>NC_053165.1:160286020-160606020 GCF_016835505.1 Polypterus senegalus
TATGTGTTTTATGGTTCCCATATGAATTTGCTACCTGGGTCACAATTTATTTCATCACCCATTTTTGCATCACACTGTCCTTTCAAATTAAGAGCATTATTACTGTGGACCATCAACTTTCCCTTTAAAGGATAAGTTCACTATTTTGACTTAAATCAAAGTCATTTCTTCACAAGCTTGGCAACTGCATACATATATGGAAAATAAATACAAACTTGTGTTCTAAAGTCTAAAGTAAACATTAATATACAAAATTATTGTCTGTCTGTTATACCTGCATTGTTATCACTCTTTAATTTAATATTGTTCTTTATCAGTATGCTGCTTCTGGAGTATGTGAATTTCCCCTTGGGATTAATGAAGTATCTATTATAAAAAAAAAAAAAAAACTTGGGACGAGACTTTTTTTCCGGTGATGAGACGTGATCTTTTGAAGAGAGACAGAGAGACACTTTAATGCTTCTCAACACGGTCAAGTCACGCCCTACTTACAACCATTTTCAAACAAGACCACGGTCAGATAGATAGATAGATAGAGTGAAAGGCACTATATAATAGATAGATAGATAGATAGAGTGAAAGGCACTATATAATAGATAGATAGATAGATATGAAAGGCACTATATAATAGATAGATAGATGGATAGATAGATAGATAGATACAGTAGATAGATAGATAGATACTTTATTAATCCCAAGGGGAAATTCCCATACTCCAGCAGCAACAGCATACTGATAAAGAACAATATTAAATTAAAGAGTGATAACAATGCAGGTATAACAGACAATAACTTTGTATAATGTTAACGTTTACCCCCCGGGTGGAATTGAAGAGTCTCATAGTGTGGGGTCTCCTCAGTCTGTCGCTGAAGCTGCTCCTCTGTCTGGAGATGATCCTGTTCAGTGGATGCAGTGGACTCTCCATGATTGACAGGAGTCTGCTCAGCGCCCGTCGCTCTGCCACAGATGTTAAACTGTCCAGCTCCATGCCTACAGTAGAGCCTGCCTTCCTCACCAGTTTGTCCCTCTTCTTTATACACACCACCGCGTAGAAGAGGGCGCTCGCCACAACCATCTCATAGAACATCTGCAGCATCTTATTGCAGATGTTGAAGTACGCCAGCCTTCTAATAAAGTATAGTCGGCTCTGTCCTCTCTTGCACAGAGCATCAGTGTTGGCAGTCCAGTCCAATTTATCATCCAGCTGCACTCCCAGGTATTTATAGGTCTGCACCCTCTGTATAGTCACCTCTGATGATCACGGGGTCCATGAGAGTCCTGGGCCTCCTAAAATCCACCACCAGCTCCTTGGTTTTGCTGGTGTTCAGTTGTAGGTGGTTTGAGTCGCACCATTTAACAAAGTCCTTGATTAGGTTCCTATACTCCTCCTCCTGCCCACTCCTGATGCAGCCCACCATAGCAGTGTCGTCAGTGAACTTTTGCACGTGGCAGGACTCTTGAGTTGTATTAGTAGTCTGATGTATGTTGGCTGAACAGGACCAGAGAAAGTCCAGTCCACTGCGGCGCTCCTGTGCTGCTGACCACAATGTCAGACCTGCAGTTCCTAAGACGTGCCCACAGTGGTCCCGTTGACAGGAGTAGTACTTGGCATGGTTCTCTCCGGGAGTCGATCTTCTTTGACATCTGCCATGATGTCTGCGCAGCCTTGTATTTCTTTTGAGTATTAGCTTGCACAAGTCTGCCAATTCACCTCTGATCTCTGTCAGTAGCAGAACTGCCACTCATGCTCACCCTATTTTCTGTAGAGTAGTGCAAACAAATTCCAGGAGGGCAGATGGAACTGCCACAGCCTGGCACCATCAGACACCTTGCAGCGAAAATTATTGACTGTGTCCACCTGCAATAGAAACAGAGTTGCAGCCACGTGATTGGCTGCTTGGAAGAGCAGGTGATTTGCATTAATGAGCAGGTGGACCCAATAAGATGGCTAGTAAATGTACATCGATTTTTAAAATCACACCAAGTTATGACTTCAAAATGTTAAAAGTGCACACAAATGTTTGTTTAAATACATCTATGCTTTTATTTTCATGACTATGAGCTACACAGGCTCGCTACAATATTTGTAAGTAATAAAACATATCTGCAGGACTTTCTGTTTATCCTTCCATTATTTTTCTGACCTTTCAGTTTTAAGCCAGGGAGTCTGACATCTAAATTCAATCCCAGCAGCATTAAGAGAAAGGCAGGGACAAACACTCGCCACACACATATAAACTCTTTATGACATAAAGACGTGAGGGCAAACAAAACAAAATAAGTAAATATGGTCGCGCACCCAGTCTGCTGCCACAAACCGAACAGGTAGGCAACGCTGTCTCCATCTCCTTTTTGTCAAGTGCCACCGTTCACTTTCTTTATACCAATCGCAATAAAAACTAGCATGAAGAAACGATGCACCGTCAAGCCGGTAAGTGAATTCTTAATGAGGTGGGGTCATCCATTCTTCCATCTTCTGAGCCACTTTCATTCAGTTTAAGGCACACAGAAGTGGGAGACTATCCCAGCAACACAGTGACCAACCCTGTATGAGACCAAAGTTAGTCACCGGGCATAACTCACCCACCGTGTTTCTTCATAAATGCATCCATTGTTGAAGACTTCCAGGCTGGTCAAACAGAAGTTGATTTTTATTCCGCAGGAGAACTTAACCAACTATTTGGAGTCTTTGGAGTGCTTAGAAATGGCTCGGTAGATTTGATTCCTTCTAAAACACTGGATATTTGATTCCTCGCCCCCATCTCAGCCATATCTCGTGTGTTTGACTACATCTACTGTTTAAAAACCGTTGCAGGATTTCGATTTCTGTGCAGTTCAGACAAAAGAGCACGCTGTCCTGTTGAGAAGTTGCTCTTTCTAGACCATCACTCGACTAGCTTGTCTCTTGTGTGATGGCGGCTGTTGTTATATTCTCCTGTAGAAATGCCATGTGTGAATCCTTCGTGTTCAAAGTTCCCCCTCCAGGTTACAAGGCTCTTCATCTAGTCCACCGTTTCGCCGTGCGTCGTTTGGACTTTGACCTACGTGATCAGAGCTTCACTTCAACATCCGTTCCGTCGGCTCCATGCCAGTCTGCCATGCCGGCTCACTAGGCCTCAGAGCCCCTGCACTGGCTGTTCTGGCTTTTGGAATCCCAGGCTTTCCATTTATTTGTGTTTTGAATGCTTAACTGCGGAGCAACCAGGGGTGTCGGAGGATCTCCTTCAGAGTGGGCCTCTTCTCAGGTGAAAGAGATAAGCACTGGCAAAGAAAATCTTCCAGCTCTACAAGAAAATCAAAATATGTGATGTTTTGATTATTATTTTTAAGCTAACTATACAGTCATCCATCCATCCATCCATGATCCAACCCGCTATATCCTAACTACAGGGTCACAGGGGTCCGCTGGAGCCAATCCCAGCCAACACAGGGCACAAGGCAGGAAACAAACCCTGGGCAGAGCGCCAGCCCACCGCAGGGCACACACACACACACACACCAAGCACACAGTAGGGACAATTTAGAGTCGCCAATACACCTAACCGGCATGTCTTTGGACTGTGGGAGGAAACCCACGCAGACACGGGGAGAACATGCAGACTCCACGCAGGGAGGACCTGTTAATTAGTATTGCCTCATTTTATTTGTATATTTTTTCTTTCTTCATCTTGTAAAGCTCTTTGAGCTCCACCATTTGTATGATAACGGGCTGTAGAAATAGAAGTTGTTGTTGTTGACTCCAACACCAGTACACTGTGTACTGAGCTTCGGTCAAAAGTACAAACTTATTAAGACGACACAAATGCCTGCAACTCATTCAAATGGGATACAAGCAAATGGAGGCCTTCAAATGAAGCTGAAACACTGAAAAAAAAAATCTGTTGGATTTACTTCAATAAATTGTGGCCACTGTGATGGGCAGGGCGCAAGGCAGGAAACAAACCTTGGGCAGGGCACCAACCTACCGCAGGGTATGCACACACCCCAAGCACACACTCTAGGGACAATTTCGTATCACCAATGCACCTGACCGGCATGTCTTTGGACTGTGGGAGGAAGCCCACGCAGACACGGGGAGAACATGCAGACTCCACGCAGGGAGGACCCGAGAAATGAAACCGGGTCTCCTAACTGCGAGGCAGCAGCGCTACCCACTGTGCCACCGTGCCGCCCTATACAGTCTTTCATTATTAAAATATTCCATGAAATATTTTCCCTATTCCCAATGTTTTTTTCTTACATGGTGGGCAAATAGTCCACGTCCATCTCACCATGTGGTGTGTGACTCCAGAGCCAACAGCCTTTCCTTTACCAAAGAGACTCGCGAGAAAGCAGGATGTCACTTCTGTCCGCCCCAACACCAACATTAATGCCCCTCAATTTAAATCCGACTGGGGCTGGACGTTGGCATTCATTTGCGAACCGGCATCCAAATGTGTCATCACTGAGCTCCTGGAAGCGGTTTGTCCATGTTGACGAAACCAGAACTAAGACATGAGGATCCTATTCTTTTTGTACTACCGTGTTTCCCTGAAAATGCAACCTACTCCAAAAAAAAGCCCTAGTCAAGATCGTCAGCTGAAAAGTATGATGACTAAGGCCAGCTTTATAGTTCACGTGATGCGACGCGTGGGCCCTAAACATCCATTAAATTCCGAAGACACCACGCCACAATATCTCTGAAAAGGATGTTTCATGATTACGTCCATCAATTCTGGGATGTGCTGCTCAGTTCAGCAGCATCTGCGCAGGAGAAACAAAATCCCTTGTGATGGACGGCTGGCAGCTCATCTCGGCCAACTCATCCAGGCCGCTAGATGTCGTCTTCCCTGCAGCATAGAGGTGCCCCGGATTCCCGCAGGGCACCATGGGAGATGGAGTTTGGCTTCACAGCCCTGCTAGGTGCCGCGGGTGCCATCGGGTGACTCTGCAAGGAGATACGAGGATTTTTATTTGCCCTATAGCCCGGAAGTACTTCCAAGTCACGGGGACGGAAGAACAGAAGGACTTCCAGGGTGAAGAAAAATATAATTCTTTATGTCACCCGGAAGTGCTATGGAATCACATGGACAGAAGGACAGGAGCACTTCTGGGTCAAGGACTATTAAAGGATTATGGGAAACCCAGCAGGCTGAGCCGGAGTTGGGTAGTAGTGTGACGGACCTGCTGGGAATGAAGGACTGATTTATTGTATTATTATTATTGATTATTGTGTATTGTTGTGGTGGTGCTTTTGTGCACTTTATCGAAGGAAATATAAAAAATTTTCCTTAGTGCTTTTTACCTGGTGTCTCAACATTTTGCCTGTGGGTTTGGAGGAGTGACAGCGCCCTCGAGTGGCACACCCTGGATGGGGCATCAGCTCATCGCAAGGTGAACACAAGCAGACACAGACACTGGCGTCATTGTAGCTTCACCAAATCTCCAAACCCAGCAGGAAAACATGCAAACTGCAGGCAGGGAACACAAGGGACGTGACTCCCTGTGAGACAGCAGTGGTACCGCTCTGCCACCATGCCACCCCATATGTGTAACTATTAACAGCATTCATTATTTAAACAAACTTAACGATTTATCTGTAAAATGTAACATACATATTTTTAATGCATTTCATCATAAAAGTGATATCAAGTATAAATCTAAGAATTCTAAGTGTGCAGAGAGCTGGAATATCATAAATGTAACGTGTTCTGTGTGGCGCTTGCTGCTTGCCGCTACTGTCAGGTCAGGAGGAAACCCCAGAAGTGCGTTGCGATTAACCACTGGGATGACGTTTACGACGGTCTATTTTAATGATAAAGTAAACGACTGGATTAAAGCGGACATTTTGAGTTTAAAGATGAAATTTCCACTTTAATCACAAAATAGACATTTTCATTATGTCCTTATTTTTTTTCTCTGTGGCTCAAATATGGCGACGTACATTCTGATAAAAAAAGCGAAAGACGGCACAGAAGATGGGTATATATATATATACAGCGGGTCCACAGCGCTTTCAGCAAGGGCCATTTCTTTTTAAATAAATAATCACCGCACTCGCGGCGGCTTCATGAGGGGGCGTAGTGGCCATAGCAAGCCACGGGGCGATCTGCGCTGTGGGCGTTTCTCACCTAGTGCACAGGTGAGGGACTGCCCACATCCGTGATTGTTCCCGTGGCAGCTGCTATGGCCCCTCGCTGTATAAAAGAAACGCGAGTCGGTTCGAAGAGGGAACCAAAAAGATCAGAAAAAAAGAGCAAAGAAAGGACAGAGGTTACAGGAAGCGAGGGAACAAGTAGGTGCAGAAGTGATAGAGAGAGGGACACACGGAGCGAGCGAGTGAGCGAGCGCTCGTAGGCAGCTGAGCAGATAGCCTGGGTGCGTAGTAGTTGTTGTCGCTCCCGTAGAATTTGTTGTTGGAAGTACGGGAGTGACTGGGAGACGGGTGACTCCGCATGGGGCCGCGGATGGCAGCGGGAGTCAGGACTTGGGATGTGGTGTCCTCCATGTGAGAGCCTTGGCCGTGAGAGGAATTCCCAAGTCGCGGTCTGGAGGGAGCGGAACCGAAGCCAGGGATCGGGAGGCCACCACTCGGTAGTGGAGAGAAGGTCAACTGCAGGTTGAGTGGCTCCCCCGTTGCGAAGCCTGGACAGGGAGAAGCAGGGGAGTCACCAGTTAAAAGAAGGCACCAGGCTTGTTGTTGGTTTTAAAGTCTGCTTCCGTAGGAATATTTTAACCTCTGGTTTTAAGGATTGTTTTTGTGTATTTTTACCTGCACGTTTGTCTTTTAATGGATTATTTTTTTAATGACTCTGTTTGAAGCACTGCACTTTACTGAACACTGTTTTTTTGTTTGACTATTTTAATAAAAGCACTTTGCACCTTTTATACCATCCCTTGCTCAATTGTTATTGCCTCCACTGTCTAGCTCATCTCGGTGACATTGTCGACGGTGTAGGGTTCAAGGGCTCCCGAACAGCCGATGTGAGCATGGAGCTGAACCCGCATTGTCAGAGACTCGCGTCATTACGTTGAGGAATATGCGATGCTTGATTGTAAAGGAAACACGAATGCTTTTGTATGTCGGCATTTTGCTTCACCGCATCGAACCATTCATCAAACATCGAAGCGCGTGCACATCGATCTGCAAAGCGGCTGGAGTAGCGAGAAATTCAGGCTGGAATTCAGGGTCTGAATGTGGAGAGTTATGACGAAATTCCAGAAGAAGATGACATGAGTGTATTTGGATAAATTTATATTGTTGTACATGAATAAATATAAGATATCCCCTGAAAATGCATCTTTTGGTGCAAAAATGAATATAAGACCTGGTCTTATTTTCAGGGAAACACGGTACTTCATCCTGCTTCATTTTTTTCGTTGGCATTAAACGGGGCTCGGCTATGGACCCCAACCCTGTCATACGTTTCTCTGGTTCCTATTTTCACAGTTGCAACACTGTAATGCCAGCGTAACGTTCCAGTTTATTTGTTTTCTAAGAAATCCTCTGCCCTCTTCTTCAAACCCTCCTGATTTAAAGAACGTGGACTGCTGCCACTCAAACATCCAGTCCTCAGCCAGTCGGCTCCCAGACATTCACCTCACTCTTTTGGTATGGAGGCCCCGACCTTGTGGTGGGCACAGCAGCATATTCCCTATACCCCTTACATCAGTGGCTGTGGTCAGGTAGGCTCAAAGGAAGTTCTGCTCCAAACTTTATAACGCACTGGTGAGTCCTCATCTGGAGTTCTGGGTTTTGGTCTCCAGGCTACAAAAAGGACATAGCAGAGCTAGAAAAGGAAGAGGGTCTGACTGGGGAGGAGGTGAAGGACCGAGCTGTTTAGCTCTTTTGTTAACGTGAGGGGATGAGGGCGATAATCCGCTGTAAACGTCGACAAAACTCGCCATTACAGCAAAGGTGGGCTCTCTTTGCTTGGAGGAATGGGAGACTCATTGATTTGATTTCAGATCCCTGCGTGTGCGCGAGTAGCATCGAGGAAACACCGGCAAAAATGGCATCGACATCTGGCGAGAGAGCGAAGTGCGTGCAAAAAAGCAAAATACTCTGTGGATGACGTTTTATGTACATTTTATTATTCTTAATTGGACTCTGAACTTGTTGGGACTCCGATTTTGGTGCAAGTGATCTGGAGATTGAAAACAAAAGTGACGCACCGGCATCAGCTGATCGTGGTGCTGAACACGTTCGTGTAGCTGATGCACCGATGGCAATGTTCGCCCGGAAGGTGCAGCACTTACGATGACAAAGGGTTGTGATGTGGGTTCACTGCATGCTCCCTTCTCATTTCTGGGAGCCCTTGAACCCTACACCGTCGGGAATGTTACCGATGAGCTAGGCAGTGAGGCACAACATAGCAAGGGGATGGTGCAAAAGTGCAAAGTGCTTTCATTAAAAACAACAATCTAAACATAAATAGTGCAGTGAAAAAAAGTCATTCAATAAATAATCCATAAAAAACGGAAGTGAAACGTGGAGGTTAAAATCCATTAGAAATAAAATCTTTAAAACAACGAGGTTAAAATAACACAGGAAGCAATCCTTTAAAAACACAAAGCTCGGGGTCTTATTTTACTGGTGACTCCCCTGCATGTCACCCTACCTGCAGCGGACCTTCTCTCTACCTGCTTCAGCTGATCGGATCGCCTCACCGACCCCTGGCTCCGGTAGGCTTCTCCAGACAGCGACTTGGGTTCCACAGCGACCAGGGTGCCCACGCTGAGGAATACACACCCCAAGTCCCAACTCCCGCAGCCTTACGCGGAGAGTCCCCCGTCTTCCGGTCACTCCCGCTCTTCAAAATAAACTCAGCGGGAGCGACCACTACACTCCCCGGGCGAGCCTTCACTTGCTCGCACCAGCTGGCTGGCTGGCGCGCGCTCTCTCTCCCTCCCTACAACATCCGTTCTTTCTCATACCTTTCTTCCCTGTCCTCTTAGCCAACTCGCGCTTCTATTTATCAAGAGGGGGCCTCTGCAGTCGTGGCAGTCAGCAGTCCCTGTGAACAATTACGGATGTGGACCGCTTCCCACCTGTGTGCTTAGGTAAGAAACGCCCACATCACGAACTCCCCAGAGGACCACTTCAACCACACCCCACCATGCCCCCTTGCTAAGCCGCGAGTACGGTGATTATTTATTTTATAACTGGCCTTAGAACGGGAGCTGTGGACCCGCTATACCACAGGGGTACAAACCAGATTGTGTGGCACTGTGACTGCCACCGCCGCCACACACAGCTGCTGCCACCAGAGATGGCAAACACGCAACGAGAGCGGCCACAGAACCAACAACAGACATTTTACGGACTTATGTGCAAAACTATTGCTGCATGTGCTTTACAGAAAACACAGTAAAACCTTGGATTGCGAGTAACTTGGTCTGCGAGTGTTTTGCAAGACGAGCTAAAATTTTTAATAAATTTTAACTTGATAAACGAGCGAGGTCTTGCAATACGAGTACAAAAACTCTTACAAAACAGCCACTCCAAACACAAGGCTAGGTAGGAAATAAAATGAATGGCCTCTTTAATGAGGAACATGATGATGAGCGTACAAACAGCACAAGAAGGCCTTGGACAGGTTGTGGTCTGCTTTGTCTCTCTGCCTATCTTTGAAAATCTTACTGGTGAGATGAACTTTTGACAATTTGGTCCCAGATTCATTTTACAAGAAAATACGCCGTAATCCCCCTCCAACCAAAACATGAAACCAGCCAACCAACCACCAACGATAGGCAACCACACAAAATGAGCGATTCACTCCTCACAATCAGAGCACAACTCACATGCCCTACAATTAAAAACCACGGAAATAATGAAATCTCCGCGGTCTTGACCGACCTTTGGAAAACCGAGTAGCAAGATGTAGTTTGCCGTTGAGATTATCCCCACTAACTCCAGGAGCCAGCCGTCTGCTCAGGCAGTAATAGAGAGTGCAGCCGTAACACCAGACCGTGTATGAAGAGGCCTGGTATCTCTTCTCAGAAATCAGCTCCGGAGGTGCAAATGGCAGCATACCTGCAGAGAAACAGGCAACAGTCTGCAAGATTTCATTTTAAAATGGATCAATTTAGCTATTTCTGCCCATCAATCGACACTCAATTACCCATAATGCCAAAGTCAAAACATGTTTTCAGAAAAGTTTGCAAAATGTATTAAAAATCTTCTTCTTCTTTTGGCTGCTCCAGTTAGGGGTTGCCACAGCGGATCATCTTCTATATCTTAGAAGATCAAAAACTAAAATCTCTTCTTCACAGAAGTATCCATCCATCCATCAATTATCCAACCCGCTATATCCTAACTACAGGGTCACAGGGGTCTGCTGGAGCCAATCCCAGGGCACAAGGCAGGAACAAATCCCAGCCCACCGCAGGGCACACACACACACACCAGGGACACACTAGGGACAATTTAGCATCGCCAATGCACCTAACCTGCATGTCTTTGGACTGTGGGAGGAAACCAACACAGACACGGGGAGAACATGCAAACTCCACGCAGGGAGGACCCGAGAAGCGAACCTGGGTCTCCTAACTGTGAGGCAGCAGCACTACCCACTGTGCCACCGTACCGCCCTCATAGAAGTTATTCAGACCTGTAATTCAGTATTTTGTAGAAGCCCCTTTGGCTTCAAGTCTTCTTTGTAAGTCTCTGCAAGCTCTGCACACCTGGATTTGGGCAGCGAATCCCATTCTTCCTGGCCGGTACTCACAAGCTCCATTAGACTGGATGGAATGTGTCTGTGAGCTGCCATTTTCAGCTCTCTCCACACATGTTCTAGCAGGTTTGAGTCTGGGCTTTGGCTGGGCCACTCAAGTACAGTCAGGGACTTGTCCCAAAGCCACTATGGCATTGTCTTGAATGTATACCTCTTGGTCATTGTTGAGCTGAAATGTGAATTGTAGTCCCAGTCTGAGGTGGTGTGCACCCTGGAGCAGGTTTTCTACAAGGACTTCTCTCTATTTGGCTGTATTCATCCTTCGTTCAATTCTGACCAGTTTCCCTGTCTCTGCAAACCCTTAGCATGATGCTGCCACCACCATGCTTCACTAAAGGGATGATATTAGGCAGGTGATGAGCTGTGTGCTTGGTCTTCAGTAGAACTTGTGCTTGAAGTTCTTCCCAAAGACTTTCTTTTCTATCTTATCAGACCAGGCAAATCTTTTTCCTCATGTTTCCCCCTGCAGTTTGGAAAAGCTTGCCTTCCTTCTAGTCATTCTACCATAAACACCCGATTGATGGAGTGCTGCTAAGATAGACGTTCTTCCGGAAGGTTCTCCCATCTCATTGTTCAGAGTGATTATTGGGTATCTGGTTACTCAGTATGGCCGGACAGCCCACTCTAGGAAGAGTCCTGGTGGTTCCAAACTTCTTCCATTTCACAATTCTTGAGGCAGCTGTGCTCCTGGGAACACTCAAAGCTTTACAAACGGTTGCCTTGATCTATGCCTCACCACAATGTGATCATGGAGGTCTACAGAGTTTTCCTTGGACTTCATGGCTTGTTTTCTATTCGCGACATGAAGTGTGGACTGTGAAACCTCCTACAGACCGGTCCGTGTGTGCCTTTCTAAACGACGTCTAATCAGTTCAGTTTGCCACAAGTGGACTCTGTTCAAGTTCTAGAAACATCTCAGGGACAATTAAAACAAGCAGGATGGACCTGAGCACATTTTGGCGTACCACAGCAAAGGGTTTGAGTACTTCTATGGAAGGAGGGAATCTCGGTATTTGATTTTGAATAAATCTTCAAACCTTTCTGAAAACATGTTGTCTCTTGGTCATTATGGGTTATTGAGTGTAGCTCGATGGGATAAAATGACAAATTCCATCTACAACACAATAAAGTGTGCAGAAAATGAAGGGGTTTAGGAAATGCTTTCTGAATCCACTGTAAGTAATATAAAGGTCTTTTCAACCCCTGGGCCAGCGACTTAGAGAAACAGCCAGCCATTAGAGTCTCTCTTCAGTTTCTTACTATTGGATGAATATATGAAGAGCCGCGCAACCCGTCCCATCCCCACTGAACCACAGACGTACCATCAAACTTGATGTAGGAGTTCCCCTTATGCAGAATGCTGCAGCCAAAGTCAATGAGCTTAAGGGTCTCTGTGCCAAACTGCACTAGGATGTTGTCAGGCTTTACGTCTCGATGAAAAACTCCTCTGGATTCGCAGTGGTGCAGGGCCTGGGCAAGCTGCCTGAAAAGATGCTTAGCTGTTGGTTCCGTAAGAATACCATTCAACTTTATCAGCTTTTCCAGGTCCAGGCAAGGAGCGGGCATCTCCAGCACAAGAATGAGCAATTTCTCCATCTCGTACCAGTCAAGGAGTTGAATAATGGATGGACAGGTTGGAGGTTTGCAGAGGTATGCCATGATGCCTACCTCCCAGGGAACAGACTTCATCTCATTGGGCTGAGTCAAAACAAAAATGAGGATCAGAGATAAGTCCATTTAATGTGGACGGGACACACTTTAAATATGAGACCATTGTCTCATGGCGGGTTGGGAAATAATTAGCTCCTGCTCTCTATTAACCTCCTATGCGTTACGTTTCTTTTTTATGTCTGCCTAGTGGGTTGGCAACCAGGATCCCAAGCTGTTTCGTTGTGTGCACTGTACCAGTGCATGCTCCCCAACCTGGCCTGACCGGACCTGTTCATTTGTTCAATGCCAGTGTGATACTGTCCAAGTACAAGTAGTTCTTCAGAGGGTGTAGTCACACAGGCTGTCCCAACTCTGCTTTAAGGCACGCAGAGGGGTTTTTAAGTAACCAGCAGAAGTTGGGACACCTGTGCAAATTGTGTGCTTCAACTTTCAGGGCTTCATTTACTTGAATTACTGCAGAAGGCCTATTTCCTTTTTTAGTTTTTGCTCTCCTAAATCTTTACATTTAAACCTCTGGCAATTTACTGCTTACTTTTTCTGCATTTTAGGTCATTCACTGCATTTCAACTGATTAAATCTGAAAGAACTGAGGTGTTCTAAAAGTCATGACCAGTAGTGTATATCTAATCTATAATAATAAAAGGCAAAGCCCTCACTGACTGACTGACTGACTCATCACTAATTCTCCAACTTCCCGTGTAGGTAGAAGGCTGACATTTGGCAGGCTCATTCCTTACAGCTTACTTACAAAAGTTAAGCAGTTTCGAAATTCTACACATAACGGTCATAACTGGAACCTACTTACGTACATATATACGGCCATAGCCTGTTGCCATGTGAGGCGGAGTTGCGTCCCTCATCGTCACGCCTCCCACGTAACTAAGTGCCTGCCCATATAAGGCCCTCTGTCAGCAGCAATCCAATAGACACGCTGCTACTAAATATTCGAGGGTGAAGGACTGTGCTTATGCAAACGAAGATGAGACGGTCAGGGATAGAATAGTGTTTGGCACAAACTCAGTGAAAGTGCGAGAAAAACCTTTAAGTGCCGGGTCTGAGCTAACATTAAATAAAGCCATGGACATCACAAGATCGCACAACCACAGCTGAGAACCTTCGATGCATGTACTCCGAGGGGCTCATGTGAACTGACTATGAACGCAGTATGCACACAAAAAGCAAGAGCTTCAAAGAGCGCTGAACAAAAAACGCATTACACAATTGAGAAGGCAGGAAAAGAATATGAAGCGAGTGACGCATACAAGCATATTCATAAGTGCAGGTACTGCGGAAACAAAGTACACGGTGGAAAAAGTCAATGTCCAGCTAAAGGAAGACAGTGTAAAAAATGTGGTAAATTGAACCACTTCGCTAAAGTTTGCAGGACTGGGAAAAGTAAACCCATGTGTGCAGTGTGTGATGTCTCAGATAAAAAGGAAGACGAGCTGTTTATTGATGCAGTAAGAAACGAACAACCCTCTGAAGCTGAAAAAGCCTTAGTAGACATATCAATAGGAAAGCACGGTGTAAAGCTTAAGTTTAAATTAAATTCATAGACACGCTGCCGCTAAATATTCGCAGGCAAATCCACAACTTAGTACCGGGAATGCCTGTTAAACATCTTAGATTCATGAGTAGCGATTTGGGTAGTGAACACTTCGATGAATGAAACCTCTTATCTTTACAACGGTTGACAAACACAGAATATAACTTGAGCACAACACGTCCTCCAAATACGAACCTGATTGAAAGAAATAATGATAATCAAATTCTTGATGACAGCAACACTTATAACAGTCACAAAACAATTACATTGACAATCATGTTACGTTATTTTTAAAATGTTTCCTTTTCTTTTTCATAACTTCTTTAACACACTACTTCTCCGCTGCGAAGCGCGGGTATTCTGCTAGTGTATATTAATTTGACATTACACTGAAAATCTGAAATGAGTGTTTTAAAATGGACAATTCTGTGTTTTGACAAGATGATTGTACTGTACATACAAGAAACTTAATATTGGGATGTTCTAAACACATTATGAACTTAATGAATGTTAAAAGGATATAAAATAGAGATGCAAGCTAATTATATCAATAAAGACTGTAAATAGATTGTACTAACCAAGCATATGCGATATTTACTGTCCACAATGACTTTTATGGCCACCTGTAGATAGACAGATAGATAAGCACATAACACTTTATTTAACTCGGAATACATTAAAACAAACAACAAACCTCACAAGAATTAATCAAAAGAAGCAAAACCTTCTGACTTGGCTAAAGATAAGAGAGCAGTCGCAGTGACACATTATAACGGTGTATTGCTGTTGGTGTGAAGGAGCTCCAGTGGCATTGATTTTATTTAATAACTACGGGGCTCTGCCTCCTGCTCACTTCGCTCTCCAACCCCCAGGTTTGGTTAACCGGATATTCAATTTCATTCATGGGTATTGTTACGTATGCATTATTTTTTACTTTTACTTTACAACTTCAGTAAAAACAATATTTGGAATTAACTTTCCTTTATCGTTGCATTGAATTTTGATTCCGTGTCTGGATTAACATTGTGACAACGCAACGTATAACTGCCTGTGAGTGAATATCGTTTCTTTCTCTCTAATAAATAAACCGACCTTTTCGAATGTTTGTCTCTGTGATTTGTTAATTGTCATAGCAGAAACTGTTCTAGCAGGAAACTGTTAACGTTTTAATACAAATGGCACATCCAGATCTCCTTTTGGGTCTAATGTTATTCACAGAATATGTACTACATTACCTTTCTTGTCACCTGTTAAAATTTTACATGTTAGAATTCTTCAACCAATTTTTAATACAACTAATCTTGTCCCATTGCATAGCCCATAACTCAGACATAAATTCTGCAATAACATTACGATACGTGTTAACGCTTGTAGATATTCTATTGGATATTGTAAATTGATGTTTTCATCTTCCACACTATCACCAAGAACAGCACAGTCTATTGATACACATTTAATCAATTTGCCGTGTAACCGATCGACAAGTTTCACGTTAATTCATAATCTCTAACCTGCTGTGCATGTGTATCGTGCTTTGAACGTCTTTATGAAGTTCTACTTTGTCTTTTACTCTTTGTCTTTAATTTCTGACCCCGATTGCACCTGCAAGGTTTTCAGTTCCACTTGGTCTGGGCAGATTATTACTTTCCTTATTTTCTGAATTTGCAAATCGATTATTATTGTTCTTTTGTGCATTCCTTTCTCTCCAACGCTTTTGGGTCTCTTTTCGACACACTTTTCTTTCTTCTACGCTTAGTCGTTGATGTATCATCTAGAACGTATAAAATTAAGGACCTGATAAAATATATAAGAGCTGAGAGTGCAGGAAATGTGTCTGCCAAAAGAATTCACACAACTGAGAGGTTGCTTCCAAAGGTTGTAAGTATGACATGACTTGAAAGAACCTCGTGTTAAAAGTCCCCGTCTCACCGGACTTTATTCCAAAAAGTCTCTTCAAAAAGTCCTAAATAAGATGTGCAGCTTTGTTCATGATGGCACTTGGTTTTGACTTGATTCACTACCACCTCCAGTGGGTCCAGAGAGTGTCCCATTACTGAGCCTGCCCTTCTTAATTCCCTTGCTGATTCAGTTGCCCTCTCTTGAACTGCACATCACACACATCACAATGCCCGTCACAGTGTTGTGGAACACGTAAATGACGTCACTACCCACACTGAAGGAGCTCAGTCCCCCAAGAGTCCGCTCTGCCCTTTCTTATGCAGTTCCTCAGTGTCACTAGACCAGTTCAGCCTCTCACTTGTTGCGGACCCTCAAAGCACTTGTAGTAATGTACCGCCTCCAAATCCACTCCCTTTACCAGGTGTACAGGCTCTTTGGTGGGGTGAAAACCAATAAGCAGTACTGATGTTAAGATGCAGACAGTTCTCTTAGCACCAACAAACAAAGATCTCCATCTGAGTTCTATACACGTCAACACTGTTTAAACAAAATAGAATTAAGGATAGAATTAAACAGTAGTGTCATGTTGAACCAGAGCCTTTCCTAATACCAGCTGGCAGAACGCAGTAACCACCCCTGAAAAACATGCCAGTTTGACACAATTATGCAAAAAGATTACAGTACAATTTCAGAGGGGATGAGGCAACATTACTGAATGTGTTTCACACTTTGAACAGCAAGGGATTGTTTTGCACCATACCTGAACTCAAAATACCACCAAGGCACATGAAGGCAGGCTCTATTGTAGGCACGGAGCTGGACAGTCTGACATCCGTGGCAGAGCGATGGGCACTGAGCAGACTCCTGTCAATCATGGAGAATCCACTGAACAGGATCATCTCCAGACAGAGGAGCAGCTTCAGCCACAGACAGACTGCTGTCACCGTCCTGCTCTATTGACACACTGAGGAGACCCCACACTATGCGACTCGGGGGGTAAACGTTAACATTATACAAAGTTATTGTCTGTTATACCAGCATTGTTATCACTCTTTAATTTAATATTGTTATTATCAGTATGCTGCTGCTGGAGTAGGTGAATTTCATCTTGGGATTAATAAAGTATCTATCTGTCTATCTACTACATAGTGCCTTTCACATTATCTATCTGTCTATCTAACTATCTAGTCCTGCCATCTACACTATCTATCTATCTATCATATAGTGCCTTTCACATCTATCTATCTATCTTGGAGGGCAGAACAGCAGCAGTAACAAAAAAGTATAAAACAATGAACACCAAGTGAAATGACTTGTACCTCTCTGGATGTGTGTGCACAGGTCAGACCCTCCTGTCTACTCAGTGTGGTGGCTATCCCACTTCACCTCGTTGGACTACTGAAACCCTCCGCTCTTTCACCTCCCTTGATTGTCTCAACTCTTGTTCCGTCAGCCAGGCCCTCTTTACTACCCTGCTTGAAGGTAACTAAATGATTATAGCGTGATCTCAACACCTGACCGCTACATAAAATGACCTTTTGCGTCGAATGAGCACTTCCTCACGGAGCCTGGAATGAGGCACATTACCTGCATTGTGAGGGAGTGCCAGTTACGGCATGTGGCGCGATTTTCCTCGGGGGTGATCCAACTCACAGGATCCACATTGTTGGGGGTCCGAGCAGCTGGACCAGGCCAAGGGGACACCCATGTAACACCTGGCTGCAACAGATAGAAGGTCCTTTCCAGAGGGTGGGACTGGACCACATGTCTGCCTGGTGGGTTGCCAATCAGGATCCCGAGATGTTTTATCATGTGGTGGATGTGGCAACACGCTGTACCAATCCATGCTCCCCAATCTGTGAAATTGCATAGAAATGTGCAAACTCCAAGTTATTTTTTTGGTGTATGCATACTTTCCCACTCGAACCCACACAGAGTTTATAAAGGAGACCCTTGGACTGGCTTGTGGTATTTGGAGACCTAGTCACTCTTTTTGCAGTTCTGTGCTGCAGCTTCATTACAGCTTAGTAAGACAATTGGTGAATTCAGGTTATTTATCTCTCTATTATATAAAAAAATCCTTTGACGTGATGATACTTTTTGGGAAGAGAGACTTTTCAGGTCCCGTAAGACGAGACTTTGGCCATGAGATTATTTCAAGTCATGCCCTCCTCTCAAACATTTTCAAACAAAACCACGGTCCTTCTCAAGTCTCATTCGTGTGAATGCTTTTGTCAGACACACGTCCTGTGCTCTTAGCTCTTATACATTTTAACGTTTTCCTCACTTTACGTTCCCAATTAAAGAAGACGTATTATGTCCAAATCTTATTGAAGAATTTCAACACAAAGGGTGAAGCGATGAAGTCAAACGAATTAACGCCAAAAATGTCGATCAGTTACATGTCAGATTAGTTAAATGCGTATCAGTAGACTCTGCTGAAACAGCTGGTGGTGATCATGCGGAAGATGAAAACATCAACTTACAAAATCCCAAAGGATTTTTACAACCGTTAACAACATCCAGTCTTACACCGCACGAATTACTGTAGAAAGAAGGATGTATCCAAGAAAGGTAATGTGGTACATCTTCTGTGGATAACATTACACAACAAAGGAGATCTTGATGTGCCGTTCCTATTAAAACGTTAGCGGTTTCCCGTTAGAATAGCTTTTGTAAAGACAATTAACAAATCTCAGAGGCAAACATTCAAAATAATCCTTTTTATTTAATAGAGAGAAGGAAACGAAATTCAACCAATGGGCAGTTATACGTTGTGTTGATGCATATGTAACAATTCCCATGAAAACAAAAATTTGTTTAAATTGAATGTCCACATCCCCATACACGAGGGGCAGAGCCGCAAAGAGGCTGGCACGTAGCGCAGGCCAGTTGGGGTTGGCAAGCAAAGTGAGCAGGGGGCGAAGCCTCCTAATCTCTTTAAAAAATGACTGATGCATCCGTTTTCTGAACACACATAATCCAATTTCAACATCCTAGGATACCAGAGCCTAGTCTGGCAACATCAGGTGCAAGACAGGAATGAACCCAGCATGGGGTTCCAGTCTATTGTGGGAAACTCCCATACTGGTGGTATCTAAGTCGCCAATAAGCCTGAGCCACAGGATTCTGGGAAATAGGAGTGAATCCGGATCACCCAGAGAAACCCATGTGGGCACAGTAAGAATCGAGAATCTCCAATCAGACAGATTATTAGAGACATGAAACATCAGTGCTAACAACTGTACTGCCCTCTTGCACAACACTCAAGCTTAATATTCAAAATGACTGCAAGAAAAAGACAAAATGAAGCAGATGTAGGGTTAAACATTTGCATTATTTGACTAATAGCGCCAAACACAAAAAGGCAGCTCCCTGGCTTCACAGTTCACAATTTTTAATCTATTCAGCAAATGAGTTAGTGAGTGGCGCTGTAATTGGGAGATAAGGAGCATTCTTACTGGAAAGCGATCGGACCTCCTGTGACCCTGCAAGACTCGGCCATGAAGTCCTTTTCCCAGGAAAGATTGAACTGCATATTTCTCTTTGAAGCCTTAATAAGAGACATAATAAAATCATATTACATAACGTAGAGCTTAGATATGTAGGCCCTCCAAACTGTAGGGAAAAACTTGGGGGTTGGTGGCAGAATCGGCACTCCAGCCACCATAACAAACCTCACCCTGCTTCCACTCCATCTGAACTGGGATCTTCCACACGGCCTCAAACGCCTCTAAAAACAGAACTTTTATACATGCGAGCGGCCGTCCTGCAAAGACGAGTGTGCAGGTAGGAAAGAACTGAAAATCTCATTGAATGCCTTTCATCGTCACTATACACCTGACACATGTACAATGAGAGTAAAGGCAGCTCCTCCAGTGCAGACATATACAGTATGTAGAACACAACAAGTAAAGAAACAAATGGGGCAACAAGGTGCAAAAAAAGTTCTGCGACACTATATACATATGGAAAGAATCGGGTTATTACACATTATTTAAATATTGCACAATAATGATGATCATGTGCACTGAGTAGTGGATGCTGGACCCTGAGAGTAATGATATTATACAGTATACAGATATTATTATCAGTACCATTTAGATATTGGATATTGCACAGCTGATGGATAGAAGGAGGTCCAGGGGTTGGGGGGTTAGACTGTATCTTTATACTGACCTGTCATTGTTTACACGTCTTAAACAACTATTATCATACACTGATAAATATCTATCTATATCTATTATTTATTTATTTATATTACATATTTGTTGACTATATTTATGTATCCATCCATCCATCCATTATCCAACCTGCTATATCCCAGCCACAGGATCACGGGGGTCTGCTGGAGCCAATCCCAGCCAACATAGGGCGTAAGGCAGGAAACAAACCCCGGGCAGGACACCAGCACACCAAAGGGGACACACACACCCCAAGCACAAACACACCAAGCACACATTAGGGACAATTTAGGATCGCCAATGCACCTCACCTGCATGTCTTTGGACTGTGGGAGGAAACTCACGCAGACACGGGGACAGCAAGCAAACTCCACGCAGGGAGGACCCGGGAAACGAATCCAGGTCTCCAAACTGCGAGGCAGCAGTGCTACCCACTGTGCCACTGTGCCGCCCCCAAGATACAACCAATTTTGCGAAATTTGACACAGCTTTATTTTTTCATCAGTTTCACAAATCCATATCTCAAAAACTAAACCACCTAGCAGCCAGCTCAGATTTTGCACACTGGTACCTTTCTAGGTATAGCCCATCCATCCATTATCCAACCCGTTATATCCTAACTACAGGGTCACGAGGAGCCAATCCCAGCCAACACAGGGCGCAAGGCAGGAAACAAACCCTGGGCAGGACGCCAGCACACCACAGGGCGCACACACACACCAAGCACACACACACACCAAGCACAATTTAGAATCACCAATCCATCTAACCCTACATGTGTTTGGACTGTCGGAGGAAACCCACACAGACGTGGGGAGAACATGCAAACTCCATGCAAGGAGGACCCGGGAAACGAACCCAGACTGGTCTCCTTACTGCAAGGCAGCACCGCTACCCACTGCGCCACTGTTGTGCCCTATTTATGTATCTAGATTGCCTAATACCATACATTGCATCAATGTTCATATTGCTTACTACACGTCAATATTGCTGCTGTTTGTCTTGTCTTTGTACAACGTCTTGTCTTGTTTGTGTTTTAATGTTTAATTTTAAATCTTAATTTTACATTTTAGTTTTAATTCTAATTTTAAATTTCATTCCATGGCAGAGCGACGGGCGCTGAGCAGACTCCTGTCAATCATGGAGAATCCACTGAACAGGATCATCTCCAGACAGAGGAGCAGCTTCAGAGACAGACTGCTGTCACCATCCTGCTCCACTGACAGACTGAGGAGACCCCACACTATGCGACTCTTCAGCTCCACTCGGGGGGTAAACATTAACATTATTCAAAGTTATTGTCTGTTTTTACCTGCAATTTTTTTACTCTTTAATTTAATATTGTTTTTTATCAGTATGCTGCTGCTGGAGTATGGGAATTTCCCCTTGGGATTAATAAAGTATCTATCTATCTATCTATCTGTCTGTCTGTCATATAGTGCCTTTCATATCCATCCATCCGTTTTCAAACCCGCTGAATCCGAATACAGGGTCACGGGGGTCTGCTGGAGCCAATCCCAGCCAACACAGGGCACAAGGCAGGAACCAATCCTGGGCAGGGTGCCAACCCACCGCAGGACACACACAAACACACCCACATACCAAGCACACACTAGGGCCAATGTAGAATCGGCAATCCACCTAACCTGCATGTCTTTGGATTGTGGGAGGAAACCCACGCAGACACGGGGAGAACAAGCAAACTCCACGCAGGGAGGACACGGGAAGCGAACCCAGATCTCCTTACTGTGAGGCAGCAGCGCTACCACTGTGCCACCGTGCCGCCCTTGCCTTTCATATCTATCTATCTATCTATCTGTCTGTCATATAGTGCCTTTCATATCTATCTATCTATCTATCTGTCTGTCATATAGTGCCTTTCATATCTATCTATCTATCTATCGGGGCCTTGGTCTGAATGGAGTCAATCACAATGACTAGGGAAAGAGTGGAGCCAGCGGTGCTGCACATCACAAATCCCAGGGGGCCAGCTACACCATATCCACCTGACGCTAAGCATGTTTGGACCCAACCTGTACTTGACTGAAAGGCCATCTAGGAAAAAAAGCTTGGGTTGCTCATGGTAGAAGTGTTAGCGAGACCACCAGGGGGGTTTGAATGGGGATCCCAATGCCCCAGTGCAGTGACGGGGACACTGTGCTGTAAAAATGGTGCCATCCTTCGGATGAGATGTAAAACTGAAGTCCTGACTCTCTGTGGTCATAAAAGATCCCTGGGCTTCCTTCATAAAGAGTAGGGTGTATCCCGATGTCCTGGCTAAACTGCCCACCATGGCCTAGTCAATCTGGACCCCTAGTCATCCCCTGTCTCTTAATTGTTTCTCTCTCTCACCACTTCACCACATAAAACATAATGTGTGGTCAGCATACCGGTGCACAAATGGCTGCCCCTACACGTTAGTGGTAGTGAGAAAAGGCGCTATATAAACGTAAACAATTATCATCTCTTGTTCTGCGTGTACCCAATCACATAGAAAAATGGGAGTGGCCAGCGTCTCTAAATGTAAAAAAAAAAGTCATCATGTTTGGGGTGGGGCTGTTGGATCCATAAAACCAATCACAGATGAGCAGGGAGTGGCCCCCCTGCAGCCCCTCCCTTTTACCTCTCAATTCTGAAGGACAACCTTTCCTTATCTGGTGCCATTTTAACAGTCATTACCACATAACATGCGCAAATGCATGGTGTTGTTGATGTCAATTTGTCCCAGGAGCCTTTCCTGTAGCTCTGCTGTCTCTTTGAGCTCTTCCACCTCCTTGGTCCATGTTCTGAACCAACAGAACAATTCTGACTTCAGGTTCTCAAGTTCAAGGTCCTGGCTGCATGGCAAGAGATGATTGATGTCGTCAAACTTACAGTTATGGTCATCTGGCAGACATGCAGAGACTATGAAAAATATACAGCACAGAAAAATGAGATATAAGGTATGACGGACGTGAAAAGGTAAAAGACTCAGCCAAGAGTGATACACAGAAAACACTTTTAACAATTGTATTGCTACTCCATTGGGCCATTGAGCGGAGCCCTTAACCTGAAAATTGCTACAGAGGTGCTGTACTGTATAATGGCCGACCCCATTCCTCTTGGGGATTAATAAAGTGTACCAAAGTGTAGCAAATTAGAAGCGTCAGCCTCTCAAAAGATGAACAATGAATCCATGAGGGCACTGAGAAAATGCTTGTGGAGTTTTTTTGTTTGTTTTTTCTGTCCTCCCTGGCCACCGGACCTTACTTTATCCATCCATCCATTATCCATTATCCAGCCCGCTATATCCTAACTACAGGGTCATGGGGTTCTGCTGGAGCCAATCCCAGCCAGCACAGGGTGCAAGGCAGGGAACAAATCCCGGGCAGGGCGCCAGCCCACCACAGGACACTCTGACCAACACACCAGGGACAATTTAGGATCGCCAATGCACGTAACCTGCATGTCTTTGGACTGTGGGAGGAAACCCACGCAGACACGGGGAGAACATGCAGACTCTTCGCAGGGAGGACCCGGGAAGTGAGCCCAGGTCTCCTTACTGCGAGGCAGCAGTTCTACCCACTGTGCCACCACGCCGCCTCTTTGTTAATTAGTATTGCCTCATTTTATTTGTATATTTTTTCTTTCTTCATCTTGTAAAGCACTTTGAGCTCCATCATTTGTATGATGAGGGGCTCTAGAAACAGATGTCGTTGTTGTTGTTGTCACACACGTGTGAATAGGAGGCAACTGAAGGGCTTGGAGATGAATGGTAATACATCTGCCCAGGGGTGGCGGGGTGCAGTACCGCTCTTTCTAAGTTCCCCGTAGACCTTTCCCGGGAAATCCCACCAGGAGCCACCGCCTCGACTCAGGACACCCCACTTCCGGTCCCGGCCCCGAGGACGACATCACTTCCCCCAGACTTCCTATAAAGCCTCACACCTCTTCACTGGAATTCAGTTCTGTTTTGGACTCGGTCTTGTAAACTTGACTAAAACTATAAAACATTTACTTTTGCAGCCAGGATACTGAATTATACGGGTGGCTGCCCCAAACCTTTCCATGTCTCTTGTCCCTTCTTATTCCACTGTTGACTCCAACACCAGTACAGTGCGTATTGAGCTTCGGTCAAAAGTACAAACTTATTAAGACGACAGAAATGCTCGCAACTCATTCAAATGGGATACAAGCAAATGGAGGCCTTCAAATGAAGCTGAAACACTGACAAGAAAAAAAAAATCTGTTGGATTGACTTCAATAAATTGTGGCCACTGTGATGGGCTGGCCGTCCATGGATTGTTCCTGCCTTACTCCCCATGCAGGTTGGGTTAGGTTAGGCTCAAGCTTCCCTGTGACCCTGCTCTCGATAAGCAGGTTTTGTGGACATGGGCGCCGCATGAATTGTTACCTTTTTGTGTGGCTTCAGCAAAATAGTAAGTTACTACGGTGCCTTTTATTCAAGTAAATTAAGTAAACCTCTCGTTAACTCGGTCTGCGAGTTTTTTGCAAGACAAGCAAAAATTTGTAATAAATTTTAACTTGATAAACGAGCGACGCCTTGCAATACGAGTAGTTCGTATACGCTTTGTCTGCCAAGCGTCACGTGATCAACAACTGAGCCAATGGTGGTACTCTCGCTCGCTCACTCTCTCTCGCTGCGGGATTGTGGGTAATCGTCTCCCACGCTCAGTCTCAGCCAGCGTGCTTCACTCGTATAGTCAACATCCGTACGAGTGTACACGGTTTACTATAGCATTGTGACCACGTGGGTGTGCGTAAAGCCGTTTTTTATTTTGCGTCCAAGTGTAGTGACTGTTCTTTACTAACTAACTAATAGGGTAGTTTCCTTGTTAAAGTCGCAAAAAAACAAAAAAAGATTCCAGTGAGCCAACAGATAGCAGGGATTCCATTAGTTAGAGTGAAAGTCGTCCTACACAATAACCCTCCTCTTCCTCCTCCTCTCCTCTCTCTCGTCTCCCTCACACCCGCCACGATTCCTTTCAAAGGTAAAGTGCAGGTTACTTTGTTTTACGTATTTTTACTTTATATCTTGCATTAATCGTTTCTCACTATTTATAATAAAAAAAAATATCCTGGGACGAGACGTGACTTTCTCATAGAGACACTTTCACGTCCCGCGAGACGAGACTTTGTGCCAAGACTTTTATGGCACTTTTCCACTGCATAGTACGGCACAGCACGGTTCAGTACAGCTCACCTTGGTTCAGCTCAGTTCGGCTCGGTTTGCGTTTCGACTGCAGTTTAGTACCGCTTTAGAGTGGGCGGGATTATTCACGTGTCGTTATAGTTGCGCTGCCTCTACTGCTCGCTCTTCATTTTTTTTAACTTGTCCCTACACTGTTTGTAAGTCCGATGGTAGCCGTGCGCCCAACAGCTTAGCGACCTCCTGAAAAACTTTTTCATTCCGCGTCGCCCCATCCAGCTCTCGCTGGATCTGCTTCTCGGCTACCAACAAGAGGAACGTCTGTACTTCCTCAATAGACCACGAAACAGCCATTTTTGGTTAAAACAAAATGGTGCGTCCGAACCTTCGCTGGCTGTGCTAAAAATCTAGCGGGTCTGTTGTGTCTCGTGTCGCAAGTTCAGTGACGCAGTAATGACGATTTTCTCCGGCCAACCAGTGACCAGCAGAGTTTACACGTCACGTTTTGGTAACGGTTCGGCGCGCTTGGAACCTCGTTTGAGGTGGTACTAAAAAAAGGACCAGGTACCAGGTACTGTTCCCAGTGGAAAACCCCCCAAAAGTGAGCTGAACTGAACCGTGTCGTGCCGTACTATGCAGTGGAAAAGCGCCTTTAACCAACGCCTGGGGCCGGAAATAAAAGACAAAAAAGAGTAGATGACAAAGCAGAACGCCGTAAAGAATTCAAAAATGTTGGCGCGGTACACATGCAGAGCAGGTTAGAGATAATGGAAGTACGAAAATTTAAAAGTCTCCAAAAAAATGGTAGTAAAGATCGCATTAGCGAAAGCAAACGGAAATTATTACTCGGTGAAATTACGGAACAGCGAAAACAGATCGAATATATTGTTTGGATTTAACCTTTCAGTCGGAGGCCTGCAGATCGTCTAATTCGTGATGTCATCAAGGAAAAGTAGTGTTTCATCCCAATGGAGAGGCGCATCCGCGAGAATTAGAAGATTCGTTGTTTGGTGAAAGTGAAATCCACATACGTGAGCGGCAGAGACGTGAAATGGCTGGTGCCAAGCACAGGCCAGGGGGCAGGCCCGCACCCAGGCAGCTGACAGAGTTCGGGCCCCTTTCGTGTTTCAAATATGTGCGTATATTTTAAAACGCCACTTAAAGGGCGGGCCCCTGACAAGTGTCATGGTTGTCCCCCCCTAGCGCAGGCCGGGGGGGTTGGCGAGTGAAGCGAGCAGGGGGCAAAACCCACTAGTACTGTTAAAGTTACTCCTCTTAGTAAGTTTTTGTAGCATTATGGTGTTGTTTTCAAATATCATTATTTTTCCCTAAATGGTTTCATTCAGTTTTAATTGTTTGTATTGGTAGCAAATGCACCTTGGTGCTGGATATGTGAGACCGTAGTGCCAACTACTGTGCCACCTTGGGCATACTGAACAGATGTTAATAAGAAGAAATAGAAGTTTCTCTTACCATTATCCATTTTTTGCGAACCTCTGGTCTTGTGTAAATTATTATGTACCTACAATTCAAACAGCAGAAAATGGCAGGTTATTTTAATTTATTTTACAACTATTTGTCCTTCAGAGTGAAGGGGATTTTCACAGTTAAATGACTTGATGAACGGCTTCCTTCAAACTATCTCCTAGAGAGCACATGAACCTGAAAGGCATAAAGTATCAACAGTTTTGTATGTCACCCTTGGTAAAGTTTCTGTTAAAATCACAATAATGATGCACACATTGTTTAATCTGTTTAACCGGTTTCATTGTTGCAGGTGTCACAACCTATCCCAGCAGCAGTAGATGAAAGCGCAGGAGCCAATCTGGGAAGGAACACACTTGTTTTGGGGAATTTGGGAGAAAAACCCGGCGAGAACATGCAAAAGCCACACAGTCTACCAGGTGTGGGATTTGAACCCAGGGCACTGGATCTGTGAGACAGCTGTAAATAATAACCACTGAGCCCAACAACAGTTCACCAAAACATTAAAGTAAGAAAAGTCTGAATTAGCGTAAGGCGCACTAATTCAGGGTGTTCATAAGAAATGTAATAATTTACTTCTTGAGGTAGCTGCGTCAAATGTTTGACATATTAACACGCGTGTTTCAATTGAAATGCTTAAAGCCAAAATATTCTCAATTGTCTCTCTATTATTATATGGGAGGGAGGCGAGACGTGATCTTCTCGGAAGACACTTTAACATCACGCGAGACAAGGCAGTCATCATCATATCTTATCACGCCGCTGCTGTATCCAGGTAAGAGCGGCGTCATTAGCATCCTTAAGATCTTCATCGGTACACGTAGGGCCTCGGGAACATTCACGGAGAATGTGGTTCATTGTTTGGGTGGGCTCACCACAGGAACATTCAGCGCTTGTTGTGAGGCCCCATCAAAATAGGTTGTCCCTTGTTTTGCCCAGCTCTGACCCAGTCTTTCCTAGAGAGGGATGTTCCATTGGGTAGGTGGTCTTGAGGAGTAGGAAGAACTTCATTGGGAGGGCTACACAGTCAGTCTCTCGCCCACCTCTTGAGCCTATGTGTTGGGGACTGCTTTAGATTAAGGAATTCCACTGTGGCAAAACTCCGATGAGAAGGTAGTCAGCGATTTACCTCCTGGTGATGGTGAAGTGGGTGTCTGGAATCCATCATTTGCTTGAACCTTTCTACTCTTGAATTAATTTTTTGTCGTATATGGGGAGGTATGGGTGGCACGGTAGCGCTGCTGCCTCGCAGTTAGGAGACCAGGGTTCACTTCCCAGGTCCTCCCTCTGTGGCGTTTGCATGTTCTCCCCGTGTCTGCGTGGGTTTCCTCCCACAGTCCAAAGACATGCAGGTCAGGTGCATTGGCGATACTAAATTGGCCTTGGTGTGTTTGTGTGTGTCCTGCGGTGGGTTGGCACCCTGCCCAGGATTGGTTCCTGCCTTGCGCTCTGTGTTGGCTGGGATTGGCTCCAGCAGACCCCCGTGACCCTTTGTTCGGATTCAGCGGGCTGGAAAATGGATGGATGGATATGGGGAGGTGTGATCCCGGCCAGCCTGTATAAAGCAGGAAGGCAGGTGTGATGATTCGGTATGCACGATTTAGCTCGGGGTCAATCTTGTTGGCATGGGCTGACCTAGCCCACACTGGTGCGCAGTACTCTGCTGTTGAATAACAGAGTGCCATGGCTGTTGATCGCAGGATCTTAGGGTCTGCTCTGTTGTTTCACTAACACAATGTCTTACTTGTATTTCTAAATGGATGAGTAGTCATGCTCTCAAGCTAAATAAAGAGAAAACAGAAATTTTTGTGATTGGCAATAATGGATACAATGAGGTTATTAGAAATAAACTTGATGCATTAGGATTAAAAGTCAAGATGGAAGTAAAGAATTTAGGAGTAACTATTGACTCTCACCTGAATTTGAAATCGCATATTAATCGGATAACTAGGACAGCATTTTTTCACTTAAGAAACAGAGCAAAAGTTAGACCTCTTATATCATTGAAAGGTGCTGAGAAATGAGTTCACGCTTTTGTTTTCAGTCGACTAGATTACTGTAACGCACTCCTCTCAGGACCACCCAAAAAAGACATCAATCAGTTACAACGAGTGCAGAATGGAGCTGCTAGAATCTTAACTAGGAAAAGAAAATCTGAGCACATCACCCAAGTCTGAGCGTCACTACACTGGTTACCAGTGTCATTCAGGATTGACTTTAAAATACTGCTTATGGTAAATAATCTGCTCCATCTTATATATCGGAATGTCTGACACCCTACATTTCAAATCGTAACCTTAGATCTTCAAATGAGTGTCTGCTTAGAATTCTAAGAGCTAAACTTAAAAGAAGTGGTGAGGCGGGCGGGTGGCCTTCTGCTATTACGCACCTCAAATCTGGAATAGCCTGCCAATAGGAATTCACCAGGCTGATACGGTGGAGCACTTTAAAAAACTGCTAACACCACATTACTGTAACATGGCCTTCTCATAACTTCATTTTAATTTAATCCTGATGCTCTGTATATTCAATTAGGTATCATTACTATTCATGGTGTTTGCTCCAAAATCCATACTGACCCCTACTCTCTCTTCTGCTCTTTTTCTAGTTTTCTGGGGTGGCGATCTGTGCCACTACCACCTAATCAAAGCACCCCGATGTCTCTACATTGATGGATTAAAGGCCAGAAGTCCACGTGACTGTCATCATCAAGTCCTTCCATGTGAACCCTGAATACCATGAGGACTGACTGAGGTCATGTATGTCAGGTAGAATGCCTAGAGGGGGTTGGATGGTCTTGTGGCCTTGGACCCCCTGCAGATTTTATTTTTTCTCCAGCCGTATGGAGTTTTTTTTTGTTTTTTCTGTCCTCCCTGGCCTTCGGACCTTACTTTTATTCTATGTTAATTAGTGTTCTCTTATTCTATTTTCTAATTTATTTTGTCTTTTTTGTCTTTCTTCATCATGTAAAGCACTTTGAGCTCCATCATTTGTATGAAAATGTGCTCTAGAAATAAATGTTGTTGTTGTTGCTCCCCAGGATGTGTTCGCTGGTTTGCTAAGGAGATCATTCCTGCTGGATATCTTCTTTTTGAGTTTAACAATATGCTCTTTAAAAGAGAGGGTCCTGTCCAGAGTGATGCCCAAGTAAACAGGATGGTTGGTGTTCTTCAAGACTTTGTTATTCCACTTGATCTCTAGAGTTGTGTTTGCTTGTCTATTGTTAAGATGGAAGGTTCAGACCTGTCCCTTCCCTGGGTTGGCATTAAGGAACCATTTAGTGTAATACTCTGAGAGGTTGTTGAGGGCATTGGTACGTCTCTTTTGGATATCTTGGAAGGAGGCTAAGTGTAGGCTGAGAAAAGCCCATCTTCACCAGTTATTCTAACAACATTCTACAGAGGGACCATAGAGAGCAACCTGAGCAACTGTATCACTGTCTGGTTTAGAAATTGCATGGTCAGCCCAACAACAGATAGTGAAGACAGCTGAGAAGATCATTGGTGTCTCTCTTCCTTCCATCATGGACATTTACACCACACACTGCATCCGCAAAGCCACCAGCATTATTGTGAATGACCCAACACACCCTTCACACTCACGGTTTACACTCCTGCCATTGGGGAAAAAGGTACCGAAGCCTTCGGGCCTGCACCACCAGGATGTGGAACAGTTTTTTCCCCCCAAGCAGTCAGACTCCTGAACACTCATGGACCGGCCTGATATCTGATAGATGTGTTCTGCTCTGCAGTGTTGCACATTTGACTCACATGCACCTTGTTATACAGTTAGGTCCATAAATATTTGAACAGAGACAACTTTTTTCTCATTTTGGTTCTGTACATTACCACAATGAATTTTAAATGAAACAACTCCGATGCAGTTGAAGTGCAGACTTGCTGCTTTAATTCAGTGGGCTAAACAAAACGATTGCATAAAAATGTGAGGCAACTAAAGTATTTATTAACACAATCCCTTCCTTCATTTCAGGGGCTCAAAAGTAATTGGACGATTGACTCAAAGGCGATTTCATGGGCAGGTGTGTTCAAGTCCGATTGTGCTGTGGACAGACAACATGTGGTCAAAGGAGCTCTCCATGCAGGTGAAAGAAGCCGTCCTTAAGCTGCGAAAACAGAAAACACCCATCTGAGAAATGGCTACAATATTACAAGTGGCAAAATGTACAGTTTGGTACATCCTGAGAAAGAAAGCAAGTACTGGTGAACTCAGCAACGCAAAAAGACCTGGGGCCTCATGTATAAACGGTGCGTACGCACAGAAATGTTGCGTAAGAACTTTTCCACGTTCAAATCGCGATGTATAAAACCTACACTTGGCGTAAAGCCACGCACTTTTCCACGGTACCTCATGCCTTGTCGTACGCAAGTTCTCCGCTCGGTTTTGCAGACTGGCGGCACCCAGCGTCTAAGTAGTGCTACTGTTCCTGTGTGGTTACTCTTTTATTTTCCTGACGCGGCTTTATAAATACACTGAAACTAACCGCATATTGTTTATTAGTGTATCGCATCTGATCGTAATTAACTTGTAACAATATAATGGTCCAGGGAACAGCCATAGTATTCCAAATGCCATAACTGCTTTAGCGTTGTTACTCTCACTTCTTCTTCTTCTTCTTCTTCTTTCAGGTCCTCTTGTTAGGAGTTGCCACAGCGGATCATCTTTTTCCATATTACTCTCACTGCACCACTCGGAGTATTTATATCACAGTATCTGAGTGTGAATCACAGCAGCAGCTGATCGGAAAGAGAATTATCGGTATACAGCTTCAAGGACACGCTGTCTCAGCCACGGCAAAATGTTTCAAAGCCTTTCCTGTATGGACCTCGCGGTTCACAAACAGTTTCATCCCAAGAATTATAAACGCACTCAATCAAGTGCTCCTTGTAGAACTGTTAGGACTTATAAGTAGAATCACCTCACTGAAAACTTCCACTACAATTATAATATCTCACAACCTGCGGCACTTTATAAAGCGCGTATTTACATATGATGACGATATCATTTTTAAGATGAAATGCAGCAAAATATCCTTATTATATTATACAGATAAAACTTTTAACTTCATTTAAATAATCTATATTCTTCACTGGGAGTGTTGTGAACTATAGAATAATTAAACATGTACTAGGAAGATATTTCAATGTTCCTTAAATGTTTTGAAGAATCGGCGCTCTAAGCTTACAGATGGCTTAACTTCTATTACAGAGCTGCTTGTGTGGTGATTGGGTATTTGGGGAAAGAAAAGCAAGGACTGCAGTGACGGCTACGCCAATATATATTGAATACAAAACAGAAAGAGAAAATAACAACACAACTAAAAACGCAGCGACAAATTTCGGCAAAAGTTAAATGCGTGTGTCATGAGCACGAGGCGGCAATGCAGTGTCTGTAACGGACGTGGCCATCCACCGTGCATAAGCTGCCTTACTGACATTGGCGGGCAAAGGAGCCACCGATTCTTCCTCTGCCCAGGGCCACCACAAGCCTAGAGCCGCCCCTGAGTACTGCTGCAATAAATTATTTCATCGAAGGTCGCACACAATCACTGCACCGTGAAACCCATGTTTAATAACGTGCTTTAACTCCTATCATCATGAAAATGATATCACGTATACATCTCAGTGTTTGAGTTATTCAGAGAGCTGTAATATCACGAATGTAATGGACTCTGTGTCCAGTTGGAGGAAGAGAGCCGGTTTAAGAAGCAAGTAGTGATTCACACACATAGGACATAGAAGATCAAATACAAAACAAAGCATTTAACGTGCTACTTTAATTACGATGCGATTTGAGAAACTGGTTAATTAAACGATTTTAAGATGAAGTTTATGATGTTCTACTTTAATGACAAAATAAACTATGTGATTAAAGTGGAAATGTCGAGATTGAAGTTGACATTTTGTGCTTTTTCCTCACTGTGTGCATTTTTTTCTCTGTACCCTAATAAACTTTCATACGACACTCAGACAGTGGGCTACAACTCTTCTTTTCACGGCGACTTTGATATGTGACTTCTTTTTTATTTTCGGCACTGTGTGATTTTGTGAATGTGAGCTTTCAAGTTTCTCCAACATGCTATGTCACTCGATCAACTTCCTTTTGTTGATTACACCACGGTTTATTTGAACAAATAGTATGTTTTTCCTTTGCCTCCACTTGGTATTCGCTGAAATCGTTATATTTCCCCCGTGCTTTTCCCGTTGTCTTTTCACAGAAGGCTGAGCTTAAGGGCGATTTATATTCATTTGCATATTCAAAGAGGCGTAATTCTGGGAGGATTTGGGGCGTTACATAAAGCGCGTGCACGAGCGTTACTTTTCACGCTGATCGGGATTTATGTAGCGGAAGAACGTGGAAGTTGGAGTACGCACAGATTCCTGCATCTGGATTTTTCTGCGCGTAAGCACATTTCGGCTTTTGTGCTTACGCCATGTTATAGTGCGAGTTCTACGCACGGCGTTATACATGAGGCCCCTGGACGTCCACAGAAGACAACAGTGGTGGATGATCGCAGAATCATTTCCATTGAGAAGAGAAACCCCTTCACAACAGCCAACCAAGTGAACCCTAACTAACCCTAAACCTAACCCTAATTTCTCCAGGACTTGGTCGGCGTATCGATATCCAAGTCTACCATAAAGAGAAGACTGCATGACAGTAAATACAGAGGCTGCACTTCAAGGTGCAAGCCACTCATAAGCCTCAAGAATAGAAAGACTAGATTGGACTTTGCTAAAGAACATCTCAAAAAGCCAGCACAGTTCTGGAATAACATTCTTTGGACAGATGAGACCAAGATGAACCTCCACCAGAATTGATGGCAAGAAAAAAGTATGGAGAAGGTGTGGAACAGCTCATTATCCAAAGCATAGCACATCATCTGTAAAACACGGTGGAGTCAGGCAGTGTGATGGCTTGGGCGTGCATGGCTGCCAGTGGCACTGGGACACGAGTGTTTATTGATGAGGTGACACAGGACAGAAGCAGCCGAATGAATTCTGAGGTGTTCAGAGACATACTGTCTGCTCAAATCCAGCTAGATGACGTCAAATTGATTGGGTGGCGTTTCATGATACAGATGGACAATGAGCCAAACATACAGCCAAAGCAACCCAGGAGTTTATTAAAGCAAAGAAGTGGCCAAGTCAGTCACCTGATCTTAACCCAACTGAGCAGGCATTTCACTTGTTGAAGACTAAACTTTGGACAGAAAGGCCCACAAACAAACAGCAACCGAAAGTAAAGGCCTGGCAGAGCATTGAAAAGGAGGAAACCCAGCGTCTGGTGATGTCCAGGAGTTCAAGACTTCAGGCTGGCATTGCCAGCAAAGGGTTTTCAACCAAGTATTAGAAATGAACATTTGATTTCCAGATATTTAATTTGTCCAATTACTTTTGAGCCCCTGAAATGAAGGGATTATTGTGTTAAAAAAAATGCTTTAGTTGCCTCACCTTTTTATGCAATCTTTTTGTTCACCCACTGAATTAAAGCTGAAAGTCTGCACTTCAATGTCATCGGAGTTGTTTCATTTAAAATTCATTGTGGTGATGTACAGAACCAAAATGAGAAAAAAGTTGTCTCTGTCCAAATATTTATGGACCTAACTGTATGTTATGTGTCGTGGATTCTTCGCGGTCCGGTGTTTTATGTAGCACTGTGGTCCTGGAGGAACGTTGTTTCGTTTCACTGTATATGGATGAAATGACAATAAACACTCTTGAATCTTGAATCCTGAAACTGCATAAATGAACCTCCTAATGTTGGTGAACACCGGCTGGTCGTTGGTACAGATATTGAACAGAACAGGAGCCAGCACTGAGCCGTGAGGAAGTCCATTTTTCTGATTCCTCCAGCGACTCTTTTTGTCGTCCACTTCGACGCAGAACCTTCTGTTGACCAGCAGTGACTCGATTATACGAGACATAAAGGACAGCTGCTGGACGGGCTTTTAAATGATCGACGCGCAGCACGAGAAGCAGAACACGCAGCACGGCACAAGCAGCAGGTGGCTTAAAGGACAGAACTGATTCACTACAGCTTTATTAGTGGCAAATAACAAGAAATAAAAAATGAATGAAATGAAACAAACAAACAAACAATCTCTTTAACTTGTATATCCGGTAAACCAAACCCGGGGGTTGGCAGAGCCCCCTAGTAATATAAATTTCTCATTTGTCTCCCTTTGATTAAGATTCATAGAGGGCTAGACACTCAGTAAAGCATCAAAAGTCACATCATATTCATAATCACCGACTTTGAAATGGCCTTAGTCAACACTCCACATGCTTATGATGTTCAAAATCTGTCATTTCTAATAGTCAGTGTAACTCAGAGGGCGAGGACCACCAATAAAGAATCAAAGAGAACACACATGATCATATTCAGGATCAGCAACCTCAAAAGAGCCTAAAACCGACACTCCATGCGCCTCTATCACCGAATCCCGTTTTTGTCTTATTTGTGAAAAGGAGCGGCAGATGTGGCCTGCACAACTTCAAACCGACATTTTTGCTGAAGACACCTATCGGTTTACTCGGAGGCGGCCTTTGGGGGTGGCGACTTGGGCAATCAATCACCCCAGGCCAAGCGCCCCCCGCGATAGGAGATTCTTTTGTCACCGTCAGCTCATCATACAAATATGCGGGGCCTCTGCAAGACATTCAAATCCGTTATAGACTGAAATACGGCAGTGGTGGATTTCTTCGGAAACCACTCATAAACGAGGACTTGTTACTTTAGAAGCCTTTCCCGGCATCTATACCAATAACCAAGAAAGCTCTTAGCACGACATTTTTGGTTTCAAAATACCGTAATAATTACGCCCTTCAGTTTCGGATTTACACTGGGTCAGCAAAGAAGGCGACGCTAATACCATGCAGGTGTCTCCAAATGGTCTTATCTCGACTCTTCTTTCTTGTTGAAATATAGAGTGAGAAATCATGTTTCTTGCGTTTGGGTGAAAGGAGTGGTCCTCAGCAGGGCGTTGGTAAGTACAGTGGTACCTCGGTATACGTCTGCTTTGGAATAAGTCCAACTTGGTATACGTCCCGTTTGGACACAAAAAATCTTGCTTGGTATACGACCTTTGTTTGGAATACGACTCGCGTGCTAACCTTGTTTACCTCTCTCGAGACAAAGCCACGACTGCCCACGAATGTTAGTGCGCCAGTTTCTAGCATTCAGTGAACAACCCGCGCTATAACTCTCTATGAACTTTCACGTGTGTGATATAGCGGGTCCACAGCTCCTGTCAAAGTCCAGCTTTAAAATAAATAATCACTGCGCTCGCAGCTTGGTGAGGGGGCGTGGTGGTTATGTGGCTGAAGGTTGTCAGGGCAATTAACGATGTGGGCGTTTCTCACCAAAGTGCACTTGTGAGGGACTGTCCGCATTCATGATTAGTTCCTGGGGCTGCTTATCTTGATAAACAGAAGCGCGAGTTGGCTTGAAGGGGAGTAAAAAGAAAGAACGGACGGGAGGTTGAGTGAGTGAGTGAGAGAGAGAGAGAGAGAGAGAGAGAGAGAGAGAGAGAGAGAGAGAGAGAGAGAGAGGAGTGAGTGAGTGAGAGAGAGAGAGCGAGTGAGAGAGAGAGGGCGAGTGAGAGAGAGGGCGAGAGAGGGCGAGTGAGAGAGAACGAGCGAGGAGAGAGAGAGAGAGAGAGAGAGAGTGAGTGAGTGAGTGAGAGAGAGAGAGAAAGAGAGAGAGAGAGAGAGAGAGAGAGAGAGAGCGAGAGAGAGAGTAGGCGGAGTTAACGTCAGCTGCAAGTAGAGCGACTCCTCTTTTGGGAAGCAGGGGAGCCGCCAGGTAAAAAGGCACCGGGCTTCTTCTTGTGTTTTTTTTATTTTTTATTTTTAAACAATGCTTCCTGCTCTATTTTAACTTTGCTGTTTTTAAGAAGACTTTTTTCTATTGTTTTTAACCTCCACGTTTCACTTCTGATTTTATGGATTATTTATTGGAACTTTGGAGACTGCACTTTAATTTGAACACCTCGTTTTGTTAGTTGTTTTAATAAAAGCACTTTGCACTTTTTCACCATCCCCTTGCTTTACCAATGAGGTTAGCAGTGAGGCACATTACCGACGGTGTAGGGTTCAAGGGCTCCCCGGCAGCAGATGGCAGCATACAGCAAACCTGCATCGTCACAACGTGATTTTGTGTTTTTTTCATGTAAATTTGAATTGATTGTTGAAAAGTATGAAGATGGCATGCGTATCCAGGACTTGGCTGTTGCATATCGTTTGCCGAGAACGACGGTATCTATGATTGTGAAAAACAAAGACGTTATTTAAAAGTAAAGTGAGGTTAAATTTTCATTTATTTCATCTAATTGCTTTTGTATTTATGTATTTTAGTATTAAGCAGTGTTTCAATTATTTTATACAACCCCATCAATGTATAATATGCCAATGCAATAGGATTTTTTTTTCAATGGAACGGATTAATCATTTTCCCATTATTTCTTATGGGAAAAATTTGTTTGGTATACGTCCTGTTTGGTATAAGTCAAAGGGTCTGGAACGGTTTAAGGACGTATACTGAGGTTCCACTGTATTCGTTTTATTACAAGTGTTCTGGTTCTCCGTAATTAAAATAAATTTGCCGACTCCAGCGGGTTCATCAGAAACGACGGTTATCTAGTTTGTTAATTTTGGGTGCAAAACGTTTCTGAATCATTAATGACGTTGTTTAAAGGCCACTATTACAATATGTAATGTAATCAAACGGCCAATGGTACCAACATGTTTTTTAACAATAATAAGGCGTACAGCATTAGAGGCGGACGAGCCCGTGAGCGTGGTACACTTACGGCTCTCGGCCGCGCATATGACACTCGCCTAAGGCCCCACGTACTCCTAAGGCCGCCTCTGGTTTACTCTTCATCATAAGGTTGTTAATCCATCCATTCGTTATCCAACCTGCTATATCCTAACTACAGGGTCTGCCGGAGCCAATCCCAGCCAACACGGGGCACAAGGCAGGAAACAAACCCCGGGCAGGGCGCCAGCACACACACACCAAGCACACACCAGGGACAATTTAGGACCGCCAATCCAGCTAACCTGCATGTCTTTGGACTGTGGGAGGAAACCCACGCAGACACGGGGAGAACATGCAGACTCCACACCCGGGTCTCCTAACTGCGAGGCAGCAGTGCCACCACTGCGCCACCATGCTGCCCTATAAGGGTGTTAATCCTACACAAAACAGGGACAGAAATGACGTAAAATTGAGTTTTTTTTGAGGCGGGCGACCAAGGACAAAAAAAAAAGGAGGAATCCCAATTATCTTGATTCGTTTTGTATAACTAGACATCAAGATAAGTCAAACCATATATCGTGAGCGGGCTTCTTCCATGTACTGGTTGGCGAGTCAGGAAGTGCCAGACAATAAAAAACAAACAAAAAAAAGAAAAAACTATTTCAACGCATTCAGAAGGAAATCGTGTCTGTCAAGTCTTAGTCACTGAAAGATCTGGAGATGCACTTCACTCTGCATTTTTAAACACTGGATTGGTACAATTTAGGATTTTTCGAGTTTGCTGATGACATCGTGATCTGTAGTGAGAGTAGGGAGCAGGAACGGGAGACCCTGGAGAGGTGGAGATATGAGAGGAGAGGAATGAAGATCAGCAGGACCACCACGACAGAATACGTGTGCCAAGGTGTCTGCTCGGCTCCTTTTTAATTGTCGTTATTAAGATACAACAAAGGACAGAGAGGGCAAAATAGAATGAATTCGGCAAAAGAGAGTCTGGCATTTAAATCTGCAGCAAAAGCAGAAATATTTCTAAAAGTAAAAATCACGCTGCTGTGCTTTTCTGAATGTAGAATAAGAGAAGAAAAATGGCAGCTAATTAAAAAGGGATCAGTGCCATCAGGAATGTGGACAGAACAAAAACCTGAGGCCACAGGGGGTCCCCAGGATTGAAGTTTGGGAAACACTGGTCTACAGGATGGCAGTGAGACCAGCTGCGTTATATGGGCTGGAGACGGTGGCACAGGAGACACAGCTGGAGGTGGCAGAGTTAAAGATGCTGAGATTGGCATTGGGTGTGACCAGGATGGACAGGATTAGAAATGAGGACATTAGAGGGTCAGCTCAGGTGGGACGGCTGGGAGACCGTTGTGATGATCACCAAGAAACTTTTCGGTTTTACCTTTTCATCAATTACATCATGACAACGCAACGTATAACTGCCCAAGAGTGAATATCGTTTCTTTTGCTCTACAAGAAATGTGTCTGACGTAACCACGCAGGACTTTTCCAAATCCCTTTGCATAAGATCTCGTCTTGCCAGGCCTCAGGTCCCGGGTGTGGTTACATCGCTTGGCACGAAGACTCGTCTTGCGGGTTGTGAGAGTGTCTCTGAGACAATCACGTCTCGTCTCGTTTTTTATAATAGAGAGATTCTCAGGATCTAGCAATAACCATGCATAGCCAAAAGTCTTGGGGTTATCCTCGATTCCCATCTTTATTTTAATAAACTGATTTTGTCCGTCGTCATGAGCTGCTTTCTCCAGCTTGCTAGAGTCAAACCGTCTCTGGGGCTCTCTGATCTGAAGAAGGCAGGCTGTGCTTTTATCAGGTCGCGCCTCCATTATTGTAATTCACTTTATTCGGGAATCAGGCAGTTTCATCTTTCTCGGCTGCAGATGGTTCAGAATGCTGCTGCTCGTTTTCTTACTTGGTTCTCAGAAAGTGGTGTCCATTACCCCAGTTCGGGCCTCGCTTCATTGGCTCCCAGTTGAATTTAGGATTCAGTTTAAAATTGGACTTTTGGTGTTTACGTCATTACATGGTCTGTCTCATCCTATCTGGCCGAGTTGCTGGTCCCGTCTACACCAGTCCGCTCCCTGCGTTCCTCTCAACAGCAATTGTTGGTCGTGCCAATGAAGACTAGGGGTGATCGTGCCTTTGCAGTTCTAGCACCAAAGTTATGGAGCGCTCGGCCAATTGAAATTAGGTCGACGTCATCCACTCAGATCTTTAAACCACACTTGTTTTTGGCTGCTTTTAACTGTACAGTATTTGAGTAACTCTGGTATCAATTTAATCTTTCATATCCGTTGTTTTTCTTTAAATTGTTTATCCTCTTATTGATTCCTTTAACTTGTTTGTTTTAGTATTTATGTCATTTTTGCTCTTGCTTTATTTTGTTTTATTGATATTTTTTGATTTTTCTGTACAGCACATTGGTTTACACCTATGGCGTTTTTAAATTGTGCACAAATCACAAATCCCATACCAACATGCATTGCATGTGTCATTCCAACAGATGGTGCATCATATACATTTGTAGCAATACTACCACAAACATCTGAGGTGATACTACAAATGTATGTGATGGGCCATCTGTTGGAATGAAAAATACAATGCGTTTTATTACTAGACTAGGCTGACCCGCCTTTTAAGGTGACCACTTCTTAAGGCACTTCAATATGTTGATCAATTTGATATTTTATACAAACTCATTAATTTGGTTATATTGCATTTGAGCGGGATTACTTTAATACTCGTAGTTTCTGTTATTTTTGTGATGAAATTTTAACTTTTTTTCTATATTGAGGTCGCCCTTTTGAACCCCCCTGATATTTACTATGCGGTGAGGCATTTGTACTCCATCAACATTAATTATTTCCAGAGACATAATTTTGTCTATTTTTCCAGCGCATCGCGCACAAAAGCAAGGGAACGAGGGGAGCACCAGAACCCTGCTTTCCACTCACGGGACGGAAGGACAATCCCGACCGCTTTTATATAGTAAGAAAGAAGAAGAAGATATCGCACAGTCTGGAGTAGAAAATCATCTTTTACCTGGAAAAACGAAACTACAAATCCCATCGTGCATTGCAAAATGGACGGGGCGTGTGAAACTCCACGCCTGCGTAGCATCTCGACTTTTATATAGTAAGAAAGAAGAAGAAGGACGGAAGGACACCCGACCGCTTTTATATAGAAGGATGCATCATAAAATACATTCCAATACATAGTGCATTAATACTGGGTGGTCCAGATCTAATTATGCAGATCCAGATTGCCTGGATGACTTTGATTTCAATCAATCAATCAATCAACATTTATTTATATAGCACATTTTCATACAAAAAAATGTAGCTCAAAGTGCTTTACAAAATGAATAGAAAAATAGAAGACACAATAAGAAATAAACATAAGTCAACATTAATTAACATAGAATAAGTAAGGTCCGATGGCCAGGGTGGACAGAAAAAACAAAAAAAAAAACTCCAAATGCTGGAGAAAAAAATAAAATCTGTAGCGGTTCCAGACCACGAGACCGCCTGACCAGTCAGTCCCCTCTGGGCAATCTACCTAACAAAAGTCAAACAGTCCTCTTTGGATTTGGGGTTTTCATGCGATTTATGCGGATGTTTTATGGATTTATGCGGGGACGATTCCAGTTCCAAACTTAATAAATTATAGCGTAATGAAAATGACATAATTAGATCTGGACCTCCCTATATTGAGGTCCCTGTTGATTACTTAAATTTCAGCTCCTCTGAGACGGGTAAAATGGTTTAAAAATAAAAGGTTCAAAAATGGCACTTTACAGAGTTGCGTGGTCATGGTTTGATAAATCTACGACGGTTTCTTTGCATATGAAATTGGAACTCTGGGCTTTTGAAAGTGTCTTAATACGTAGAAAAATAAATATTTTCATATAGTGGGTGACCTGTGGCATGGCAATACGGGATCAAGAAAGCCTCATCTTTAGCCTGCGTTATTGTACTGCAGCAACAGTCCTTCTAAAATACAAATGGCTTAGTGATTTTAAAAATTTGCTGTTACGTATTCATGGTTATTTATGGAGCCTGAAAAATGATCTGTATAGAGGATCTTCCTGGAACCTTCATGTCGATGTCTCTTTAAAATGGTTGCTCACTCCCCGAGGTCATCGCTCTGAAGAACCCCTTAGGTGCCTTATTATGAAGAGTGAAGTTTAACAATATTTCAGCAAAAATGCTTGCTTTGGATCTGGTGAGCAAACAACTGGATGGCTGACATTTGGCTTCTGCAACACACGAGACCCAAACGGATGTTTTCCTTATCGAATACCAACCAGTGTACGACATACGGCCATTGACTTCTATTATAAACTTTCTCCATGAAAACGTCACATTATTTTATTTTCTTGGTTATCACAGCGCCTCACGTCACAAACACATTTTTTGATGAAGTATTTGCATGTTTTCGTTGTACCTGTACAGTGACAATAAAGTCGATTCATCGTTTAAATATTCCAAAGCTCGCGTACTGCAGTAAAATCCCAGCCGCCGTCCTAACACTCAGTTAACGAACTCAAACGGCGCGGCGCATCTTCAGTTTGGCTGTGGATTTCTGAGGGGCGTCTCTCTCATTTACGCCCCCAAACACCAACCCCGTTTTACAGTCATTTCAGCTAAGCTTTTTAAACACTTGCTTATTTCGTGTCGTCTGCAGTAACACAAAGAATGAACTTTAGCAGAGTACTGGCCATGTGAGCTACGATCCCCGTTGCCTCTGTCAGAAGCAGATCGACCCGTTAGCAGCGAAAGGCGTCACCTACCTTTGCGTTTTTCATTCGTCTGAGTGTCCGATATAACCTACAAGTATCGGTGCCTTTCTGTAACTTCCGAACTCTGACAGATCTTGAATATGACGGTCACCTGCTGCCCCACGCTGAAGTGAAGCGCGTTGGCTAGATCAGTCGTATTTTAAAGCCAAGGCAGGCAGGTGTTTGTCACGTCTCGCGATATCACGTCCGGATTGACTCCCGGGATGATCAGTAAGTATTCAGGTTGCTAGGGGACAACAGGAGCGCCGCGCAACTGCCCAAGAGTAGCACATCGATCAGACTTGTAATCAAATTCGTGATCAGCAATCTCAGGATAGCATAATACGACATTCCATAGTTATATTATCGATCCTCATTTTTTTTTCTCTAAATTTTGTAAACGGCAGTAAGTTTGATCCCTCCTTTACAATTACGGAGCGAGCCCCCAGCTTCGATTAATATGGCATGCGCGACCTCAAGTCCTTCTGATCATTTTTGCTAAAGGAACCTATTGGTTTACTTTTTAGCATAAGTGTGTGATTTTTTTCTGCGCAAAATATGGCTAAAAAATTGAGTTTTCTTTTTGGGGTCTAAAGAGCCAAAAATAGGGTGGAACCTCCAAAATCCCGACCTCTTGCATAACAAGACAAGTCGCGCGCTAGATCAGAGTTGGGGCTTTTCTTGGAAATGGGACTCGGGAGGCACGTGCAAAAAAATATGATTTCAAATCATAAGAAGGAATTCTTGTGAACACAATAGAAATAAAAATAATCTGCTTGTCTGCCTAACTCGCGTATCCAGGGCGGGATTACAGGGCCACAAGGTAGGCATAATCCCTGGACAGGCCGCCAGTCCATCACAAGGCATACACTCACATGCAAATACACACCCACATTATGGGGCGAATTTAGCATCGGCAAATCACCTCAATCAGGATGAAGTTTATTAAATTCAGTCCTGATTTTTTAACAAAGGCAGAGTGGGCCGTCAGTCTTGCCTATCTGAGTCGGGTTCGACATGGATTCTGGATGTTCTCTCCATGTGATTACAGACGGACTGGCTTCATCAAAATCAATGGAAAATTAAAAGTGTCAGTGAATTTACTCACTCAATAAGATCGTACTCCGTTCAAGTATCACTATGTTGTCAGTAGTACGAGGGTGCTCTACCGTGTTAACCATTATGGACGTAATGAGACTGTGTAACGGTCGTCTGAATATGTGTGCATCACTGCGAGTTTGTACCTTTTCCCATTCCTGTTATTAGTGGATTGGCTTAATTTGTAACGCCGGCCAATTATACAGTGGAAGAGGAGCACCTGGCTTGGAGGGCCAACAGACTGTAAGGGGAGGAGCCAACGGTATGTTAATTGGTGGTAGGAAAAAGGAGAGGAGGAGCAGAGCCAAGAGAGAAGTGGACGCCATCACAGGAAAAGGCAAGAGGGAAAGGATTGACACACCTTGCAAAACGTCCGGCGAACCCGGGTTCATTCCAAGACTAATTATTTTCACTATATAGTGAAAAGTATTCGGGAGAGGACCCGACGGGCCAGCACAAGGAACTGTTAATCTACACTCACCTAAAGGATTATTAGGACCACCATACTAATCCGGTGTTTGACCCCCTTTCGCCTTCAGAACTGCCTTAATTCTACGTGGCATTGATTCAACTTTCTTTACAAATGTTGGCTCATATTGATAGGATAGCATCTAGCAGTTGATGGAGATTTGTGGGATGCACATCACGAAGCTCCCGTTCCACCACATCCCAAAGATGCTCTATTGGGTTGAGATCTGGTGACTGTGGGGGCCATTTTAGTACAGTGAACTCATTGTCATGTTCAAGAAACCAATTTGAAATGATTCGAGCTTTGTGACATGGTGCATTATCCTGCTGGAAGTAGCCATCAGAGGATGGGTACATGGTGGTCATGAAGGGATGGACATGGTCAGAAACAATGCTCAGGTAGCCCGTGGCATTTAAACGATGCCCAATTGGCACTAAGGGGCCTAAAGTGTGCCAAGAAAACATCCCCACACCATTACACCACCACTACCAGCCTGCACAGTGGTAACAAGGCATGATGGATCCATGTTCTCATTCTGTTTACACCAAATTCTGACTCTACCATTTGAATGTCTCAACAGAAATCGAGACTCATCAGACCAGGCAACATTTTTCCAGTCTTCAACTGTCCAATTTGGTGAGCTCATGCAAATTGTAGCCTCTTTTTCCTATTTGTAGTGGAGATGAGTGGTACCCGGTGGGGTCTTCTGCTGTTGTAGCCCATCCGCCTCAAGGTTGTGTGTGTTGTGGCTTCACAAATGCTTTGCTGCATACCTCGGTTGTACGAGTGGTTATTTCAGTCAAAGTTGCTCTTCTATCAGCTTGAATCAGTCGGCCCTTCATTCTCCTCTGACCTCTAGCATCAACAAGGCATTTTAGCCCACAGGACTGGCGCATACTGGATGTTTTTCCCTTTTCACACCATTCTTTGTAAACCCTAGAAATGGTTGTGCGTGAAAATCCCAGTAACTGAGCAGATTGTGAAATACTCAGTCCGGCCCGTCTGGCACCAACAACCATGCCACGCTCAGAACTGCTTAAATCACCTTTCTTTGCCATTCTGACATTCAGTTTGGAGTTCAGGAGATTGTCTTGACCAGGACCACACCCCTAAATGCATTGAAGCAACTGCCATGTGATTGGTTGATTAGATAATTGCATTAATGAGAAATTGAACAGGTGTTCCTAATAATCCTTTAGGTGAGTGTATATGTTTCCCGGAACAGAAGATATGGTTGCCACCTCATTCCCCACTGCAGACTGAGCGCGACAATCTGTATAGATAATACTTAAAGAACTACAAAGACATTTTTTCTCTCTTGCTCAAATTTCTGTAATAGTAAATTAGGATGAAGGGATATCCTGCTGGGGTCACACAGTGAGAACATTGAGGAGGTTGTTGACTGCACTACTGACTACATCAAATTCTGTATGGACATTGTAGTTCCAGTAAGAACAGTCCGCTGCTATGCTAACAAGCCATGGATCACAAGTGACATCAAGGGCCTTTTGAACCAGAAGAAAAGGGCTTTTAAAGGCGGTGACCAGCATGAGCTCAAGCGTGTGCAGAAGGAACTCCGAGTCCAGCTCAGGATGGCGAAGGAGCAGTACAGGAGAAAACTGGAGCAGAAGTTGCAGAATAACATTATGAAGGAATTGTGGGATGGGATGAAGATCATCACTGGCTGCAGCTCGAAGCGGGGGGCTGCCATCGAGAGAGACGAGGAGAGAGCAAACCAGATGAACGTCATCTTAAACAGGGTTGACCACCCTAACCCACTCTCACCTCGGAGTACTGCATCCTTCTGCTGATACCAGCATAGCAGAGACATCCCCACCCACAATTACAGCAGCACAGGTGAGCAGAGAGCTGAGGAGACTTCGTGCCAGCAAAGCAGCGGGTCCAGATGGAGTATCGCCACGACTGCTGAAGGTCTGTGCGTTGGAACTGTGGAGTCCACTACAGCGCATCTTCAACCTGAGCCTGGAACAGGGGAGAGTCCCGAGACTTTGGAAAACATCTTGTATCACCCCAGTCCCAAAGGTATCATGTCCTGGTGAGCTGAATGACTTCCGGCCTGTTGCTCTGATGTCACATGTGATGAAGACCATGGAGAGGCTGCTGCTTCACCACCTGAGGCCACAGGTCCGCCACACCCTCAACCCTCTGCAGTTCGCATACCAGGAGAAGGTGGGAGCAGAGGATGCCATCATCTACATGCTACACCGATCCCTCTCCCACTTGGACAGAGGCGGTGGTGCTGTAAGAATTATGTTTCTGGACTTCTCTAGTTCCTTCAACACCATCCAACCTCTGCTCCTTAGAGACAAGCTGACTGAGATGGGAGTAGATTCACACCTGGTGCCATGGACTATCTTACAGACAGACCTCAGTATGTGCATCTTGGGAACTGTAGGTCTGACATTGTAGTCAGCAGCACAGGAGCGCCGCAGAGGACTGGACTTTCAACGGTCCTGTTCAGCCAACATACATCAGACTTTCAATACAACTCGGAGTCCTGCCACGTGCAAAAGTTCACTGACGACACTGCTATACTGCTGAGTATAGGAAGCTAATCAAGGACTTTGTTAAATGGTGCGACTCAAACCACCTACAACTGAACACCAGCAAAACCAAGGAGCTGGTGGTGGATTTTAGGAGGCCCAGGCCCCTCATGGACCCCGTGATCATCAGAGGTGACTGTGCAGAGGGTGCAGACCTATAAATACCTGGGAGTGCAGCTGGATGATAAATTGGACTGGACTGCCAATACTGATGCTCTGTGTAAGAGAGGACAGAGCGACTATACTTCATTAGAAGGCTGGCGTCCTTCAACATCTGCAATAAGATGCTGCAGATGTTCTATCAGACAGTTGTGGTGAGCGCCCTCTGCTACACAGTGGTGTGCTGGGGAAGCAGCATAAAGAAGAGGGACAAACTTGTGAGGAAGGCAGGCTCTATTGTAGGAATGAAGCTGGACAGTTTGACATCTGTGGCAGAGCGACGGGCGCTGAGCAGACTCCTGTCAATCATGGAGAATCCACTGAACAGAATCATCTCCAGACAGAGGAGCAGCTTCAGAGACAGACTGAGGAGACCCCACACTATGCGACTTGGGGGGTAAACGCTAACATTATACAAAGTTATTGTCTGTTATACCTGCATTGTTATCACTCTTTAATATTATTTATCAGTATGCTGCTGCTGAAGTATGGGAATTTCCTCTTGGGATTAATAATCTGTGTTTAAGTGTTTTGTGCCGTGATTCATGATGGGTGGGAAGTGCTGCAGCGTGCGATTATGCAGATGTTTTTTTATTTTTTTTGTTACAGTAAGTGTGTGTGTGTGTGTATCATATTCCAATAATCTTTTTTTTTACTTAACCCTCTATACTTTGGGTGGTGTAGTAGGAAAGTAGTGTTGGTCACTCACGCCCCGGATTATTTCTTTTTCTTTTGCTGTGCGTCGTTAACGGTTTCCAGATGTAGTATGATGGCATCTCCTTGTTTGGCTTGTCTATTATAAAAAAAAAAAAAATTTGGAGGATTGGAAGGAGGCAAGACGAGATTTTTCTCAAGTAAACACTTTCATGTCCTGCGAGACGAGACTGTGTGCCAAGAGATTCAACCAGGCCCAGGGCCGGAAATAAAAGACAAAGAGTAGATGACAAAATAGAACGGCAAAGAATTCAAAAACGTTGGCACGATACACATGCAGGGCAGGTAAGAGGTAATGAAAGTACAAAATTCCCAAAGTCTCAAAAAAAAAAAAAGAAAAAAAAAAAAGGATAGTAAAATAAGCATTAACACAAACAAATTATTACTCAGTGAAATAACTGAGCAGTGAAAAGAGATCAAATATATGGAAATGGGTGATACTACAGAGCTACAACAAGTTTAATTTCAAAGAAACCAAAGAAATCAAATATATTGTTCGGATTTAAACTTTAAAGTCGGAGACTTTTAGATTGTCTAATTCGTGTTGCCATCAGGAAAAAAAAAAAAAGCATTTCTTCCCAATGAAGAGGCGTATCCGCGAGAATTGAAAGATTGGTTGTTTGGTGAAAGTGAAATTCCGTGAGAGTATTTCAAGCACGCACCTGGCCCAATCATTTCCCATTTGTATGAATGCTATTGTCAGACACATTTCTTGTAGAGAGAAAGAAACGATATTCACTCACGGGCAGTTATACGTTGCGTTGTCACGATGCAAGTCCAAACACAGAATCAAAATTCAATGCTATATTGACGACAAGGCAAAAGTGAAGAGAGATTGAATATATGGACATGGGTGATATGACAAGTGTGCAGATCACGCGTCACGCCAGCTGATCGAGCAAAGAGGTAATAAAAAAAAAAAAACAAACTGTCTCCCACTGTATCACTGTTTAAGAGGGGCTTTCGGGGGAGCGACCGTGTCTCTTTACAACTCTAGCAGTAGAGACGTGAAGTAGCTGGTGCATAGCGCAGGCCTGGGGTTTGTGGGGGTTGGAGAGCGAAGTGAACAGGGGTCAAAGGCCCCTAGTTATATATAAAGATTAATATCAATAATCCATTAACCACCTGCTTGTCCTTTTATTCAAACCTAAGGAGCCAAGAGTCCCCTCGGCGCTCCAGGATTTAGAGTAATGCATGAATAGACGGGGGGGATTGGCAAACAAACCGAGCGGGGGCAAAACCCCTAGTAATTAATGAATAAAAGAAACGTTAAAGGATTAACAGTCTTAAATAGCAACTCAACTAAAATGAAGGGAAAAAGTAATTAGCAGCAAACACCGGTCACTAATTAAGGATTCAAAACGATAACCTACAGCCACTGCGGCCCTCCAGGAACAGAGCTGGACAGCCCTGTCATAGACGAGGTTTGAAAGGAGTGAATAAATGACAAGAGGTAAAGTTAACTTTACCTTTATTTAAACAAAAGGTAAAGAAATCAAGTGCAACAGCATATTGGAATACAAATACTAACATGCAGGTAAGAAAAAATAAATCCTCAAATGTTAAAAGTTAACGCAAACCGAACATTGAAAAATGGACACAATTTTATTGCAGATCTATAGTAGTACTGCACTTAAACTAACATGTCAGAAACTGCGGAACTGATTGGACATACAGGAGATGCTCGTATAGAAGGACAACATTCAAACTAATTATTTAAAAAAAAAAAAAAAAATACGACTTCCATTACTTACTCTAAAATTTCAAGTAGATTTGTAGGAACTTCAGTTGGATTTCTTTCAAATAATTAAAAAAATAACATTAAAACTAACATTACACAACTTGACTTATTAAGAGTTCAACCGGGTTCTTCAGACTTAATAAATCTCGGCCCAGATGGCAGGTTCTCTGTCTTTTGAGAGTTCAGGCTTCACCCAACATCTACATTTTCTGTTCACCGCGCTTGCCGGGGTCAATTAGCCGCACAGCATCTTTACTCATCTGACCATTTGGAAGACCTCAAGAAATACTGAATGATGAGCATTTCAATAAAATGCACCAGTGAGGAAGAGGAGGAAGATTTAATTAAAAGTGTAAGGCACACTGAAGACATATAGTATATATGTGTGATAACACTTTTAGCCTTCCTGGGTCAGCGAATTTATCCTAAAAGATGACATTCTGTTGGGTTGTCTTAAATGTGGGAGTCTCGGGCAATGCAGTGCAGCTTTGGCAGTCTGGGAGGGACATGATGAAGATATCAAAACAACATGGTAGTGGGTTAGGAGGAGAAGCGTTTAGAAAGAGGTGGGAAGGCTACAAAAAGCTAAGGGCCCCTCTTTTCCTTGCCATCTTGCCGTTTATGTGACCCACAGAATGAGAATAACCTGAAACAGGAGGATTAAAGGGTGAACGTACTGTAGCAGGGTAAGCTCTCGATTATACTGCCAGTCTGGAAAGCCAACCACTTAGAAAGAAAAGTCCATGAAGGGGTCCATGCCCATCTGGCTTGTGTAGCGACAAAGTGAATCGGGCTTCTTGTTCAACGCGTCAGGTGGACGATGTCTTGATGGCACCTCAGAAATCCGATTGCTTCTAAAACAGAGAGGGCAAAAGTAGTGGCGTTGTTAAGCGAGAGTTTGAATGTCACTTTTAAAACATGGAGTGCCTTCAGAACGTCTTCAGACCCCCCACCTTTCGTCACCTTCTGTTACGTTGCAGCCTTGTGCTAATATCATTTAACTTTTTATCTGCCCTCATAAAGCAATCAAATTGATACCCCAGAATGAAAAAGTGAAAACAGGATTAGCAATTTTTGCAAACTAATTCTAATAAGACACTGTAAATGTCCCATTGACGCAAGTATTGAGACCCTTTACTTTGACACTTGCAATTTGGCTTGGGTGCATCCCATTCTATTAATCATCATCGAGATGTTTCTCCACCTTGTTTGGGGTCCACCTGTGGTCAATTCAAATGACTGGACAGATTAGGAAATGCGCGCTCGCCCACACACACACACACACATCTATAGAAGGTTCACCAAAGTAGGCCATGATGTAGAATTGCCTGCTGAGCTTAGAGACAGCATTGGATTGAGGCAAAGATCTGGGGGAAGGCTAACAAACAAAACAAAGACATTTCTGCAAACCTTCAATGTTCCCAAGAACACAGTGGGATCCATAATTCTCAAAATGAAGTAAGTTTGGAAAAAAACGACAAGTGTTCCTAGAGCTGTCCACCCATGAAGAACCCAATGATAACTCTGGATACCAGTCTATAGAAGGGTCTTCACAATCGAGGAAAAAAAAAACAAGCCATGAGGTTGAAGACATTGCCCGAGACAGGATTAGGATGATGCATAGATCTTGGGAAGGGTAGCATTTAAAGCAGCGTTTCCTAAACTCAGTCCTGGTGAACCCCTGTGGCTGCAGGTTTTTGTTCCAACCAGATTCCGTTTTTAATTGGACTCCTGGGCTAATTAAGTGAGCTGATAAATTTCCCAAGTTCTGTGTTTAGGGAACAATATAGAAATTAGAAAACCAAGTTTGCTAAAAAAAATTAAAATGTACCAAGCAGTTATATAGGAATGTATTTTTTTTCTTTTTAACAATATTTTCATCCTGATTTTCATTCTAATTTTCCAGGTCTTCGAATTGTTTAATTAATCCATTATTTACTAATTAGTGCGTCTGACATTAAAGTAGTTGCAGCCTTTGATTATTCAGTGTTGTTTGCCTGGGTGTCTGCTCTGCTTGTTTTAAATTGTCGTTAATAAGATACAACGAAGGGGGGAAAACTGCACAGAGAAAGGGCAAAGTACAATGAAATCAACAAAAGAGAGTTAAGCATTACATCAAAAGCAGAAATACTGTTTTTCTAAATATCTTATAAATGTAAAAATCATGCTGCTAAACTTTTCTGAATGTCAAATAAAAGAAAAAAAAAAAAAAAAAGACCAGCTAATTAAAAGAGATCAGTGCTATCACTGTTTAGGAATCCGGTTGGAACAAAAACCTGCAGCCACAGGGGTCCACCAGGACCGAGTTTGGGAAACACTGATTTAAGGTTTCCAAGTGCACAGTGGCCTCCATAATTCTTAAAAAGGAGTTAGGAACAACTGTGACTCTTCCTACAGCTCACTGCCTGGCCAAACTGAGGAAGTGAGGCAGAAGGGCAGTGGTAAGAGGTGCCAGTCACCCCGGCTGAGCCCTACAGAACCCAAGGGGAGATGCGAGGAACTTCCAGGACGACAACCATCACTGCAACACTCCACTAATCGGGGGATCATGGTAGTGTGTCCTGATCACACAGAAAGGATCACCTGGAGTTTATGAAATGGCACCCAAAGGAGTCTCAGACAGTGAGAAACTAGGTTCTCTGGTCTGGTGAAACAAGTTTGGTCCACTTCTGAGAGTTATGTCTGGAAGATACCAGGCAGTGCTCATCACCTACACACTACCATTCCAACAGTGAAGCATGGCAGTGGCAGCATCATGCTGGCGAGTTGCTTATTGGTGGCAGGGACTGAGAGACTAGTCGCACAACAAAGTACAGAGGCTTCCCCAAAGTTAATGTCTTACTTGTCTTTCCGAGTGGATGTGGAGTCATTTTCTCAAACTAAATAAGGAGCAAACAGAAATCTTAGTGATTGGCAAAAATGGATAAAGTGAGGGAATTAGAAATAAACTTGATCCATTAGGCTTAAAAGTCAAGACAGCGGTAAAGAATTTAGGGGTAACTATTGAGTTGGACCTACATTTTAAATCATATATTAATCTGATCACTAGGGCAACATTTTTTCCAGTAGAGCAAAAGTTAGATCCCTTATAACTTTGCAAGATGCTGAAAAATGAGTTCACGCTTTTGATTTTGGTCAACTAGATTACTGTAACACACTCCTCTCAGGACCACTCAAAAAAAAACAACCAACCCCCAAAAAAACACAAACACATCAATTGGTTACGACTGCAGAATGGAGCTGCTAGAATCTTAATTAGGAAACGAACATACGAGCATATCACGCCAGTCTTAGTGTCGTTACGCTGGTTACCACTGCCATTTAGAATTAACTTTAAAATCCTGCTTATGGTTTTCAAAGCCTTCAATAATCTGCTCCATCCTACATTTCAGAATGCCTTTCACGTTCCACTCCAAAAATTGCAACCTTAGATCTTCAAAGGAGTGTCTTCTTAACTTAAAAGTGGCGAGGCTGCCTTCTGCTGCTATACACCTAAAATCTGGAAAAAGAGTTTACTAAAAGAAATTCACTAGGCTAATATGGTGGAGCACTTTAAAAAAACTGCTAAAAACCGGTTATTGTAACACGGCGTACTCATCGCTTCATTTTAGTGTAACCCTGATATTCTGTATATGCATTGAATTATCGTTTTTATCAGATCTCCACAATCCGTACTAAACCCTACTTTGTCTGCTGTTCTTTTTCCGGTTTCCTGTGGTGGCGATCTGCGCCCCCACCACCTGATCAGGGCACCGTAAAAGTCCCTACATTGATGGATTAAAGGCCAGATGTCTACATGACCATCATCATCTAATTCTTCCCTGTGAAGCCTGAAAACCATGAGGACTGATTGAGATCACTTATGTTAGGTAGAATTTCCCAGTGGGGTCTGGGAACCCCTGCAGATTTTTTTTGTTTTTTTTTTTCTCAAACCCTCGAGTTTTGTTTTTTTTTTTTCTGTCCCCCTGGCCATCGGACCTTACTTAATTCTTTGTTACTTATTATTGCCTAATCTTATTTTTATATTTTTTCATTCTTCAAACCGTTGGTTTGACTTTGTGTTGCTCACAGAGTCCCATGACCAGCGTTTGGAGGGAGCATCAATTACGGCACTACGGCCATGTGGCACGATTCCCCGAGGGTGATCCAGCTTGTAGGATCCTCATTGTTGGGGACCTGAGTGGCTGGACCAGGCCAAGGGGTTGCCCCCACATAACACCTGGCTGCGGCAGGCAAGTTACTTCCGGAGGGTGGGACTGGACCGTGTGTCTGCCTGGCGGGGTTGCCAACCGGGATACTGAGCTGTTTTTTCGTTTGGTGGGTGCGGTAACTCACTGTACCAGTGCATGCTTCCCAACTTGACTTGACTTTTGTCACCTTGTAAAGCACTTTGAGCTCCATGCAGTAATTTGTATGAAAATGGGCTCTAGAAATAATGTTGAGTGCTTGGGACCTCAGACTGGGTGAAAGGTTCACGTTCCAAGAAGAAAGTAACCATAAGCACATTTGGAAAAACTTCTAAAAATCCTGTTTTCGCTTTGTCATTCTTGGTGGTGGAGTGTTGGTCGATGAGGGAGTAAATTAATTTAACATAAGGCTAAAACATAAAAAATGCTGAACAAAAAGTGAAGGGGTATGAATAGCTTTTGAAGGCACTGTAAGTGCACAGTGCATTTTTGAACTTGGTATCCATCATCCGTTAAGTGACACACTCCACCTCCTTGGATGTAAACTGCCCGAAGGCTACAATGACGCATACCAGCCTAACCACTCCACACCTCTCCTTCCCCATCCCACCCAGCTGAGTCACATCACTACCTGGGTGGATCTTGAAAGAGTTTCAAGGTGCAGAAAAGTTCAGGTGTGCTGGGAGTGGACACCTGTCGCACAGATGCTTCCATTTTGGTGCTGGGGGTTTGCATGTTGGAAGGAAAGTTGCAGTAGTCCTCCGCCGCAGGAGCTGAAAAAGGAGACCAACAACAAAATGAAACATACCAGAGGTCAGTGCAATCAGCTTGTACGCTGCTTTAGATAATGTACAGTATCCATGCTTTGCTAAAAGAATAGGAATAAGAGCTGCTCTTCATTACAGATGTATGAGAGCTAGGAAACCAACATCAGATCAACAGCCATCATCACTAATGGTACTTAAGTATATTTTTTAGTCCAAATTTGATTTACAGATTTTAGGTTTTTAAAAAAAAGTTCAAAACGTGCACTCACGCTCTGGGCTGAACGTTCGTCGTCGCTGCCAGGGTGAAGCCTCTTTGCGGTCCAGAAAAGGAGTCAGATTGAAAAACTGCTGCTGGAGCAGGGCGGCACGCTCCTCTTCAAACTGCTTCCGCTTAATGGGGAGAAAGGACAAAAACCACACGTCAGCCAACCGAGGAAGAATCCCTAAATACAAGTGTCTTATACAGTTGGTTGAAAGAGGTGAACATTGCAGTCCTCTTGTGCCCGATTAACCAGATGTGCGATTTTATTGTAGTGACGCAGCATGAAGTGTTATCAGCCAGCGCTAGTGGCGTAGTGAAGTTATGAGGACATGTTACAAATCTCAGCATTATTCAATTAACGACTAGCTAAGTAATTATACAGAGTCACCTGGTCACTTTTAAAATTGCCCCATCCCCATTACATACCAACTTTCAAGGTGTGCTTCAAAATGCTTAATTGTTGATTAATTAATCAATCATTCTCCAATTGTACACATAAGAAATCTAACAAACCAGAGGAGTCCGTTCAGTCCATCACGCTCATTTGTTTAGCTGACAGCTAAGCTGTCCCAATAGCTCATCCAAATCCTGCATAGATGTTCTCAGGATTACTTCAGCCAAGCCTCATTAATTTGTTCCACAATTCTTTGTGTAAAGAGCAGCTTCCTGGCTTCAGTCCTAAATGCACTTCTTCTTAATGTCCACTTATATCCTCAGCTATGGGATTCACCATTAAGTTGACAGAATTCTGCTGGCTCGGCTTTATCAATGGCTTTGAGGACTTTGAAGACCTGGATTAGGTCCTCCACTCAGGAATAAACATGTTTAACTCTCCAAGTCTGTCACAGTAGGACACATCATTAATGTTCTGGGTTGCTCTCTTCTCCACAGCTTCAAGTGCTGCCATGTGTGTCTTGTGTTGTGGTGACCAGAACTGCACACAATACTTCAGATGTGCTCTCACTAGTGAATTATATAGTCTACACATTTAAGTTTAAAGAAAAGCAAGGGCACCCGCTAAAGCATCGTCGGGCAACCAGTGCGCCGTGGAATTTTCTAGGGGCGCCGCGAAAACTTTTGTAAAATATTTAAAATTGCTAGTGTTTTTGAACTTTTGGTTGATTAAAAAGATAATGTTTAAAAAAATATTTTATGTTGGAAAAACAGATGATGGAACACTTGCGGAAATGAAGTCTAGGAAATGCGAGAGACTTCAAATGATCGACAAGGAAATGTGCGTCTGTCTTTCGAAAATTGATCCTTGCATCAATCTCATATGTGCTGTAAAACAATCTCAACGTTCACATTAATTAAAGATTTATCCTTTGATTCCTATATTAATAAAATAATTTTACAAGTTTGAAAGACAACTGTTTTTATTGGCGATTGTCCATAGATTGTGTCTTCACGACTTTATTTATGGGCAGTCCCTCAGGTGTGGTGCGAAAGAAAATTTTTAGACGTAGTGCGCCAAACTCGAAAAAGGTTGCCTTTCACTGCGTGAAAGGAAAGGCACAGCTACCAACATTAAAAAAAAAAAAAGTGACCCCACCAGTATGTATTTAGATAGAAATGAGTGGGCCCTGTGATGGGCTGAAATACCAAAGTACAGATTCCGGAGTTGCACCAAACACTGACACATACAGTGGGCTCAATTTTCTGCACACTTTGAGCTGTAACTCAAACTTTAACTTTCCACTAGTTGAGCTACCTGTTTAAAGAGAGGCTGAAATCCATGCGGACCTCAGTGTTAATGTTTGCAGTTGTTGTGATGTGAGATTTTACATACAACTTGATAAATGTTTTGTAGGTCTTTATTTATAATTTAGGCAAACCAATGTAATTTAATTTTGTGGTACCTTGGTGAGAGGCATTCTTGTTTATCCCCCCCATGTTTACGACTTTTCTTTGTAATTTTACGACAGGATTTGGGGGATGTGTCTTAAACCAGTTTGATGAGCATTTCTTTGCTAAAGTCTTTTCCCCCATCCTTCACACAAAGCCAGGTTAGTGTAATATATGGTCTTTTGGGGGCAGGAGATAAGATGTTTTATTCATCCCATTGGTCTGAGGTATGGCTGTTTGGAATTGGCTTGTCTCAGAGGCCTTCAAGTACCATGATATCCTATTCGCTGTAGGGAGTTGGACAGAAAACCTATAAATCTGCTTGCTCAACCACATTCTCTCTCTCTCTGACCCACATATGATGGAAGAAGCATCTCTCTCTCTAACCTGTGATGATGAAGACAACACAATGAAGAGCACAGCTCAGCAGCCATATTGAACAGACATGTGGCTGAAAGCTGAGCACCAATGATGCCTTAACTAGAGACATTTTAAGTAACTGCAAGTCTGTGTGCCACCTGAATTACACACCACCATTTGATCAGGTTGTATGGTTGCCAATATTCAAATGTACTTTGCATTTTGTTATTATTTATGAATATTATCAGTAATACATTATTTTATGTGTAACTTAACTCCTGCTTGTCTTTTTACTACATCTAATTGCCTGAGGTTATAGATATAGAAGGGAAGGTGGGGATAAGTTATATACAGTGGTAAGTCTGTGAGATTAGGTATTCTAAGGCTACATAATAATACAATAGGGGACAGTAGAGCAATACATATATTACTCTACCAAGATAAAACAGCAGTGCACTACTATTTGGAATGTATTCTGTAATGCATGTAGTAATGAAATGCATTCCAACAGATGGCACATCACATACATTAACACTGCTTTTAGAAGTTCCATACCAAATGTCATATACCAGAGAGACATAAGCACTGCATGACTTGCAAATACTAATATCGAGGTCTACATTGATTACTTAAATTTCAACCCATCCTAAACGGGTAGCACAGATATTGCTGGATTAAATAGAACGGCAAAAAGCACTGCCTAGTAATCGAACAGTACAGATAGATACATACTTTATTAATCCCAAGGGGAAATTCACAGAGTGGGAAACCATCATTTCTGGCCTCTATCCCGTTACCTCACGTCCTAGGCGAATTGCAGCCTCAGTGAAGGTCCACCGCTCCTTCTCAAATCGCTTCTTCTGTTGCTCAAACATATTCCACTGCTGCCTCAACCGCTCCCTCTCCTCGAGGACGTAGGAGTCTCGCAGAGAAGAGGGCAGCTTCTTGTTGCTGGAGTTCACGCTCTCCTGCACATGTAAAGAGAGGGAGGATAACCAAGAGTTAGGGACCACCTTATGAGTGAATGGCTAGTAGGCCACATCAGTGACAAATCTCATTAGGTGGAGCTTTATAAGAGAGTGCAAAAAGGCAATCACACGTTAGCCGGCAAAGCCGTCTACAGTATGTCCACCGAGAGGATCTTCTAGATTTCTGGACAGGTGTTCCTTATCAAATAGCCCCCAACCCCACTACACCTTTTCTTACCTGCAGAAGCTGCTGTTGGAAAGCAATGACTTGTCGGCTCTGTTCAATCTCGGCACGGAGAAGGGCAATCTCCTTATCCTGGTCAGTCCCGAAGGGCATGCCACAGGTGAAACCTAAAGTGGAGAGCATTGCCAAGGGAGTTGGTTGGCTGGGAGAAATGGAGTAAGACAAACACATTATGACATCCAAGCAAACCGACCCTGCTTTTCGGTTCAAAGGAAAAGAGATTTCAGACAAGTGGAAAAAAGTTATCCATTCAGGTCAAAGAAACATTATTCATTAAAAAAAAAGTTTCTGTGTGTGTATATAATTACGCTCTCTCTGGGATTCTTGTATTTTGTGGCTAGAACCCTAAGGGGCAAAACCCCTTGAATCACTGCTAGGGTTCCCCTCAGCTCGTAGGTTATAATTTGGAGGTTTGCGCTTTTTTCCCCCCATTGTTTTAGGAGATCAGATACTAATTTTGGGAGTACTTCTAGTCACCAATTCCAATTCAAAAGTTAGTTTTAAATTATTTTGTGCACGTTTAGTATTAAAACTAGCTGTGCTACCCATCCAAGACAGGTCAAAATGTAAGTAATTAACACAGGCCTACTGTTTTTTTTTTCTTATTTGATACATGGGTTGTGCATTTGTATTTACTGTATACTATACTACATATCCAATCCCTTTCCTTCACGGTGACCTTTCCCTCTTTGGATACAGTTAGCCATTTTCGCAGCCGAGAAGAAGCATCGGCTGTCAAACTGACCACTCTTACAGTCAAAGTGTTAAGCTGAGAAGATGCGGAAGTGGTCGCCATTACATTGGCCTGGATTAGCAAATCTAGCGTAGTCATGTCTGGAGCCAACCATGTAAAACTTCAGTCATTAGCATTACAGCTATAAACCTCATTCATATGGCCTGAGCGGGTGGAAGAAAAATCGGTACTAAAACTGCTATTGTTGCCATAGAACATCAGACAACAGAATAGGCCAAAAACACCAATTTTATTTTTAGAGCCTTATTTGGTATGTTTAATCACCAATTTTAACTTTTTTTTTTTTTTTAACCACTTTTCTGCTTGTTTTATACATTTTTAAAATTTTCTTCCTAACCCTAACAACTGCATGGACACCCCCCGTCCTTTTAAGCTGGACAAGTCGATTTCTGCTCATCTGGCAGTTACTTACTCTTGTACATATCCAGCGTTAACATTCACAGTGTACCATCTACTGAAATGCATGTTGTAATAAAACATATTGCATTATTCACTCCAACAGATGGCACATTACAAACATCCATCCATTTTCCAACCCGCTGAATCCGAACACAGGGTCACGGGGGTCTGCTGGAGTTAGCACTGCTTTTACAAATCCCATCACAAATGGCACATAACAGATGTATACCGTGCTTGGTACATTGCAAATGCTAATATGGAGGTCTACAATGATTACTTTGATTTCAACCCATCTTCTCCGGGCTGCGCTACACATCTAAGTTAGTTTGAAGTCTAAGTAATCAAAGCAGATCGCACCGTCAATATTTGCTGTGCACCATCTATTGGAATGTATGTTGTAATGCATGTTGTAATAAAATGCATTGCATTATTCATTCCAACAGATGGTGCACTACAAACCTAAGCACTGCTTTTATAAATCCCATCCCATTTGGCATATAACACACATACCAACCAGACATACACTTGTTCTTTACCGAGATGGATTTTTGGGGCCAGTTTGGCCACGGTTTTGGCTTTTCCACAGATTGTGTAAAATTGTGGGTGGCATCCTACGTTATCAGGCACATACCCTCCGAGGTCGTGACCCACAGGAAATGATGCGATGGGTTAAAACAGATTAGAAACAAATCCTTTGGACAACCAAGTGGATGGATTCCAAACACACTTCTTACTTTTCAGAACTAAATTTTTTTTCCAACCACTCTGTTTTTTTGATTTATTCGCCTAATCCGGCCACCGGGTGAATATCCAGGTAAATATTCAGTGAACAATGATATTCACTGTGGAAAACACTTTGGAAAATTTTGTTGAAGATTAAAGGTACTCGAAAAAAAATCAAGAAAGCAATCTTACTACACCAAGGATTGAAAGTACTGAGCCAACCTGGCCCATAATCACTTAAAAATTTGGACGAGACTTGATTCCTAAGTTGTTAGAATAACCAATAAGTAACAACTTCCATGACAGAAAGGTCTCCTCACTTGTCAAATTTTCACGACTGAGAAACTGTCGAGCTTGAAAGAATGGCATTCTTAACCTTGAATTTTTCTTTCAGTGAGAACATCCTGCCATCCATCTTCTATCTCACTTACAGTGGGTACGGAAAATATTCAGACCCCCTTCAATTTTTTACTCTTTGTTATATTGCAGCCATTTGCTAAAATCATTTAAATAATTTTTTTTCCTCATTAATGTACGTACACACAGCACCCCATATTGACAGACAAAAAAAAAATTTTTGAAATTGTTACAGATTTATTAAAAAAGAAAAACTAAAATATCACCTGGTCCTAAGTATTCAGACCCTTTGCTCAGTATTTAGCAGAAGCCCCCTTTTGAGCTCATACAGCCAGGAGTCTTCTTGGGAAAGATGCAACAAGTTTTTCACACCTGGATTTGGGGATCCTCTGCCATTCCTCCTTGCAGATCCTCTCCAGTTCTGTCAGGTTGGATGGTAAACGTTGGTGGACAGCCATTTTAGGTCTCTCCAGAGATGCTCAATTGGGTTTAAGTCAGGGCTCTGGCTGGGCCATTCAAGAACAGTCACAGAGTTGTTGTGTAGCCACTCCTTCGTTATTTTAGCTGTGTGCTCAGGGTCATTGTCTTGTTGGAAGGTACACCTTCGGCCCAGTTCTGAGGTCCTTAGCACTCTGGAGAAGGTTTTTGTCCAGGATATCCCTGTACTTGGCCGCATTCATCTTTCCCTCGATTGCAACCATTCGTCCTGTCCCTGCAGCTGAAAAACACCCCCACAGCATGAAGCTGCCACCGCCATGCTTCACTGTGGTGACTGTATTGGACAAGTGATGAGCAGTGCCCGATTGTCTCCACACATACTGCTTAGAATTAAGGCCAAAAAGTTCTATCTTGGAGTTTGCTAAAAGACACCGGAAGGACTCGGAGATGGTGAGAAATAAGATTCTCTGGTCTGATGAGACCAAGATAGAACTTTTTGGCTTCCAACAAGACAATGACCCTCAGCACACAGCTAAAATAATGAAGGAGTGGCTACACAACAACTCTGTGACTGTTCTTGAATGGCCCAGCCAGAGCCCTGACTTAAACCCAATTGAGCATCTCTGGAGAGACCTAAAAATGGCTGTCCACCAACGTTTACCATCCAACCTGACAGAACTGGAGAGGATCTGCAAAGGTGGAATGGCAGAGGATCCCCAAATCCAGGTGTGAAAAACTTGCTGCATCTTTCCCAAGACGACTCATGGCTGTATTAGCTCAAAAGGGGGCTTCTACTAAATACTGAGCAAAGGGTCTGAATACTCAGGACCATGTGATATTTCAGTTTTTCTTTTTTAATAAATCTGCAACACTTTCAAAAATTGTTTTTTTTGTCTGTCAATATGGGATGCTGTGTGTACATTAATGAGGGAAAAAATTAATTTAAATGATTTTAGCAAATGGCTGCAATAGAACAAAGAGTGAAAGATTGAAGGGGCTCTGAATACTTTCCGCACCCACTGTATACTATACAGGAGGGCAGGTAGTCAAGGCTTAAACTGGCAGTAATGGGTGCAAGCTGGGAAGCCACCCTTCACACAGCACCACTTCTAACAACTCATGCCATACATTTAATTCAGCTATAAAGCTAATTATCTGCTTTGGGGAGCCTTGTGTTCTATGAAAGCCACCATGTAAAGCTTGACCCACTGCCAGAACATACCCTGGATGTTGGTGCCCATGTCCTCCACTTGCCACCCAAGACTGCGCCACTCTTTTTTCGTGCTGCCCACCAGTGTGTTTTTCACCATCTCTTGCCGTGACTGGTTCATCTCCTTATTACAAGTCATATTTTCTTCCTGTAGAACGTTCCAATTGAAATGAGAGAACAAGAGAGTTTCCGAAGTTGAATGTGTGAAGCGCAAGATGCTTACTCCATTAAAGACTGAGCAGTGAAAGGCCAGGGGCAAAAGCAAAATCACTCAACTTGCCTGTTTGGGGTTTTCCTCTCGACCAGTAGTGGAGCAGTCTGGCCAAGTCTGGGACAGGTCTTCCTCCTTGAGTTGCTCCATCGTTCTTTTGAGCTCAGTGTTCTCCAACACGGCCTCACTCAGCTGTCTCTCTAATGCCAGCACGAGTCCCCGGAGCATCTCCTGGTCCTTTCTGTTGAAGAGAGTCAGCAAAAGCAGCAGAGTGAGCGAAGGAAGGAGAAGAGGAGGAGGAGTTTTTTTATTAAAAAAAAAAAGAAAAAAAAAAAAGGAGAAGTTGTAGTAGTTCAGCTTGATGTCAATAGCTACACTCTATTTGAACAGACTGATTTGGCTACACTGGCTTTTTGTAAGATATCAGATATTCTGAACTCTGCCTCTGAATTATAATGCTGTGGACTCCAGTACTCCATACCAGTCATCCATGCCTGCCTCAGGATCGCCTTCTCAAATCTCTTAGCTAATGATCGAGTTTTGCAGTTTTGGTTTGTGAGGCCCTCTCAGTGGTCTATGTCAATTTTTCACTCTCCAGCAAGGTTATTCTACTTAACGAAATCTAAAATCAAGACTAAAACTATTATTAAAATAGTAAAGAACTGAATGTACTAATATGTTTTTGTATTTATTCTATATTTATCTTTTTTAGTTTATACACACAGCTCAAAACACCTGACATTGTGAAATAATTCAGTAGCAGAATTATGTTTTAAAAATATTTGTCAATTTTTCCTGTCTCTCAAAATAGATAATTGAAATATCATATTCTTTTAGTTCTTAACATTAGCTATATCATACATATTGCATACCAGGAATTTTTCCTGCCTTGCATCCAAAACTGCTGGGGTAGGCTCCAGGTTTGCTGCGCTCCTGCTCTGGATAAATAGGTTTAAATAATGTATATATTGCTCCTTATCTCAGATGTCATCTGTTGTTTTTTGCCTGTCCATACTCTTATTACCTACTCTTGCTCTGCTCATTGTGGGTTTACAGTTCTTATGGTGGGCTTCTCAAGTCTCACTGACCCGAACCTTGACACTAAATGCTTGTTTTTCTTGGTTTCCCTCAGTAGAGCTAGGTGGGGTCTACACACTGATTCAAACTGAAGAGCCCCAGTGATTCTCATGATCACACCTGTCAGAACATAGTAGAATCTCTTTTCTGATGTTTAATATCTTTTCAGGCCTGCAGGTGGCACAATTCTGTCTATAAACTGTATGTGCCTCAGACGGAATCAGATCAATACAGTTGGAAACTTGTTAAGGGTACATTTCAATCAAACATTAGAAAGAGGACCACAGATACATGTAAACATCAGAACAATCTGGACAACAGGCCATTCAGCGTCACAAAGCTCTCCAGTCCTGCTCACTTAATTCTTCTAAAATAACAAGTTAAGTTTTGAAAGTCGCTGAAGTCTTAATGTCTACCACACTACTTAGGTGGGGTCTACACACTGATTCAAGCCTAACAGCCCTTGTGATTTTCATGATCACACCTCTCAGAACACAGTAAAATCTCTTTTCAAATGTTTAATATCTTTTCAGGCCTGCAGGTGGCAAAATTCTGTCTATAAATTATATGTGCCTGAGATGGAATCGAAACATTAATATGGCTGGTAGAAAATAAAAAGCCCAGTATGGGAGATTTTTGAATACAATATTGAAGGCATTCATTAGAAGCACATTGTCATGGAGCGAAATATATGTTGTGTGGCATAGACATTTAGAATAGAAAAAAAACCCTCAAACCTTAGAATTCACCTAAATTTCATTACAAATTGGCCCATTCTGGGCAATAAAAGGAAAAGAAAAAAAGTGCCAATGATCAGTGCACATTTGTTCAGCATAAATGACGTAGCAAATATTGTAAAAATAATAAAATTGTACAAAATTGTTCATATTCAGTATCTTGTTTTGATTATGCTTGTTTTCATCAGACAAAAACAAAACCATTCAGTAAAACGTAGTGTAGTACGCTTCCACAAACATATCCAAATCCATTATGTTTACAGTTCTGTCTGACTGTGACACAAACTATACATGTCCTTTTATTCAATTACAATTTAAAAAATAAAAGCTAAAATAATTTCACCCCAGTGTGGGGTCTCTACTTCCATACCTGCTCTCCGACTTTCCAGTCTTCCAGGTGGCCCTCTTCCCATCTGCCCTGGCAAGCGGGTTTAATATGTCAATAGCTAAAAAAAAAAATAAATGAAAAATACCATCACCCAACAGATTTTCAGCTGTCACATATTGGCAAATATGATCCAGGAATGTACTGTAGAATTCTAATGGTCTAATGGCATTCCTTTTCCCAACTCATTCAAACATCAAACAGTGATGCTGTCATCTTCTATTGTCTTCAGTGGCCGCAGAGACACACTAATCCACCAACCTCGCCTTCCCCCAGCCCCTTCCAGTTTTTCACATTATGATCCGTCTCCTCTCTGATAATCATCATTGTTTACAAACAACTTTTGTGCAACGTTGGAGTTGACAGTCCTGTGGGAAGAAAATCTGGAAGAGGCTTCTGGGAGGAAGCTTACCAGATACATGGTGCTGGTCAGGCAATATCAGCAAGTGGGATAGAATGGCAGGTGCCTCCATGCAGGGGTTGGCTGCAGGAGCTTCGCAGCCCACTCTCCGATTATGGAACTCAGTTTTCTGGGCATAATTAAAAGGTCTGAGGAAGGGAGCCACATGCAAGACTACCAAAGCAGCAGAGAGAGCATCTTGATAGAACACTGGGATCCAAATACATAACATGCCAGCCGGACACATGTTGGGGTTTGATCAGCCCCAGTTGGGTCAACCTGGATGAGGAGGTTTGATGTTGAACTATTCTAAACAGTTGACGATTCCAGAAACCATCACTGATGAGGTGTCCAGTTGCATCAGTAGATGGAGTACGACGTCAGGATTTGAACCTTGCCATTTTACATAGTACCTTGAAGCAAACACTAAGAGTTAACATGATCGGTAGGACGAAATATGGGACTCTGGCAGAAGAACTTGGGAGAGTTAGGCGAGACTGAATTAGCAGGTTTGTTGAATAAGAGTCACCATACAAGCGTAATTATACATTCACTGGCCACTTTTAGGCACATCTGTTCGACTGCTTGATAAACGCAAATATCTAATCAGCCAATCACATGGCAGCTACTCAGTGTATTTAGGTGTGTAGACATTGTCAAGATGACCTGTTCAATGTCAAACCGAACATCAGAATGGGGAAGAGAGGCAATTGAAGTGACTTTGAGCGTGGCATGATTGTTGGTAGTTGATGGGCTAGTCCGAGTATTTCACAAACTGCTTATCTACTGGGATTTTCACGCACAACCAACTATGGGGTTTACAGAGGAAGGTCTGAAAAAGGGAAGATATCCAGTGAGCAGAAGTTCTCTGGGGGAAAATGTCTTGTTGATGCCAGAGGTCAAGGAAGAATGGCCCAACTGGTTCAAGCTGATAGAAAGGCAAAAGTAACTCAAATAACCACTCACTACAACTGAGGTATGCAGAAAAGAGCCAATCTGAATGCACAACACGTCGAACCTTGAAGCAGATGGTCTACAGAAACAGGAGAACACACCGGGTGCCACTCCTGTCAGCTAACAGGCAACTGAGGCTACAGTTTGCATGGAACCACCAAAATTGGACAACAGAAGCTTGGAAAAATGTTGCCTGGTCTGACAAGTCTCAATTTCTGCTGTGACAATCGGATGGTAGTCAGAATTTGGCACCAACAACATGAAAGCATGGATTCATCCTGCCTTGTATCAACACTTCAGGCTGGTAGTGGCACTGTAATGGTGTGGGGGATATTTTCTTGGCACACTTTGGGCACCTTAGTACCAACTGAGCATTGTTTAAATGCCACAGCCTACCAGAGTATTGTTGCTGACCTGATCCATCCCTTTATGACCGTAGTGTACCCATCTTCTGATGGCTACTTCCAGCAGGATTAACGTGCAATGTCACAAAGCTCAAATCGTCTCAAACTGGTCTTTTGAACAGGACAAGGAGATCATGGTTTTCAAATGGCCTACAGTCACCAGATTATAATCCAATAGAGCACCTTTAGGATGTGGTAGAACAGGATATTCACACCATGGATGTGCAGCCGACAGCATCATGGAGTTGATGCAGAAGTATCATGTCAATATGGACCACAATCCCTGAAGAATGTTTCCAGCACCTTGTTAAATTTATGCCACAAAGAATTACGGCAGTTATGAAGGCAAAAGGGGTTCCAACCCAGCGAGTGTATGGTGCTGATTCTTGAAGGGTACCTGTGTAATTCTGAATTTGGCAGTGTATTCACCCTATACATGTTTTCATGTCTAAGATTATCTTGACTTAAACAGATATTTCCAAGCAGCACCCAAACCCACCTTTGCATTGGAATGCGTTTTAAAAATGTGGAAGGGCACAGGAATACTTGCAGGCTTTGCGATCCTTCTTGTCCGTAATGAGCTGCTGTAGTCGTTCCTTCATCTTGCCGAGCTGCAGTTCCTTCCTTTTCGTGTCGCTGCTATGATGGGCAGCCCGACTTGACAGTACCCCCTGAAGCTTTGCAATCTAAAGAGTGTTAGAAGAATATGAAGAAATTTAGTTTGTTTTAATGTGAAGGAATACTGTACAAATAAGAGTATCATGAATAAGTACAATTTCACAAGTTGAGGAAAGAAAGAATGTGCAGTAGATTCATAAAGTTTTAAGACCCCTTCATATTTTATGCATTGTTATATTGCAGTCTTGTGTTAAAATCATTTCTTTTCTCACCCCCCCTCACCAAACACACAATGATGAAGCTGGAATTTGAACTCAGATCTCAGGAAGCGTGATTTAACAGTATTAAAATGGCCACCTTGCCATCGCAATTCACGTGTGGGACTTTCTTGCCTCAAGATCAAAAAAAAATTATAGCAGTTAAAAAGTGGACGATAGTGTTGGACTTTCAGAACACTCACAGACATGAAGCTTCATAATACACACTTCAAAAGTTCACTTTACCTCTTCTTTCTGCGTCCGCACCAGAGTTTGTAAATTCCTATTCTGGCTTTGGAGTTGCTGCTCTTTCCCCTGAAGTGCGGCCATCTCCTTTTCAAAGTTGCTTAACTGATCCTACACCCCGAAAGAAGCATATAGGTGAGAATTCTAGCATGGCTGAATTCCATAAAGCACATGCAGTTACTGAAAGGCTTGCTCTACCTGAAGCTTGGACAGACTGGATTTGAGGAAGTTTCTCTCAAAAACCATCTTATGATGTGTGGTCTCCAGTTCAGCTAAGCTGCAGTTGGTCTGCTGATGGAGCTGCAGAAGTGAGCAGGCAGAGTTTAGCACACATGCCAGGTCTGGGGGCTGAGAAGACAGCAGGTGGTCGTTCTCAAAACTGAGCTCTTCATATGGTGCAGGTAAGCCAAGCAGTGCCATTTCCTAGAAGAGAGAGAGAGAGGTTAGGAGCACTGATACAGTGCATTGCCATACCCACTACAGGACAAACCAACTCAGGATCCAGATTAGGACCCGAGTGCGGCCATGCAACAGGTGGTACATCAGCACCATTATAGTTCAGATGGAGTGGAACAGTGTGAGGGTTTTTTTTTTTTTGGTGGCTTGAGTACCAATTCTGCCACCAACAACCAGGTTTTTCCCTGCAGGTTGGAGGGTCTACGTGCAGGGACGGATGCAGATTAATGTCAAACTCAGGACGGAGCAACTGCAGGTTCAGGGCCTTGAGCAAGGGCCCAACAGAGCAATGCCCTTTTCGCAGAGGCAAGCAGGCGCATTTTATGGGATTCGAACCAAAGTGAATGAAAGTTATGGAATGTTGAGTGAGAGTTTTGAAAGATGTAACAGTTGGTGTGATAATTGTGAAGTGTTAGCATGTAGAACATCCGCTGCAACCTTCCAGATAGAAGGCAGAGGAGCTGGTGAGTGTGAATGGCAATTGTTGACTAGAGGGCATGAACTGGATATTGGCATATTGGTACTGAGTAAAGAAAGTGTGGAATTAAAACAAAGAACAATGGAAATGAAAGGAATTCAAGTGCTTGTGTGTGAAAGGTCTGAATGTGCTAGTGCAAGAATGGCTGAGTTGGAAAGAAAGTGCACCAGTTTAGGAGTTGGTTTGAATGAAACAGGACAAGCCAAAGAACAAAGGATGGGGGATGGTGCAGCAGGAAGTTTTACAAGCTCAGGCAGGAAGCCAGGAATGCACAGGGGTGTGAGGTCCTAACAGCTGTGCTAGGGCCAGCAGTAATTAAAAGCACACACACTTAGGTCCAGTAATTCGAAACCTGACTGACCAGTTGTTCAAAAAGACAGCCTATGACTCTCCATGCAATAAAATGGAGAAAAGTGAGCTGGTCTTTAGTAAAGAACACAGGTCAGTTTTAGCAGAAATGCTGGATTTAGAACTTGGGTTCTGGAGAGGCTTCAGTCCACACTTTCAGGTAGCAGTTACCATACAATAAAAAAAAGGACACACAGGCAATGAAAAAATAGAAGGGTAGCACAGGAAGACAGGAAATGGAAAATAGTTATTTCTGTTTCAATTTTCTGGCCTTTTGCAATAGTGCTACTTCTATTGTAAGGTTTTATGGACTTTGGTTTGGTGCAGGTAATAAATAGTGAAGGCAATTAGCAGAGTAAAATCCATGCAGGAGATCGGGTTACCATTGGCACATTGGAGTGGCGTGGCACTAGTGCCAAGCTGTTCCAATGAATGCCTGGAAGCAAAGTTTGAGTTTTGGCACCAGGTCGACAGCCAAGAAAATGAGATGGACAGAAACTGCTTTGTCACCTTCCATTTTGCAGACCTGCCTACATAGCAGAATGAAAAAAGAAAGAGAAACGACAAAGCAAAAGCAAAGACAAAGACATGAAGAAGAACTGAAGAGACAGCAAGAAAAGACACTTACTGGGGTTTAAGTGAGTAACAAGTCCACAAGTCATGCAATAATAATAGGACTAGTCACAATAGCTATAGTTTAAAAGGAAAGGTTTGTTCATTACTGCAGCAAATTTATATTCCAAGGGGTGGAAACTGAACAAACCAGTTAGGAATGCCAAAAATAAGGGGATTACTTTTATGCTCATAAAGTATACATTCTGGGTATTAATTAATTAAGTGGGATAATTAATAATATTAAGGAAAATGTATACTAAGAAAATTGGTGAACTTTTCAGGAAAGCAGGTGCAGCTGATACATTTGCAAGACATATGGGCTCCGATGTTTAGGTATAGTCTAATTGGGAAAATGCGGAAGCCCTGCTGAGATTGTCGGCTGTGGTACAGGCACAGGACCAGTGGGCCAATTCTGAACTGAGGTGTTTAGCACAATGAGTATGCATATGGTGAGCAAACAACTCTAGGGGTGGCCTACGGGGGGAATGATGAGAGTTGCAAAGCTTTGATGTCTCATGGTGGTGATGCCAGCCTATACTGGTAAAGGCTGATGGCAGTCAAGAGTTGCACCATGGGTAGGAAAGCACAAGAGGCAACTAAGTCAACCCCAAATGTGTGCAGAGGGCCACAATGTTGGTTTGTGAACAGTTTATGCAGTGGCACATGGCTGTCACTTGGGCAGAAGTGGTTGTACTGGCACCTGTGGCATGTTACCTTTCAAATTTTGATGTTAATTGTACAGCTGCATATGCTTAGATAGTTTGGGACAGGGGTCTAATTAGCAGTTAGACAGAGAACAAGTACAGATTAAAAATTCACACAATAGACTCAATTGTAGTGGGCTAGTTTAGTGGAAGGTGTGGACTTGTCTCATTTTGAACCACCAGATCTGATGACATATGAGACTGCAGAAAGAGTTGACGCAAGCTGGAGCAGATACAAGTCATCGGAGCGCTTCCAAGTTCTTCAGATTGTCTTTGAAATAAAGAAGATATGTAATGGACAAATGGTCACGGACAACTTTTAACACTGGGAGAGCAAATACTGCAAATCAATGCACAAGTTATGCATCAGACTCTTGAAACAATTTAAAGACATTGTGTATAAAGACACTGTACAAAACATTCATCGGGGTGGAGTGTTGTGATGTAGGATTTTGCATATAACTTGATAAATGTTTTGTATGTCTTTATTTATAATTTAGGCAAACCAAGTGGTGAGAGGTATTCATGTTTGCCTTCCCCATCCCCTTTTACGACTGTTCTTTGTAATTTTATGACAGGATTTGGGGATGTGTCTTAAACCAGTTTGATGAGCATTTCTTTGCTAAAGTCTTTTCTCCCATCCCCACACAAAGCCAGGTTAGTGTAATATATGGTCTTGGGGGCAGGAGATAAGATGTTCTATTTCACCCATTGGTCTGAGGTATGGCTGTTTGGAATTGGCTAGTCTCAGAGGCCTTTAAGTACCATGATGTCCTATTGGTTCTAGGAATTGGAGAGAACATCTATAAATTACTTGCTCAACCACATTCTCTCTCTCTGACTGACCCAAATATGATGATGAAGACAACACAATGAAGAGCACAGCTCAGCAGCCATATTGAACAGACATGTGGCTGAAAGCTGAGCACCAACGATGCTTTAACTAGAGACATTTTAAGTAACTGCAAGTCTGTGTGCCACCTGCACATCCCTAGCCTCAGAGCCACCATTTTTTTTCCTAAAGTGTAGAACAAAAATAATTTTGACCCAGCACTAGCACCTTTTGCACATTTTTTAGCTGGTTAGGTTATTGAGATAATCCAAGATATACAATGTTTGGTTTATGTAGCGTTGGTCACAAAAGGTGGCTTACAAAGTTCAGAAGAACAAAAGATTTTTTAAAGAAAACATGAAGAAATACTGATGGATGTGCTTACCACCCTGAAAATCAGGAGGGTACAGGAGGTGGATCAACCCTCCCAACAGCCTTTTCAAGATATATGATTAAGTAATGGCTTTACCTTTGGTTGGGGGTCTAAGCCCATAATAAGTGTTGAATCTAGCAATACCATTGTTTCAGAAGACACATCAAGCCCAGTTTAGTCGTGTGTTACCGTGGTGGTTGTCCTTATAGAAGTTTCTTCCATCTTTACAAAAGTTCTCTGTAGCTTAGTCACAGTGACCAATGGGGTCCTGGTCACCATTCTTAACATGCCCTTTCTCACTCAGGTTCCTATTTCAAAGAGGAGTTGTGATTGATCCAGACCTACTCCATGCAAGAATTCTGGAGGTCACTGGACTCTTGAGAACTTCAATGTAACAGCCTTCCCCAGATCAGTCTTGACATATTCACAGCTGTTAACTCTACAGGCTATTCCTTTGCCTTCATGGCTTGTTGTTTTTTCTTCTTCTCAATTGTATGACCTTCTATAGACAGGTGTATCTTTTCTAATCAGGCCAAATAACTGACAACAGGTGGGTACCAAAAAGGTGTAGACACATCTCAACAAAGCAGAACAAGATACACCTGAACCAAACTTCAAGTATCACGACAAATGGTGTGAACACATTGACAAGTGATATTTCATTCTTTTTATCTTGAACAAATTGGCACAAATTCCTAAAATCCTGTTTTTACTTTGTCTTTTGGGGTATTGAGTGTTGTTTGCTGAGGTAAAAATATAACTGCAAGATAACAAAATGGAGAAAAAGTGAATCCTTTCTGAAGACACAACAGCTCAGGGGCCCAACATGCTAAAAAACTGTGTTTGCACAAAATGTGGAAAAATAACTGGGATGAACTTGAAAGACTAACCTTGCTAAAGTAGGCCAGCTGCTGCTCGGTGCTTTGATCCCATGTCAGGGTGCCAGGGGAAGGACTTGATGGGTCAGGCAGACTCATGAAAAGATTGGGAGAAGTGGGGAGACGGGAACGGGATACATAACGAGAAACAAAGTCCTGCAGACCTGGCAAACAAAACAGACAGAGGAATATAATCTTCATTAAAAGTTATATACGGGGAAATGTGCAAGGCCATTTAGGCAGTTGGTTCAAAACTCCGTTAACCTGCTTGGTGTTAACCTCTAGTGTCTCTCGGGCAGAGAATTCTCTGTAAATTCGGTAAAGCCAAAGTGTCTCTCACGTTAAGCTGTATTGTTCACATTTAGTGTTCAGCACAAACATTAACCCAGCCACAGAGGATGCACAAACCAGTGCGTTTCTTTGTGCTGGTCCCAAGCTTGGATAAATGAGGAGGGTTACGTCAGGATGGGCATCTGGTGTAAAATTTTGCCAAATCCATATGCGGACAGATAATCCGCTGTGGCAATCCCTAACAGGAGCAGCCGAAAGAAGAAGTGTTAAACATAAACAGCACTCAAGACAGTATTCTGTTGCCATCTTGTGGATAAAATGCTGCACTGCCACTGTATGCAACTCATTCATATTCATAAGTGGGTTGGAGCCTTTATCCAAAGCACACAATGCCATTTAAGTAAAAAAAAAAAAAAAAAGGCAGAGCCACTTTAGAAACTGAAACTGACCCATCAGTTGAATAAAGTGATAGCAATGACAGTGTGAATGGTCATCAGACATCAACACGGATAGTAAAAAAAGATGCATATGGCACTGTATGCCAAAACCGCTGTAATATCCCTGATAAAATTCATGAAACTTTAGCATGGGGGAAAAAAAAAAAAAAGGAAAGCAACTGCAATCAAATGGAAAGACAAGACAGACATTAGGACCCCAAAGTGCTGTTCATAATGATGCAACTGTTGATGTTTGTCTGGGGAAATGTGGAGGTCACTATCCTACAATAACACAAGGGGTATGCTGAACGTGCAGATCAGGTGCCAGCATTCTACCCTCCTATTTACAAACAAAAAGATGAAAGTGTGCAAAGAAACGTGTCTACTCTCCCAATTGCGACGTCAGGATGCGTGTCCGTGACCATTTCAAAACACACTGCAAGAAGGACATGTACTAAATCTGCATATGTACAGCAGGGGACACTCAACATACTGATCCTACTGTATTTGTCACGAAGTAAGAATCCTTAAGTATACAAGTCTCAGAAGCACTTAAAGAAACTCCAATGCGTGGACTCTCTCAGTCAAAAAAATGGCCTAATAGAATCTTTACAAGAGATTTATTTTTCACAAAAACAACAATGAAGCTCCATGGAGGACAAAGGCAAAACGGGATTGCCTGTAACAAGGCGGCAATCCAAATCAAACAGGCCCTAATGCAGATTTTAATAATGAGGTTAAACACCCAGAGCAGATATTGGGTTATTATATACATCTCACAAAGCACAAGAACTCATCACTCCATAAGTGCGTTTAAAAAAGAACCACCAGGAGCTGTGGGAGACCCTCCAGATTTATAGGAAGGCAGTTCTTACCTGTAACTGGCAGTTGGGACCATCCACAAGCACATGTAACAATGTAGGCAGCTTACATACATAAACAAAATTAAAAAAAAAAGCAAACAATATAAATCAAAAATAAACAAAAAGAAATAAAACATTAACCTGAACCCTGGTATTGTGATCCGGGAGTCCCAAAAGCACTTCAAACATTGCTCCCTCTAGGGGGAGAAATACTGTCAAAACCCTGACTAGATACACAAAAAAAAAAAATAATAAAAATTGAATTATCTTTATAAAAATAAAAAGGTTATTTTAACAAAAGGCTCTGCAAAGCATGAAGCTCCCAATAGCACAAAGGAATTACCAGAAAAGGCAAGGCAATTCACAGGGAACAAAATGCCAAAACAGTACCCAAAGGCGAAGTTGAAAACAGAGTACAGGTTCAAAAATCCAGGAATTCACAAAGCAATAGCGAAGGCAAAGTTAGACACAAGAAACACTCCACTCGCTAGCGCATTCGAAATGAACCGCCAGGAACTATAGGCGACCCTCCAGGATATAGGGCAGAGGGCAGTTTCCTGCAATGATTGGCAGGTGTCCCCCATCCCTTGGTTATTAACCCACAAAACACATGGGATGTAATCAAATGCACACAAAGGATATCTATTATAAAAAAAACAAAAAAAACACTTCGAAAGTTGGAAGGAGACGAGACGCGATTTTCTCAGAGAGACACTGACGTCCCACGAGACAAGTCTTTATGCCAAGAGATTTAAGCAAGCCCGGGGCCGTAAATAAAACAAAAAGAGTAGATGACAAAGTAGAAAGTTGTAAAGAATTCAAAAATGTTGGCGTGATACACATGCAGAGCAGTTTAAGAGATAATGGAAATATGAAAATTGGAATGTTTCAACAAAACACACACAAAAAAAAAAAAAAAAAAAAAGATAGTAAAAATCACATTAGCACAAACAAACGGAAATTACTCGGTAAAATAACAGAACAGCGAAAAGAGATCTAATATATTGTTCGGATTTAAACTAAGTCAGAGACTTGTAGATCGTCCAATTCTTATTGCCATCAGGGAAAAAAAATAAAAGTAGTGTTTCTTCCCAATGAAGAGGCGTATCCTTCAAGAATTGAAAGAATTTGTTGTTTGGTGAAAGTGAAATCCCGCTAGAGAATTCATTTTTCATTTGTGTGAATGCTATTCTCAGACACATTTCTTGCCGAGAGAGAAAGAAACGATATTCACTCACAAGCACTTATATGTAGTGGTCACGATGTAATTCCAAACACGAAATCAAAATTCAAGCAATATTGATGAAAAGGTAAAAGCGAAAACATAATCGAATACATAGACATAGGTGATATGACAGAAGTGCACAATGCGAGATGCAGAGCAGCAAGCCAGCAGCTGATCAAGCAAAGAGGAGGTTTTTTTTAAAAAAAAAAAATGTGTTTCCCATTGGATCACCATTTAAGAGGGGGTTTCGGTGGAGCAACCATATCTCCCTGGGGGTGCGTTCAGCCCCCCTCTGCACAACGTGAGTAAGCAGAGATGCAAGGTGGCTGGTGCATTGTGCAAACCGTGGTGGAGTGGGTGGGGTTGGAGTGTGGCGAGCAAAGCAAGCAAGGGGCAAAGACCCCTAGCACACATCATAAAAGAAACGTTAATAGAAACAAATGATACAAAATTAGACAAAACAGACAAAAAAAAAAAAAAACACACACACAGCAACTTTGAACCCCAGCCAGGGGAGAAATGCTGGCTGAAACGCGACACCCGGACAGGGGAAGAACCCCCGACCGAGACACGATACTTGATGACGGTCACAAAAGAATGAATAGGTCCACAACCAACCTGGAGATGTGTCCATGTCCAAGCGTGAACGAATTGTCCATCCAGCATAATCCATTTGATACATTGTGTATTCCACTCAGTAAGACAAGAACTGCTAAAATGAAAGTAAAATGAACACATGTACAAGAAATTGAATGCACACGTACAGAAGTGTACAACACGGACTGGTAAGAAACTACGCCTCCTTTAGATTTCAGAGGATAATAAAGGATTAATTCATTTTTCTAAACCTTCAAAGTCTTTCATCAAACTGTTGGGAAGGGCAGCCAGGCTGTGCCAGCATTGGCCAAAAGACAGGCACTGGATGCCAGTCTGTAAATCTTTACTCCATTATGTCTGCTGTGCTGGAAGCCATTAGCCAATCAGCAAGGATCTATACTCAGTTTTCGTTTAGTGTGGGTGCACATATATTAAATACTACAGGTGTCTGTCAGCATAAAAAGCCATCTGTCAAGTCTGGTTCTAATGTAATTGGAGGATTCGACTGCACTCATATTGCAATAAGGACACCTAGTGAGAATGAAGCTGCTTTTGTTAGTCATAAGATGAGACATTTCATTACACATACACCATTTGTGATGCCAAGATGAGGCTGAAAAACGTCATGGCTCAGCAGCCTGGGTGAATGTGCGATGCATTTATTTTGAGGAAAACGTACAGAATATATCAAAAACTGACATATCAGCAATCATGTCATTACACGGGTCAGGAAATAACAAGAACTCACTCAGAAGCTGGCACCTTACGCATTTTTCCCCAACCCCCAGAACACAGCGGGGAGGCGCCATAATGGCACACACAATCTCGTATGCTCAGTGGTGGAGAGCAGGCGGATAATCTTGACTGCAGGTCGATAGGGTCTCGTTGTGTCAGGAGGAAGGCGGCTCTACCAGCCAATGAACGCCTGCAGCATCATGACTGCATATGTAGAGGGGTGATTAGCATCGAGGCAAATAAGTTCTAAAGAACCATTATTTTTAAGAATGATAGAAGAGTGACATTAAAAAAAAAAAAAAAAAAACACACACGCACACAACAAAATCAGCTTCCACAACTCCAAAACATCCATGGCATTTGGGGGGGAAAAAAAAAAATTACTGGAAGTCTAAATTTCTTCCCAAGTATCCAAAGGTTTGTAGATCTCTTGAAATGCTTTCTCAACAAAAGGGGTGGAGCTTTACGCAAATGACCATCCTTTATGGAAAGCTGGGACAGTTATATAAACAAAATGTGATTATTTTAACTTAAATCAACTTAATTTAGGGAAAATGGGAATACCATCATTGAGGATTTAAAAAAAAAGCTAATTTTGAGTAAGATTAACAAAATGTGAATAAGAGACAGATTATACTGCAGTTGAAAACAATCTGACTGCTTTGTTTCCACATAAATCAGTGGTATTCATCTTAACAAATTTAACTCTACGTAACTCAAAAAAGTTAAGTAAAAACTTATTTTAAGTTAAAGCAACTTAAAATTAGATACACATATTAAACATCCCCAATCATCTTTTTTCGGCTGCTCCCGTTAGGGGTTGCCACAGAGGATCATCTTCTCCCATATCTTCCTGTCCTCTGCATCTTGATGTGTCACACCCATCACCTGCATGTTCTCTCTCACCAAATCCATAAACCTTCTCTTTGGCTTTCCTCTTTTCCCGGCAGCTCTATCCTTAGCATCCTTCTCCCAATATACTCAGCATCTCTCCTCTGCAGACATCCAAACCAACGCAATCTCGCCTCTCCGTCTCCCAACCGTCCAACTTGAGCCGACCCTCTAATGTCCTTGTTCCTAATCCTGTCCATCCTCGTCACACCCAATACAAATCTTAGCATCTTCAACTCTGCGATCTGGTCAGTGCCACCACCTTCAACCCACATAACATAGCTGGTCTCACTACAGTCCTGTAGACCTTCCCTTTCACTCTTGCGGATACCCGTCTGTCACAAATCACTCATGACACTCTTCGCCACCCTGCCTGCACTCTCTTTTTCCCCCTTCCACAATCCCCATTACTCTGCACTGTTCATTCCAAGTACTGTATTTAAACTCATCCACCTTCGCCAACTCTACTCCTTGCATCCTCACCATTTCCATGACCTCCAACTCATTCACACATATGTATTCTGTGTTGTTCCTACTGACTTTCATTCCTCTCTTCCTCATATCTCCACCTCTCAAAAGGTCTCCTCAACCTGCTCCCTTACTATTACTACAGATCATAATGTCATCAGCAAACCGGGACTGTCTAATCTCGTCTGTCAACCTGACTATCAACACTGCAAATAAAAAAGGGCTCAGAGCAAATCCCTATAGTTCATTTTATTTTTCCGAGTGCTCCCCACACACTTCAAAAACCCTGTTTCTTTCATGGCACTTTATGGTTCTTTATTGGGTTGTGTGGTTCTTTGTTGACAAAGCACGCTCTTATTCTGGGAAGACTTCTTTGTAAGTGAAGTTGGTTTTTTGTGCTTTGAAAAACTTCCTAATATGTAGGGAAAAAAATAAACCAAATCTAACATATACAGAGTGTCCCACAAAAAAGTGGCCATGAACAAAGAGTGTACATGACTGGCTTTCACTTCCAGCATTTTCTGTAAATGCGAGTATCAGATTTGATCATTTTTCTCTTCATCACGTAATGAAGTCGTCTCGGTGGGCCACCCTTGTAGTAGGCGGCCTAGCAGGACACTAACAGATTAGGAAAACCTGAATTTAGTCTGTGTTATTGTATGAACAGTCCTTTTAAAAATTAGGTCCCACTGATATTTCACAAATATATTACCATCTATTCGTGATCATTTGCTGTACAGAGCCGGTTTAGGATCTACACTAAGTAAAGGTTCTTTCTGGAACCTTCGTGTGGATGGGTCTTTTGCAGGCCAAAAGTTGTTCCCCTACTGCATCGCTCTTAAGAACCGCTGTCACTTTTCCATCTAATACTGCAGGTTAATTTTACTCATCTTCGCTTGCTATAAAGATACCAACTGACGAGAGCCTTTATTCGCATTAGCACTGCCTCGTTCTTCAAACCTGCAGCGGGTGAAAGCCACCGAACACCCGCTAACCAGCGCCAGGTCACGTCATATACTCGTTAAAATCTTCGCGGTCCACCGTCACACTTCCATCGACAGGGACGTACAGAATCTTTTCGCTCATGTAAAGTACACCCGAATGCATGAATAATTTTAATAGTGTACCTTGAAATGTTTACACAATCCTCAAACGCAGCAAGCATACTGCCGACTTCCAAACAGACTTCGAGATGTGGACTGGAGGAGTTTGGGGGTTACTGTAGGTGTGTTTTAAATGGTGGGGCGTGGTCTCACTTGGACTGGCGTCCAATAGCTGTGCGTGGAGTGAGCGCGAAAGACACTGAACAGCCACGCCTTTCAGGTAGAAATGAGAAAATCTGCCAATATCATAAAACGTTAAAGGTCAGTGTGTCCATCCATTCTCACGGTGTACTGTAATCCGATTGGTGACGTGCCGAAAGAGGAAGCGCAAACGTGAGACCGAGATGCTCGAACTTAGCGGAGTGAAGGCGAACGAACCAAACGGATAGAACGTCGCCTTTAGAGACGCCAAGAATAAAACTGGACAGAAGGTGAGAAAGGGGTCTCCAAAATAACAAGTGTCCGGCTTTACCGGTGTTCTGACGATTTGTCCTACTTTGTCGAAGTATCCTACCGTAGTTAAAAATTTCTTCCCACATTTTTCCATAGCTTAAAAAAGCAAACCAAACAAGTTCTAATTAGCACATTAAAATTAAGTTTATTTATTACGCACTATGTCAACAAAAGCAACAGATTACTTGGCATGAATGGTATATACACCGTATATGTTACACCCATCCGTTTATTGTAAGTCGTAACATTAAACTTATAACGTTATACCATGTCGTCATTTAACATGTTGTATTTAGAAGTCGTCTATCAAATTTATGGAAATGTTAACATTTCTCAATTTATTCAATATGCATCATTTTGGTGTGCGCATGCGTAGTATCAGTGAGTAGATCATTTCGATGGGTAGGATGTTTCGTTAGAACACCTGACCGTGCTGGAGAGTCGGAGCCCCGGACATGCAAATATAGAGAAAAGGCTCCGAAGGCACACGTATGGCAATAAATCGCAAACATTTTAAATTATTCTATTACGTGTCTTCAACAGGTGCTGTGGCTACTAAGGCGATCGGATTTTAAAAGATAAAAGGTTTCCGCCATTCTTCGTGTCCACGCTTGCCATATACCAGCGTGTTTTAATGTTGTTCCACACTGAAAGATGCATTTGCACGTTTGCGTTTGATTGACTGCCGTCACCGTTTTCGTTTGAATTATTTTTCACAGCTAAACAATTCTCTAACAGCCGGTCTTCACGAATTAAAAAAAAAAGTCGCGTCATATCATTTATGAAAACGCTGCAAGCAAATGTTTAACGGATGTCTTCTTAAAAAGTTTTAAACATTACCGTTTTAGCGGAAACGAAGCCTCCGTATCGCAGCTTCCACCATCAGATCTTCCACTAAGCTTTAAGGCTAACAATCGTGAAAAGACTTAAACATTCACGGAGAAAGACGAGCATTTGCTAATCGAATCGTTAAAACATTTAGCGACTAACAATTGAACGACGAGCCCCACGCCCTCCGATCCAAATGTGAAATTAGACTCTTCAGATAGGCTTATTGACCACGATTAATGAGGAGAGCAACCATACCGACTTGGGAAGGTTTACTAAAAAATGAATATTTTCTATTTGAAATGTATTATTTAATATTCTGTAAGAGTGCCATGAGGGTTGTCGGGGTTCATTCCAACAATCCCTCAATTTGGAGGCAAGTTGTTAACGACATTTCACATAATGGGCGTCATGTTTTTGCTGTCATACTACAATATGACCAGAAATCCTTCATGGTAGTAGCATTTCTAAGCAATACTTAGTGGAATTATTTTTTTTGTATACATTATTAAAACCGGGGGGAAGAAGGGAATTGTTTCTTTGTCTTTCATTATCAGGAAGAACAGGGTCGGCCATTGTACAACAGCCCCTAGAGCAATTCTCAGGTTAAGGGCCTCGCTCAGTTTAAAGGATTCACTGCGATCAATGTGGATGTAAACCCCTAAGGCTGACAATTCAACTCCCCATCTGTGATTTATTTTGTGATCCTGAAATGAATCACTTAGCCTAATTAAAGGTCAGAATAATGAATTATACTGACTATGGCCAACTGGGGCTGGGCAAAAGGCCGAAAAGCCCATCACAGGAGCCACTCTCATTCACACGCACAGACACGCACGTACACCATATTCACACAAAGTGACAATTTTCAAGTGTCAATTAACATAACCCTAAATAAATAAACCCTTTTGTAATTCCTTCTGTACCTAAGCATGTCTGGCTGAAGTCATTTTCACGATATTGGGATTTGCAGAACTGGTCAGTTATGACAAATGTTAGGGAAATAACAGAAGTGAAAGGCAAACTTTATTTGGTACTTGTGTACTAAACAGACGGCATTGAAACGACCCCCACGGAGCCCAACACTTAAATGAGTTGGGGGAAACCTTAAATATTTCTTTTTTTTTATCCCAATAAATATACAGTATTATGAATTTGTCAAAACAGTTATACGTATTTCTATAATATACCAATTTCTATATATTTTTTTTATCCCAATAAATGTTATGAATTCGTCAAAACAGTTCTGTTTTCGTTTGTCATGCCATCCGTTTAGTACACAAGTACCCTTTATTTATTACAGCGAGTGACTGTTACAAATATCAGGCGAATGTGGCATTCTGGTAGTAAATTAAGGGGTAACCAGAATTTTAAAGTCCCAAACCTGGACATTGTGTAGCATGTGTGCCCAAACATAAAGCTAATCCTAAGTGAAAAAACTATTTTCCCTCGGGGATTCAAATCAAATCCAAAAATCCTCACTAGTTTAATGAGTGCTCTACATCATCATCATCATTAGAGGGGGATAAGGGCACATTAAAAAAAAAAAAATTACAAATAAACACACAGACCACGTGGTAAACAAATGAATGGCAGTGCTGTTTTTGTCTGCTCCTTAGTTGTCCTCATGAAGCTGTTCAAACATAACACACATTCTTAATGAAGCTTACCCCGTCAGTGTTTTGATTGTGTTATTTTTTGTATATTCCATTTTATGGGTTTTTGTGCCCCTTGGAGTTTCATAAATATATTCTAAATAGATTGTGAGGATGCTTGCATCAGCAGGGCAATGTTTTATTACAATGGCAGCCTGTTAAATGCAAGTATATTTTTGTATTCTTCAGTTATTTATTGGGTTGCACAGCATGAAATCGGGATGTCTGGTCACCCGTAAATTACAGTGTCAGTTAAAGAGTAAATCGTTATAAACTGCAGACAGTGGAGCAGTAAGGTAGGTTTAGTGTAAAATGTGTATTTGCCCTGTGCACTGCGACTTACACACCACAGGGGTACAACATTCATTTCTATGTAACTTTTTTGTTTTCTGTGCTTGAATTTTATATTTTTACAGTTTGGAAAAACGTTTAATTTATTTAACAATTTTAAATCATTAATTTTTTTTAATTGTTAGTTCATTTGTTTTGAGTCAAGAGTTTCTAGTTTTTAAAGCTAGCTTTACAAACTGTGACACCAAAGAAAATGATCAAATCAGTTCAATAAAAGTGTGACAGAATAGCGTCGTCATGGCTTTGTTTTTGTCCCGACTGGCAGTGTGAATTTGGACCTTATTATACATGTGTGCCATTCTAAACTAGCTGGTGTGAGTCTCTGGGTATGCCAGACCTTCACGGGAGCACACTACTGACAGCCTGTGACTCGCTAAGATTGTAAGTGAAGGCTTTTATTGAAAGTCATTGAAAAAGTTGTCAATGTTGTCATGACGTACTGCCTACAATTTGGAATTTACAAGACAATACAAAAACTTTACATTTTTAAATTAAGGTGAGGGGAAATGTTAGTGAAGTGGTGGATGTGAAAAAAATGTAGTGAGAATGTTGTCTTTGAATTTGCAGGAGGCAGAAAGGACGAGGGGATGTAAAACACAAGAAAAATATATTTAGGCCAGGGTTCATATCCTTATTTTTATGTATTTTTTGTTTATTTTTGGGTCATTGTTTTATGTTAATGTTATGTTTATTTATTATGTGCTTTGTTCTCTATGCCTGTATTACGTTCCCTGTGTGTTGTGCGTGGTGCCACCTGCCGATCACCACCAGGAACGGCCCTCCACTCTATAAATCTGGTGCGTTTTCCCAGAGTTCCTTCTAGTTCATTTCATTAGTGCTTGGAAGTGTTGAGTTACAGTGAACTTCTGTGTAGACTGTGTTTTGGATTTTTCTTTTGACTTTTCAATTGGATGGTGTATTTGCATCGGATTGCCTGAAGGTTTAGGCAACTCCTTCTCGGCTTTTTGCGTTCAGTGGAGCTTCATGTTGTGTTGGGGCATTTTTCATTAAGGATAAACCTTGTTTATTTTATAAAGATTCAACAAGGACCTTTTTGTGTCTATCCAGGGTTATGGACGGGATTAACCCTGTCCCTTGAACCCTTGCAGTGAGCATTTTTGGAAGTACTGTTTGGGATTTACGTGCTTTGGGAATCTGAGTTCACAACAATAAATTATGAAAACATGGGAGAGCAGAAACAACCAAAATGATAATCAAAAATCAATGCCAAAAACCATAAAAAAAAAAAAAGGTTAAAATTCTGACACTGAGGCCTACTTTGAAAGGAAGCTAACTACAATTCTGTACAAGTTTCATTTTGATTTATCCTCCGAGGGATAACAAATTAATCAAATGCTGTGTTTTTAACAGGGCTATGGAGTCGGAGTCGATTTTGGGTACCTGGAGTTGGGGACAACAAAAATGTACCTACTTCTAATAAATTTAAATTATAATGAAAAGAAATACAGCAAGTTCAATTGTCCCATTTCACAAACAATAGTCATAACTAAGTACCTCTCTGATGTAAGAATAAAGCCCAGTGCATAATTGTGTTACTACTACTACTAGTGTGAAGTTCAGCTGAGCTACCATACAACCTGATATTCACATATTGTAATCTGGATTATGGGTCATTACAAAAAGTGTTTTCATTTTATTTCAGATATAATGTGTTTAACAAGTTAATATGAGTGTAAACAAGTGTAATGCTGTAGGTGGAGGTGTGTGCTATGGCCTGATGTGTCTTCAGGAGTTCTTCGTTTTTTGTTTAAACCGGCCAATACGGTACAGAGTCCGCTTCCTAGCCAGTAGTTCTGTGGTTCAATGACGTGTATGTTGCCTTCCTTCAATCAACATGGAAAATACATTAGCATATTAAATACAGAGGAGCTGAAGGATTTATCTACTGACTCCACAGCCCTGGTTTTTAATACAAATCAAATAAAATCAATCAAATCGTCCTTTCCATGAAGTGTTGTGTAAATAATGAAAATAAACCATGAATAAAATTTAACTTCCACAAATCAAGTCAAACTAAAAAAAAAAATCATAAAATTCTTGACATAAAAAAACATGTTTATTCCCAATACTACTATTGTGTTAGCTCTCATAAATTCATCTCAACTTTCTAGTACTGCAAAATAAATTTTGGTATTTGGTTAAAAAGACTGGCAAGAAGGATACATTATGGAAAAAAACTCTACTGAGACAGCTTTATTCTTAAGAAAAATGGCCTTTGCACCTCTAGTCCTCAATCTGACCAATAAGTTACAGTTTACTGAGAAATGCACAGACTGCAGTTAAGACTGGGTGTGCATCTGTCGTAAGGAGTAAAAATATTCCTCATAAATCATTAAAGGATCGACAAACTGTAAGTTGATGTCCAATGATTTGTCTTGGTTTTGTGTTTTCAACAAAGTACACAGAGTCTGTTATATGTTGCAAGTAAGAATTCTGGTGTTCACACAGCTGAAAGATCACGGCTCTGGTTTAGAAGAGGGTAAAGGCACTGATGATGATGATAAAGATGGTGATGTTGAAGATGTTTCGGCCGTTGTTTCTTTTTTCACCAACTTCGGCTCATCTTCCCCATCCTGTGGTGGATGAACCAACACTTTGTCAATGATCCCAAAATCCTGGGCCTCCATGGGGCTCATGTACCTGTCCCGTTCCATTGCAGCCTCTGAAAGATGGAAAGAAAATCTTTACTCAACATCGCCTTTTATGGAATGCTGCTAAAAATAAAAGTACAGTAATCCCTTGCTATATCGTGCTTCGACTTTCGCGGCTTCACTCTATCGCGGATTTTAAATGTAAGCACTTCTAAATATATATCACGGATTTTTCGCTGGTTCGCCGCTTTCTGCCAACAATGGGCCTTTTAATTTAGGTTACATGCTTCCTCAGTTTGTTTGCCCAGTTGATTTCATACAAGGGAAACTATTGGCGGATGGCTTAGAAGTTACCCAATCAGAGCATGTACTACATATTAACTAAAACTCCTCAATGATATATGCTTCCCGCGCGGTGCTTGAGATTGTTTGCTTCTCTCTATCTTTCTCACTCTCTCTGCCTGACGGAGGGGGTGTGAGCAGAGGGGCTGTTTGCACAGAGGACACGGACGCTCCTCTACAAAATGCCGCTTTATCGCGGTGCTTCTGTATACTTAAAAGCACGTATTGATTTTTTGATTGTTTGCTTTTCTTAGCGAGCGCTCTCACATTCTCTGCTCCTGACGGCTCCTTTGAAGAGAAGATATGTTTGCATTTTTTTAATTGTGAGAAAGAACTGTCATCTCTGTCTTGTAATGGAGCACAGTTTAAACGTTTGACTAAAAGGTGTTATTTCATGTGTAGAGGGCTCTAATAATGTTAACAGGGTGGGAGAGTTTATAAGGGCTTAAAATATCTAAAAATAACCATACAAACATATGGTTTCTACTTCGCGGATTTTCACCTATCGCGGGGGGGGGTCTGGAGCGCAACCCCCGCGATCGAGGAGGGATTACTGTAGTGACCCTGGGCAACCTTTTTAAAATGGAAGGAATGGATCTTTATTTAATAAATACTTTACACAAAATATTAAATTCCTTCACAAATATACTGAAAGAGAGTCACAAGGTTTGATTTTTTCTAAATATATTAATAAACAACTTTTAGGCAACTTCCAGACAGTGTGGTTCAGTGTGTAAAGAACCAGACTCCAAAGTACAGTTTCTGTTTCCATTTCTGACTCACGGTGTGACCCTGAGCAAGTCACTTGTGCTGCTTGTGCTCATACAGTAAAAATCACACATACAAATATGTTGTACAACTGTTTATGGGCTGTTTGAAATAGACTGTTAACATATAAAATTAAGACACTTAACTTTAACTGCTTTTTATAGTGTGCTTCATCTAGAGTTGGTTCCCGTGTCCCACCTGATGCTGCTGGGATAGGCACATTAAAAATGGATTGATAGTGAAGTGAGTATCACCTCAGGGTGCTTAACAGATAGCAGAGCCACAGTGGAATTAGTTTCAATTATTTGTATTAATTGGAGCACAGGCTGGTTATGTGGCCTCTCTTCTCCTGGACAAACAGCAAGCCAATCGGTTTACAGTTCAGGGTATAGCCTCTAGGTGGCCCAAGTTCCTAGGCCATTTCCCAGTGTTTACAAGTGAATGAAGACCCAGTGGAAGAAACTTGCACATATAGACTGCAACATCTTCTTCTTAACGAAATGCAAAAAAGAAAATCTTATCCCGAAAGGCATCATGATAAGGAATCCAACCATACACACTTATACATTGAAGATGTCTCACTTAAAGATTTACCAATGGTGTTACTTGGCCTAGTGTGTATATAAACACAGGGAACTCCAGTTTCTGTATTACATGTTGCCTGAAGAAGGGGTCTGAGTTGCATATTGTAATCGTTTTAGTTAGCCAATAAACGGCATCATTTTGCTTAACTTCTCACTACATCCATAATGGCTAACACGGTACAACACCCTAGTACCACAGGTGAACTTCTGAAAAACCAAGCGACTTGTTCTGCGTGACGGTGTGTTACAGGTGGCAGTCAGCACTTGGCTATACTACCCACAATTCTGTTACACAAACACTCTTCCTTTTTTATTTTAATAACTAAAAAAATAACATTTATTTTCTTTGAAAAATCATGTGGGGTATGCTGAGGGAAAGTAGACCAGTGGTGCTACCTCACAGCTCCAAAGTTCTGACTCAAATTCTGGCTTAGGCAAAAAATGTGTACATTCTGTACATTCATCTCATATCGCTTTGATTCCTCTGCACACAACATGCATGTCTAATTAAATAAGAGACTCTAAATTTCCCAAGTATGAGTTAGTGAGGGTGTATGTGGGTTAGCCCCTTGTCTGGAGTTTGTTCCCGTCTAACCAGTTGCCTGTAATCCAGAATTCTTAACAATGGATGGAGGGGTGGATGAAGAGCTATGCTGATCACGTCATATTTGCCTTTATATTAAACAAAATGGGTAGGTTCTTAAAATGTTCACGTAATAGGTAGCTTTACACTGAGGAAGTTGCTCAATCTAACTCGAAACAATCGTTATTTAAATCTATATCATTACAATGCAGGCCTTCATTTACAAGTTTACAGTATGACCAATCACCAGAGTTTTGTTTTGCTAGCCAATCAATGACACTCGTTTAACTCACCTATGACCTCAACTGGCTGACGTGTGTGCTTGGCATATAAGCCATTTATCTGTCTCTTGAGTTTCAGGATCTCCTCAGCCTGAATGGCAATGTCTGTTGCCTGACCCTAAAACAAAACACACAAAATGGTAAACTAAAAGTATGACACAGTAACCTAAAGTAAAGATCTGATGGTACTGATAGCACCAAGCCCTAAAAAAGAAAGATTAATTGCCTTATTTCACACAGCACTTTGTATTGTAACTCACAGTTTCTCATGTGTAGGCAGCAGAAAAGCCAAAGTTCAGAACATTCAAAAATAAGTGACACATAGACTAAAGGATAAACATAGATCTAGGAATTTAAGGTCTCGGACATTAAAGGACATGAATGACCAGCATGAAGCCAAAACAGCCCGAGTCTATAAATGTGTCGAAGATTTTTTTTTTTTGGCTGGTCCTTAACTATAATGTCTGGTACAAATCTGTATTGCATATGATCAGATCTTCAGGTTCCAGTAAAGAGGGGCCAAGACAAAATGGGTGATGAATGGGATTTGATTGTTTATGCAGACATCGGTGGGCATGTGGACTGACCACCAGCCTTTGTCAGATAGGGGCAAACTCCCAAAATGGAAGTTCCCAAGAAACTGTAAAGTTCGTCTTTTATAGTTCTTGAGTGCCGTTTGACTGCCTGTTTTTGTGCTTATTTTGGTAATAAAACACTTTTCTTTATACTTTAGTCTCTTCTTGGCACCAGCAGGGTGTCCAGGGTGACTGCAGGATTTTACATACCTTCCTCTCACAAGATTAAAATGCAATATTGAAATTGCTTATCCATGGGAAAAATGAAATATAAAATCTGTAATATAACTAGATGGTAATATCTTTATATATAATATGCTACCGTGGCTGTTCGTTTGTCCAGGATTTTAAATCAGCTGTAGCTCACAAACAGTTTGACCTATTAACCATGTGACGTCTACTACAGTGCATCCAGAAAGTATTCACAGCGCGTCACTTTTTCCACATCTTGTTATGTTACAGCCTTTTTCCAAAATGGATTAAATTCATTTTTTCCCTCAGAATTCTACACACAACACCCCATAATGACAACGTAAAAAAAGTTTACTTGAGGTTTTTGCAAATTTATTAAAAATAAAAAACTGAGAAATCACATGTACATAAGTATTCACAGCCTTTGCTCAATACTTTGTCGATGCACCTTTGGCAGCAATTCCAGCCTCAAGTCTTTTTGAATATGATGCCACAAGCTTGGCACACCTATCCTTGGCCAGTTTCGCCCATTCCTCTTTGCAGCACCTCTCAAGCTCCATCAGGTTGGAAGGGAAGCGTCGGTGCACAGCCATTTTAAGATCTCTCCAGAGATGTTCAATCGGATTCAAGTCTGGGCTCTGGCTGGGCCACTCAAGGACATTCACAGAGTTGTCCTGAAGCCACTCCTTTGATATCTTGGCTGTGTGCTTAGGGTCGTTGTCCTGCTGAAAGATGAACCGTTGCCCCAGTCTGAGGTCAGGAGCGCTCTGGAGCAGGTTTTCATCCAGGATGTCTCTGTACATTGCTGCAGTCATCTCTCCCTTTATCCTGACTAGTCCCCCAGTTCCTGTCGCTGAAAAACATCCCCACAGCATGATGCTGCCACCACCATGCTTCACTGTAGGGATGGTATTGGCCTGGTGATGAGCGGTGTCTGGTTTCCTCCAAACGTGACGCCTGGCATTCACACCAAAGAGTTCAATCTTTGTCTCATCAGACCAGAGAATTTTGTTTCTCATGGTCTGAGAGTCCTTCAGGTGCCTTTTGGCAAACTCCAGGCGGGCTGCCATGTGCCTTTTACTAAGGAGTGGCTTCCGTCTGGCCACTCTACCATACAGGCCTGATTGGTGGATTGCTGCAGAGATGGTTGTCCTTCTGGAAAGTTCTCCTCTCTCCACAGAGGACCTCTGGAGCTTTGACAGAGTGACCATCAGGTTCTTGGTCACCTCCCTGACTAAGGCCCTTCTCCCCCGATCGCTCAATTTAGCTGGCCTGTCAGCTCTAGGAAGAGTCCTGGTGGTTTCGAACTTCTTCCACTTACGGATGATGGAGGCCACTGTGCTCATTGGGACCTTCAAAGCAGCAGAAATTTTTCTGTAACCTTCCCCAGATTTGTGCCTCGAGACAATCCTGTCTTGGAGGTCTACAGAAAATTCCTTTGACTTCATGCTTGGTTTGTGCTCTGACATGAACTGTCAACTGTGGGATCTTCTATAGACAGGTGTGTGCCTTTCCAAATCAGGTCACATCAACTGAATTTACCACAGGTGGACTCCAGTTAAGCTCCAGAAACATCTCAAGGATGATCAGGGGAAACATGATGCACCTGAACTCAATTTTGAGCTTCATGGCAAAGGCTGTGAATACTTATGTACATGTGCTTTCTCAGTTTTTTTATTTTTAATAAATTTGCAAAAATCTCAAGTAAACTTTTTTCATGTTGTCATTATGGGGTGTTGTGCGTAGAATTCTGAGGAAAAAAATTAATTTAATCCATTTTGGAATAAGGCTATAACATAACAAAATGTGGAAAAAGTGATGTGCTGTGAATACTTTCCAGATACACTGTATCTGTTTTCGGGGTGATGACTGACCTCCAAGGTCATTCCTCTTTTTAGTTTGATTTTGTTTTATTGTAGAATCAACTTTTGGTAGCGACCAGCAGCGGGCACTGTTCTCATTGCCTACCACATTCACCGTCCCTTCCCCTACCTCTTCATATCTTAAATCATTCTTGAGACAGATTGAAGACTTAAGTGCCAGCTTAACTGAAAAATTAACGAAAACATACTAAGTAATTGCAACACAAAAACTGACAATCAATTTTAACGTGAAAAGATGTCGACGAAAGGAGAGAAGAAACGGGCCGCTAGGTTGGAGTAAAGAAGAGTTGTTCAGGAAATAGCAAGCCCATCAACCTCTGAGCAAATGAATGATAAACATACAGAGAAAGAGGAGGACAACTAGGAATGCTCAAGTCAAGTGTTTTGCAGTGCACCTTTACTGGTTAAGTATATTCAAGAATGACACATCAAGCAGACAACAATGCACTGGAAACAGAAATGAATTGACAGAAGAGAAATCGTGGTGCTGCAAAACACAATTTAAATGTACTCTAGATTTTTGTTTTTACAATGATTACTAGCTATGAATTTGTTGAATTGTTCAGCATCTTGCATATGCCAATTGAAATTGTGAAGAGTGCCATATAAAAATTAGAATGTCACTCTTACCTTCTACAATGATGGAAACTGACATTCACTTGCATGGCGGTATCTGTCAGTAATGGCATCAGGCATTCATTTTCAAACTTGCTTAATCCAGTTTAGAATTTCACGGTTTAGGGCAAAACATGGCAGGGATGGACTGGACTCAAGGCAGGGAGCAGCTCTGTACAGAACACCAGGCCATTGCAGCTCTCGCACACATACACAAACACTCACACCAGGCCAATTAATAATAGTAATACATTTTACTTATATAGCACCTTTCCCATGCTCAAGGAGGAAATCACTAATTAGGAATCACTAATTTTCTTCCAGATGGGCTTAAAGTGGAGAAAGACAAACAACCTGTGATCGCCTTTACTACACTATTGGCACGCAGACTTATCTTACTCAACTGGAAGAATCCTAACTCTCCTCCTTTAAGTCAGTGGGTAACTGATGTTATATACAGTATTACTTGAAATTGGAAAAAATAAAATTCTCACTTAGAGGGATCTGTGCAGAAATTTTTCAAAACCTGGCAGGATCTAATCAATAACATTTTGGAATAAGCTTTTAAAGCACTGAGGAAGCAGATTCTCTCCCAATTCTCTTTTTCTTTTCTTTTTCTTCTCCATTCATCTGTATTCACTTATTAATTTATCTATATACTTGAGTTTACTAGGTTTAAGTTTTATTCTGCTGCCCATGCTCTCTTTCTCAGGGGTGCGGGTTGATTTGTTTTCAATCCTATTCTTGTAAAATTGATCTATTTGTATGGAATGTTGTGTGATTTCAATAAAATCAAAAAAAAAAAGAATCACTAATTAACTTAACTTGCATGTCTTGTGGGAGTAAAACTATGCAAAAATGGGGGGAAAAGGAGAAAATGCCATATAAACAGAGGCCGGTGTGTGATTGGACCTTTGGACACCAGATTTGAATACCACATTGCAGCTGTGAAATCCATGTCAGATATCATCCATCCATTATCCAACCTGCTATATCCTAACTACAGGATTATGGTGGTGTGCTGGAGCCAATCCCAGCCAACACAGAGTGCAAGGCAGGAAACAAACCCCAGGCAGGGTGCCAGCCCACCGCAGGAAACGTCAGATATAAATACTTTTTTAAACTTTGCCAGAAAACATACATTTAGAGCAAAAATGTCAATAAAAGTAGAAACATACCCGTACACCACCAGAAGGCTGGTGTATCATGATCCTGGCATTTGGAAGTGAATGCCTCATGCCCGCAGAGCCTGCAGCCAGCAACAGGGAGCCCATGCTGGCAGCCTGACCGACACACCATGTTGAAATTGGGTTCAGAATATACTGCATGGTGTCATAGATAGCTAACCCTGCGGTCACCACACCCCCTGGTGGCAAAAGAGTACAATTACAAACAGCAAACTAAGGAGAAAAACTGAACAGATCCGTAAGGTAACAACATGCATACTCAAAATCAGCACCCATTAAACAGATACATGCTTAAAGAGAAAGCACTGTAGCAGAAGAAGAGTATTTTATGCAAGTTATATAAAGTGATGAGACAGTAAACTTATACAACTAATTAGTTTTTGATTTTTCTCTTATCGCAGGCTAACAGTATATAATAAACTTACCAGGACTATTGATGTACATGTGAATGGGTTTTTTGTTACTCTCTGACTGAAGAAACAAGAGCTGAGCAATTACCAGGCTGGCAACTGAGTCATCAATCTGAACAACAGACAAAGTCAGTTATTGCCAGGAAGCATAGCTAGTCATATAATAGTCTTTAAACTGACAAGGACTCCAATTTCACATAAAGACAATACGGATAATAAATATTTCTTACACTGAGACAACAACATTAATGTATTGATTATTACATAACTAAAAGATGGATCTACTGGATTTTCTTTATATATATCCATCCATTTTCCAACCTGCTGAATCCGAACACAGGGTCATGGGGGTCTGCTGGAGCCAATCCCAGCCAACACAGGGCACAAGGCAGGAACCAATCCCGGTTCCTGTTGTTTGTTAATAATTCCTAAATACTTACAGGACCCATCACACATATGATTCTTTCCCGAAGGAGTCTGGAGTATATATCATATGCTCGTTCTCCCCTGCCCTGCAAAATAAACAGATACGGGTGCAGCTTTACTGATGTCTTCCTTTACATATGTTAAAACAGTTTAAACTAGACATAAACCAAAGCAGGACAGTGGCATAGTGGACCGGTTTTATTACTCCAGAGGTCTGGACTTCACTCCCACTCCCAATCCAGTGTGTCTGTAGAGCATGTGCATTCTCTCCAGTTAAACAATCTTTCTCCCATGTATATAAAAAGGTGCACTTTAGGTTAAAAAGAGAACAGGAATCATAGAATGGATGGATGCAACCAAAAGGTGACCCACGAAAACAAAACATTTGCTAACTTACCGTCTGCTCAATAACAATAGGAATGAGAGGGTTCATGGAATGTGGGCTTCGATGGAAATGCCGACAGCCCTGAAGCAGTGCACCGCCACATTTCAACAGCCTCTGAAACAGAAATGTACATTCAGTTTAAAGTTCTTTACTGTAGTCAAAGAAGGAAATCTGGAGTTCTCATATATGAAAGATTTGCTGATGTAATTAGAACAAACTGGATGAGAACAGTCCTTTCCACTTATTTCTTCCAAAAAAACATCAAGTCGAGTTTTGAAAGTCCCTAACGTCTTACTGTCTACCACATTACTTGGTCTCTTATTCCAAGTGTCTATTGTTCTTTGTGTAAAGAAAAACTTCCTAATGTTTGTGCAAAATATCCCCTTAACAAGTTTCCAACTGTGTCCCCGTGTTCTTGATGAACTCATTTTAAAGTCACTGTCTTGATCCACTGGACTGATTCCCTTCATGATTTTAAACACTTCACTCATGTCACCTCTTAATCTTCTTTTGTTTAAACTGTAAAGGCTCAGCTCTTTTAATCTTTTCTCATAACTCAACCCCTGTAGCCCTGAATCAGCCTTGTCGCTCCTCTCTGGACCTTTTCTTGTGATGTTACGTCCTTTTCGTAGACCAAAACTGCACACAGGACCCCAGATAAGGCCTCACCAGTGTGTTATAAAGCTTGAGCAGAATCTCCTGTGACTTGTACTCCACATATCAAGGCGCTATATAACCTGAAACTCTGTTAGCCTTCTTAATGGCTTCTGAACACTGTCGGGAAGTCGATAGCTGAGAGTTCACTATGACTCCTAAATCCAATGTAATGTAGGAATACAAAAATTATTCCCATACTGAAAAACTAAACACAAGGTTAGGAAAACAATGTTTGCTTGGATAGCCTTCATAGAATCTGTTAACAAGTACTGACAGGGTGAGGCATTGGGACACTTCATGGGTAAGGCACTATATAAATAAAATCTATTATTTTATTAATATTATTGTCCAAATAAAAAGGTTCAGGTTTAAGTTTACTAACTCTACTGTAAATTGAAGATTTTATTACAATCCTAAATACTTGGCATTTACATTTCAATTTTGAAAAAAGAGGAAACACATTAATGACATGCAATTCTCTCAATTATTATAATTTCTTATCTACACATCAACAGCTTAAGTATGTGGGCATAAAACCTGAGGGGAACTTAATATTCATTACAGGTCTGTGTATGTTTGTGTGTATATATATATATATATTAAAAAATGTTAAAAAGTGTATACATCCCATGAAATGTTTTTTCTTTTTTTTTCATATTTGGAGATAAAGTTTGATCTTCATTTAAAATGTAGTTGTAGATAAAAGTGACATGATATAACAAATATCATGCCACGTTTACATTGTGTAGTCCATTGTTTAATTAAAATACAAATAATGCTAATTTTTCATGTGTAAAATATAAGCACGCTCCTGCATTTATCACTTCCTCAAATACCTGAAATTAAAACAAGGTGCACCACAACAACAATAATTTGAACATCATTAGAAAGGATCCTGGAGGAACCAGTCATATTTAAACTTTAGACGTTTATCTTGGAGGTGGTGCAGTGGTATGGCTGTGCCTCGCAGTAGGGAGACCAAGAGGGTTCGTGTCCCGGGTCCTCCCAGTGTGGAGTTTGCATGTTCTCTCCCCATGACTGCATGGAATTCCTCCCACAATCCAAAGACATGCAGGTTAGTTGAATTGTCAATCCTAAACTAGCTAGTGTTTGCTTGGTATGTGTGTGCGCCCTGCGATAGGCTTGCACCCAGTGCTAGCTGGGATAGGCTCCAGCAGATCCCTCATGACAAAGGCAGGTTGGAAAATGACTGACTGACATTTAGTTTGGTTTGCTCTTTGTTGTTGACGCTTAAGATTTGGAGTACAGCGGGGTGATGGCTACAGGGAATAAGCAGTGCCTGAGTTTGCAGGTGCTGGCACGTAGGCTCCTGTACCGCCTCATCAGAAAGTAAAAGGATAAACAGACCATGGCTGGGGTGAGAGGGGTCCACGATGAAGCTTTATATTTGCCACTGGCATCGTCTGCACTGGAGGTCCCAAATTGCAGGTAATGAAACACTAATGATGTGCGGGGCAGTTTTCGCTGCCCGCTACAGAGACTTTCAGTCTGAGAGCACGCAATTATCATGACTTGGCAACCCCTAACGGGATCAGCCGAAAGAAGAAAACTGTAATACAGCTGGTTAGACGGCTAATGATGGCGCACTGGTAGCGGTTCACTAGATTCAAACTCGGCTGCTGTTGTTTTTTGGGCTATTTTTTTTTCATTTTAGCCGTCAGTATGGCATAGAGCCACTAGACAGTCAGTATATTGTATTGCCTACACCCGCTAATCCCCTCTTTATCCTCGGCAGCTGGCATTAACACATTAATCAGATTTTACACAAATATACACTTTTCTTGCATGATTTGTACTGCATCTTGCACTTGTGAACAGACTGAACTGTATGCAACGCGTCTGTGTGCACTTCTTTCTATATTGCTGCTACACCACGTGAATTTACACTACAAGATAAGTAAAGTACACCTCTACATGCTTTACGTCAGTGTTTCCCAAACTCGGTCCTGGGGACCCCCTGTGGCTGCAGGTTTTTGTTCCAACCGGATTCTTAATCAGTGACAACACCTGATAACACTGATTTCATTTAATTAGCTGGTATTTTTTTTTCTTTTATTCGACATTGAGAAAAGCACAGCAGCATGATTTTTACATTTATAAGACATTTATAAATATTTGTGCTTTTGCTATAGATTTAAATGCTTAACTCTCTTTTGTTGATTTCATTATACTTTGCCCTTTCTCTGTGCAGTTTTTCCCCATTCGTTGTATCTTAATAATGACAATTTAAAACAAGCAGATCAGACACCCAGGCAAACAACACTGAATAATCAAAGGCTACAACTACTTTAGAGTCAGACCCACTAATTAGTAAATAATGGATTAATTAAACAATTAGAACACCTAGAAAAGTAGAATGAAAATCAAGATGAAAATACTGTTAAAAAGAAAACAAAAAACATTCCTATATAACTACTTGGTACATTTTAATATTTTTTTTTCGCAAACTTAGTTTTCTAATTTCTATATTAGTTCCCTAAACACAGAACTTGGGAAATATCAGTTCACTTAATTAGCCCAGGAGTTCAATTAAAAAAAGAAGCTGGTTGGATCAAAAACCTGCAGCCACAGGGGTCCCCAGGACCGAGTTTGGGAAACACTGCTTTACGTGCTATAGCATTAAAAAGCTGTGCTGAAAGTCAAAATGGAAACGGAAAACAGCTCTCCAGTATTTTGTGTGAGGTATTAATATTTAATCCCGCACCCACAACACTAATGTTGCTGGTTCCAATCCTCCATGATTGAAAGTGAGCTCCAAAGTTTAACGTTCATTCAAAGCCGTCTTACTGTGCCATGTGGGGAGCTTGTCAAAAAAATCAAGATACACATACACTTGATGTAATCTGCTGTAAATAATACGATGCAATGTGTTTTGTTTCTGCTTTTAACTTAAAAACTACATTCTAATAGCACCGCAGGAACTCACCGAAGATAACATGTCACTCGGTTTGTCTTTTCTCCTTTTCGCGACCGCGAACTCACCCGGAAATGAAGGTCGGCGAACACACCACCGTCACGTGACGAGTATCTCAGCGCATGCGTACACATACAACAAGCCGCTTGCTTTTTCCAGTATCTCTTGTTCATTTATTTTAGCGCCTATAATAAAATTAAGATTGGAGTCGGTGTTTGGAGTGACGAAATTGGGGTGCTTATAGGATATTTGTGGTCACAATGCATTAATCAAATCAGTTAAAGATTATAGGTGTGCCGAAAATGCGTCTGCTTTGGAAAAGTTAGGTGATAAGCCCAAGCAGCGTCTGTGTAGTGGGGCTACAGAGTCTTCCTCGACCGCTGCCCACCAAGAGGAAATGTAACAAAAGTCGTTGTATTTAAGAAGGCTAGAAGTGGCAATGAATTATTGGGAACATTTTTATGGTTGTCATGCATAATCACCCAACTAAAACTGTATTAAGGGATTGCTGGGAACATCAAGAACGGAAGGTTTACAGTTTTTAATGGATGGGAAATGAGCAGGCAAAGAGCCCACGAATGAAACCGGAATAACATGCACTAAGTGTTCCTTAACCTGTCACTCTGCCTTGGTTATCTATGTTACTCGGGAGACTTGACTCCTATGGAAAAGCAATTGGAGCATACACAGGGGATTGGGGACAAGGGGGCTCTAATATTAAACTAATAAGGTTTAAGCTTCAGGACCCCCAAAACTGGAGGAACCTCGGAAACGACTTCATTCCACATTTCTTACAAACTTTGAGTGTCTACTGTATGAGAATGTTTTTTTAATAATATAGTATAATTCAGTACAGCAATTTTAATCAAAATTTAAGATGTAGTGGTTATATTTTAAAGAATTTGTGGGGATAATAATAATAATACATTTTATTTATATAGTGCCTCTCCCATGGTCAATGTAATCTGTCATGGAACAACCCCATTGAAGAAAGTAACAGGCCTTGTTGCTGGTTGCCTAGGGGTCCCCATAACAATTCAAGCTTCAGGGCCCCAAAAATGTAGGCGCGCCACTGATTAGTGAAGAGGAAATTGTAAATAAATACATGAGTCAACAATATTATAGTATGCTTCAGATTTTTACAAATGGATCGAAAGATCCAATGTCACAACATGCAAGATATATTTCAGAATTTCAAACTTTTAGAAAAAGCCTAACAAATAAGTTATCAGTCATAAGTGCCCAGGAGGACGGACACACATCATGGCTAGGATGGAGAAGGATTTCTTGCCTGGCCAGGAATCCATAATGAAAGGATGGCTAGATTGTGGATGCACTACCCGGCCGGAATGCCTTATAATTCTCATCCTGGCTGGGAGCAGTTCATCCCACATATTAATAGGTGGCAGTGTTCCTCACAAGCAGCTTGGGGAAAATAAACCACCTACACCTGAACACCAGCATAACCAAAGAGCTGGTGGTGGATTTTAGGAGGACCAGGTCCCTTATGGACCCCGTGATGATCAGAGGCGACTGTGTGCAGAAGGTGCAGACCTATAAATACCTGGGTGTTCAGCCGGATGATAAATTGGACTGGACTGCCAATACTGATGCTCTGTGCAAGAGAGGACAGAGCCGACTATATTATACAGTACTTCCTTAGAAGGCTGGCGTCCTTCAACATCTGCAATAAGATGCTGCAGATGTTCTATCAGACGGTTCTGGTGAGCGCCCTCTTCTACACAATGGTGTGCTGGGGAGGCAGCATAAAGATGAAGGACGCCTCACGCCTGGACAAACTGGTGAGGATGGCAGGCTCTATTGTAGGCACAGAGCTGGACAGTTTGACATCCGTGGCAGAGCGACGGGCGCTGAGCAGACTCCTGTCAATCATGGAGAATCCACTGCATCCACTGAACAGGATCATCTCCAGACAGAGGAGTAGCTTCAGCGACAGACTGCTGTCACCATCCTGCTCCACTGACAGACTGAGGAGACCCCACACTATGCGACTCTTCAGTTCCACCCAGGGGGGTAAACGTTAACATTATACAAAGTTATAGACTGTTATTCCTACCTTGCACTCGCCACCTTGCACTTTTTTAACTTGCACTGCACTTTTATTGCTCTTTAATTATTATTGTTTTATAAATATGCTGCTGCTGGAGTACTGTATGTGAATTTCCCCTTGGGATTAATAAAGTATCTATCTATCTATCTATCTATCTATCTATCTATCTATCTATCTATCTATCTATCTATCTATCTCAAAAATAATTATAATAATCCTCAAAGTGGCATAGCATAGGAGAAACGGACGAGGCAAAGGAAAATTGAATGAACGCTGCAACGCGACTGCACATTGAATTGCATTACTGATGACTTAGTTCCAAGCATAAGCGTCTCTAATGTTAAAACGTGCCATCAAAACAGTGCAGCTCTCGTCCCCCGTTATTCTCTACCACTAATGATGTTTTGATTCTGCTCCACACATTCATTGTAGTTTTAATTTTAACTTCGCGGTTTTTCTCACAGTTTCTAAAAGCTAATACTGCAACGGCACTGGATAAATTACATCAGCCAGGGATGAGACACAGAATTGGGAGCCGGCATGGCATCACCAGTAGAAGGGGCGCCTATAAAAACGGCATCTCTGCAAACTCACACTTCTTTCTGCTCATAAAAGAGCATAAAATGAGCAGGAATTCATTATGTCAGCGCTGGCAGGCACTGCGTGGCATTATACTGTAGTATAACTAATGCACTCGATGTGTGTGTAATTCACAGAGTACACAATTAACATTTAATGTTAAAAATAAAGTTAAATGACAATTCCGTCTTTATTAAAGTTCTGTTTTGATAAATTTCAGTCAGGTTTTAGAACAAATCACAGTACAGGAACTGCACTCGTTAAAGTAGTAAATGACTTCTGGGTAAATGCAGACAGAGGCCATTTATCTGTTCTCATCAGATTAGTCAATGGGTGGGCCTCTCTGGCAGGGTCTTAAATTGGTTTGAATCCTACTTGGCAGGTAGAAAATTTTTTGTTAGTTGTGGTGATTACACTTCAAAGACACATGATATCCAATATGGTGTTCCACAAGGCTCTATCCTGGGTCCGCTGCTCTTTTCAATCTACATGCTTCCGTTAGGTCAGATTATCTCAGGGCACAACGTGAGCTACCACAGCTATGCTGATGACACACAGCTGTACTTATCAATAGCACCTGATGACCCCAACTCTCGATTCTCTAACACAATGTCTTATTTGTGTTTCTAAATGGATGAATAGCTATTTTCTCAAGCTTAATAATGAGAAAACAGAAATTTTAGTGATTGGCAATAATGGATATAATGAGGCTATTAGAAATAAACTTGATGCATTAGGATTAAAAGTCAAGACGGAGGTAAAGAACTTAGGGGTAACTGTTGACTGTAACCTGAATTTTAAATCGCATATTCATCAGGCCACTAGGACAGCATTTTTTCACTTAAGAAACATAGCAAATGTTAGACCTCTTATAACATTGAAAGATGCTGAGAAATTAGTTCACGCATTTGTTTTCAGTCGACTAGATTACTGTAACGCACTCCTCTCAGGACTACCCAAAAAAGACATCAATCGTTTGCAGTGAGTGCAGAATGCAGCTGCTAGAATCCTAACTAGGAAAAGAAAATCCGAGCACATTTCTCCAGTTTTGATGTCACTACACTGGTTATCTGTGTCATTCAGAATTGACTTTAAAATACTGCTTATGGTTTACAAAGCCTTAAATAATCTCGCTCCATTTTATATATCAGAGTGTCTGACATCTTATATTCCAAATCGTAATCTTAGATCTTTAAATGAGTGTTTGCTTAGAATTCCAAGAGGAAAATTTCAAAGAAGTGGTGAGGCGGGTGGCCTTCTGCTGTTACACACCTCAAATCAGGAATCACCTGCCAACAGGAATTCACCAGGCTGATACAGTGGAGCACTTTAAAAAACTGCTAAAAACACATTACTTTAACATGGCCTTCTCACAACCTCATTTTAATTTAATCCTGATACTCTGTACTGTATATTCAATTTATTATCGTAACTATTCTGGCTCTAAAATCCGTACTAACACCTACTCTCTCTTCTGTTTCTTTTCCTGGTTTTCTGTGGTGACGACCTGCGCCACCACCACCTGATCAAAGCACCGTGATGTTCCTACATTGATAATTTAAAAGCCAGAAGTCTACAAGACCGTCATCATCAAGTCCTTCCATGAGAACCCTAAATACAAGGAGGACTGTTTCATTTATGTTAGGTAGAATGCCCAGAGGGGTCTGGCTGGTCTCCTGGTCTGGAACCCCTGCAGATTTTATTTTTTTCTCTCCAGCCGTCTGGATTTTTTTTTTTTGGTTTGTTTTTTCTGTCCTCCCTGGCCATCGGACCTCACTCTTATTCTATGTTAATTAGTGTTCTCTTATTTTAATTCTTACTTTGTCTTTTTTTTTTCTCTTTTCTTCATCATGTAAAGCACTTTGAGCTACATTATTTGGATGAAAATGTGCTATAGAAATAAATGCTGTTGTTGTTGTTAGACGGGGAAGCCTGGCAATGGCGAGGAAAAGGGAGTGCAATATGACTTTTTTGGGTGGCTATATCACTGCCCTGGAGCCTTTACGTAGATCCAGTCCAAGACACATCATTTTTAAATAAAACAAAGTTATACAGGGTAATTTCCACATTAACCCAACGTTCATATTTTTGGAATGAGAGAGAGAAAGAGAAAGCAAGCTTAAACAAAGTCAGAGCGCACCAGCTTCACGCAAACTGTGCTCGAGCCAGGGATCGAACTCAGTTCGGAGTGAAGTAAATCGGGAGTGGTCTCCCCTTGACTTTCTCGTATATTCAGATATGGGGATGGATATTTGAGGAGTAAAACGCAAGACAATGGTTATATATTTATATTATGTAGATTAAATAACCATCAAATCAACTCAAATTAGTAATATTGAACAATTATTATAAAAGTAAAGTTGAATAAATCAGACTCAGCAGCTGCTTGAATAAAAGGTAAAGTACCACTTCCGGTTAGCGGAAATAGCCCAAAATGTCATAGAAATCTACGTTTACTTCTATGCAAAATTTGTTGACCTAAGTGAAAGCTTACTGAAGTTATCGTGTTTACACACACACACACAGATATAATTCTAAAATGGTATTTTCGGACTAAAACGTCGAGATTCATCAAAATCTCGAAACTGAATTTTTGGAGGATTCTAATGCTCCCTATACTGCACTTCGTATAAGAGAAAGTAAAAACTTCACTATAGGAATAAACTACATCTCCCAGAAGCCATCGCGTTGTGTTGAGTTAAACATATGTTGGAGTTTTAACCGCACAGTACTGGTTATACTCAGTTGCCGATGCCGAATAGTTCTTAAATATTCAGATTTAAGTTTAATCATGTGCCATATAAGCTGATGGAATTAAAGGATTTCGATGTTATTGTCAAAGTTTTTTTTTTTTTTAATTATTATTTGTTTAAGGAGTTATGTAGTTTCTCCTTACACTAGCAACGACGGGACAAGCAAAACCGTATCCGGAGTTTACCCGTCAGTAACTCACAAAAGAAACATATGTGTAAAGTACCATGAATAAAGTTAAAGGGCATTTGAAATTAAAGTGTGCGTAATCCACTTCTGTAAATAAATTTGTTTTGATAGATGCTTCGCAGTTGAAGACTTTAAACGTTTTGGTGTAGTTAGAATAAAGTTAATAGGAAGAACTACGTTTTTTTTTAATTGGCCACGAGAGAGTGGAGTTCTTATCAAAGTTTCAGTCTTTTACGGTAAGGGGGCGAAACTTTGAAGTCTTCGTCGGGTTCTTTTTTTTATATTTTTTTTTGTTTGTTTGTTTCCGTTTATTTCGGGTGTCCAGCTGGCTCATCATGTCAAGCAACAACGCCGCTAGTAATCTCGTTGCAATGCGAAAAACTGTGCAGCAACTTCGTCAGGAAGCGAATATCCGCAGAATCAAGGTAAGGCGAACGAGTGGCGTCTGTTGACAGACGAGGCGACCATGAGACAGCAGTGTCACAGGGTGTGTCTCGTCTCAGCCGCCAGTCGAGTACTGGGAAAAGCGGAGTGGCTCTGGACCGGGAGGTACAGGATGTCGTGTTAGAGAAGCGTATGTTTTATTAGAGATGTCAGAAACTCTGGACAGAATAGGCGTGCCGTGTCACGAGAAAAGGACTGTAGCTAGCCATCTAGAAACAGAAAGGCAAAAGTGAGGAAAAAATCGGGAGAAAGAGAGGAAGTGAATATTAAGAGATGAGTTAGACAAAAAGCCACTCATACTATTTAACACACATTGTGAATTCCGTATAAAAGAGACATTCGAATAGAAGGAGGGATTAAGAGGAATGGAGATGAGATTATAAACATAACGTTAAACAGAAGACACCGAAATACTGGCCTCAAGAAATGAGGATCAGCAGGAGAAGGTAGAAGGGATCCACAAAGTGTGCAAGGAGGATGGGATGGACATAAATCTAAGGAAAACTGTCAGTCAGTCATGGCTGTCTGTCATGACTGATGACGATGAAGCCATCCATCAATTCGTTCGCCTTCGTCACTTCCCCTTCTGGTGGGCAAGCAGCCCAATTCTGCAAATGGCAGACCCCGGGGGCACAACAGAGTAGGGGAATTGCCCTTCCCCAGGCACAGTGGGTTGGCATCAGTAGTAATGTCTTGCCACTCACTCCTACTCTCTCTGGCAGTGGCGCGGTGGTTAAGGTTTTGGACTTCAAACTCTGAGGCCGTGGGGTTAAATCCCACTACTGACACCGCTGTGTGACCCTGAGCAAGTCATTGCACCCACCTGTGTGTAACTCTGGTGGGTGAGCAGCTCAATTCGGCAAATGGCAGACCCAGGGGGCACAATAGAGTAGGGGAATTGCCCTCCCCCAGGCACAGTGGGTTGGCATCAATGGTGATGTCTTGCCACTCACTCCCACTCTCTCAGGCAGTGGCACGGTGGCACTGTGTTATCCTGAGCAAGTCATTTCACCTGCCAGTACTCCGACTAGGAAACAAAAAACAAAACAGAAATGTATCCAATTGTATCTCAAATGTTTTAAGTCGCTTTGGATAAAAAGCGTCAGCCCAATGAATGTAATGTGAACTTCTTTTGTTGGTCGGTCACCATTGTTTTAAAAGTGACAGACTCCTTCGATTACAGTCCGTCTCCAAAGCAAGTGTCTCAGTCTGCCTATGTGGAATGGAGCAGGCTTTGTGAGGATGCTTCAAGTTGTCCTTTCATCTATTGAGATCCTTCAGTACCGGACCATCCAATGAATAATAAGAAGAAACTTTTACAGATAAATAAAGTAAAACCCATTGAAGAATTCTTTGTGTTATTTTTGGTCAATATACAAGTAATTTGTTGTTGCTGTAAATGTACTGTAAAAGTGGAAGGTCAACAATTAGAGTAGGCGAAGGAATATATAGTTGTGCTGAAACATTTATATACATTATCTGGCTGGTGATGTTGAAAGCACTGGACTATGTTGGAATAGCTTGGCTAATGTGTCTCCATAGAATGACAGACTGGTGTGGCGGTCCCCATATTTAAGAAAGGTGACCAGAGGGTGTGTGCCAAAACACACTTCTCAGCTTTCCAGGTCCTGGAGGTAAAGAATCCATCACTTCTCTTTGATACAGTTGATGGGGTAGGGGGTACATGGGAGTATGACAACCAACCCAGTCTACATATGTCATGTAGATTTGCATGTCCCTTGGCATGTGTTGTTGGAGGTGCTGGAGGAATCCGAGGTAATGTCCATTCTAGCGTGCAATCCGTTACCCCATGTGAAGGCATTGAAGGCTGTGTTAGGTCGAATTTGTTCACTGTGGGTGTTGTACTGCGTCAAGGCTGTGTCTTATCACCACTCCTCTTTGTGGTTTGCGTGGACAGGATATCGAGACACAGCCAAGGATGTGAGGGTGTCCAGTGGGGCAGGTTAGGGGTACCACTGTTGCTTTCTGCAGATGGTGTTGTCCTCTTTGACTCATTTGACTGTGGCCGTCATTACGAGCGATTCGCTGCTGAGTGTGAAGGGGGAAGGCATTAAGATCAGCAGCGCCAAGTCATAGGTCACGATTCTCTCTTGGAAAAGAGTGGATCGCTCTGACCAGTGGGGGACAACTACCCTCTGCCCATTGAAATCTCACTGCGGAGCGTCTCTGTTTATTTGAGTTTGGCTTCAGCTTGACTAATGCATGTCCGGACTACCCATAAGCCATTGCGAAAGTGGTGTATAGCATCAGCGTCTGTTCATTGGGAACACCGCGTAATTTTCAGATTGCCTTTACATTATGATTTACCTTTTCGACTTGAAAAATAACAAACTTATCCTTTAAGGAGCTTTGACAAGGGAATAGAACTTCGACCAATATGTTGCCCATTACAGAGATACGTTTATTTTTTATTAGCGAAGTACCACTTCGTAACTGTTGAAGAATAAACGGCACTTGATTTTTTTCGTACATAAATAAATACTTATTCTACTCCAAAGTACATATTGATATTTTATTAATGGAAATATTAAAAATTCGGATGTGAGTGTCAGTAGGCTTTGTACCCTAGGAACCAAGTTACACAAACTCTTCTATAACATTTCGGTAATTATTTGCCATTCTGATGCTGATCTTTCTGATCATAAAATAGATCATTACAGTAGCAATTGACGAGAAGAATTCATAATTCATTGTGGAATTACCATATTTGAGGGTTCCTCTAGAGTGCCTCTTTTCTTTTGCACGGTGTGGCTCATTGTCATCTCATAACAGGCTTAAGTCTGGTAATTTTCCGTCCAGCCGTTTTAGCTTTAGACCATCCTGAAGAAACTGAGACACATACCCATCATCGAGATATCAATGTTTTCGGTATTAGGGGTCCCTAAAACATCGAGATCCGTCAAAAACTGGAGATTGAAATTTTTCTTGAAGCTTTCACTCTTCCCCCATAGATGATAGGTTATGGTGGGGGAGAGTGCAATCAAAACTACATTCAAATGATAAATATGCTGTTACTGGCTACAGTATATGTCAAGGGACAGGTCATGGAATAATTTAAAATATTTATATTTTGTTGCTTTATATTGTCAGAATCGTTCCTCTGTACATGTGTGTGTGAACGTTTCTTCAGCTGCAATCCGTCTCTCGAACCGCATTCCTGTAAAGCCACTTTCTCATTCTCCTTTGACCAATCAGGTTGCTGATGGGGACTGGACTCACAGGCCTTAGTGTTTAATTGTATAGTAGATCTATACAGCAGTCATCTGAGGTGAATAAACATCAGATTTCAAGTGATTGCCTCTTTATAAACAACATGTTTTGTTGAATTTTGTGGCACATATTTAAGCAAAGCTTAAAGCTGCACATGGGAGAAACATCCTGTTCTTACCGTATAAACTTGCGGATAAGTTCTCCCGCAGACTAGGCGGGACTTGATTTTACCGTATAATTTCCGGTATTTTATAATGTCAGTTGTCAGTCGATTGCCGAAAACTCACACTTATTGGTCCAAGAGATTATGATATGCTAACGCCCACCTGAGAGAGGAAACACGGAGCACACAGACTTTTTTCAATGTGGGCGCGACAATGCGCTGTATCAGCGTGTGCTCCTAACCTCTCTCCCTCTCGCTCTTTCTCGTTCCTACGTGACCGCACGGTAATACCCGTACTATTCCAAGTGAGGTTTGCACTGTTTGGTGTTTTTTGTATCTCACACCCTCATACACCTTTATCGTAAGAGCATCCCTTATCTACGATAGAGCGTTTGATCAGAAGAAAATTTGAAGCTGGTTTTAAATTAAACGTCATTGAAGTAGTGACAGAAATCAGTAACTGCGCTGCTGCAAGAAAGTTCGATGCATCTGGGAAACTGATGCGAGATTGGAGGAGGCAAGAAGATGTAAAATAAAACATAAAAAATGTAAGAAACGCATTTTTGAATGAGTGTATAAGTTGGGGTCTGATTTTATGATCGATTTTTTGGGTTTCAAGACCCGACTTATACGTGAGTATACACTGTAAATCAATGCAGGCCATTTTGATAGTCTGACCTTGTGATTTGTGTATGGTCACAGCAAAGCAGACATTTCAAAGAGAACGGAAAATTATTGAGAGTCGGAGGTATTATTGAGATGAACCCAGCCTCCGTTTTGGAGCTGATCCCAAGCCTGCAAAAATGGGGAAAGGTGGCAACAGGAAAGGCACTCGGCCATAAAATTCATACTGAAACCTATAAACCATCGACCCCACAAAGAAGTGGGAATTGATGTAGAGGAGGAAGAAGAAGAAGAAGATGTATTCTTGGGATGAAGACAATCTGACCTTGTTCATCACCTGTCAATACTTCAGCCTTTATTATGTGGCCATGAAGATCAATAACGTTTAATCTGCAGCTTCAAACGGTTGTTTCGATAGCATACAGAATCCCACATCAGACATTTTTTTTCTGGCATTGGCAGATCTTGGATTTAAATTGGTTCCCTTTCTAGTAGGCATATTATTTGAACATAAATAAATAAGTAAAAAAAACTAAAGTAGCAAAACATGCCAACTGTAGATCCAAACGAAAATGTTTAACTGTCGAAGTCCATGAATTTACCCCCTGTGGCCAGACTGGAGGTGGATGCAGACACTGCTTTTTTAAGTAGGTCTACCATTAATTTCTCCCTTATCTTTCATGACACTCTGTTTGTATGCATCCTTGATTTGGGACTGCAAATGTATGAAAATAATGTGTCGTGTAGCAAGATTTGTCAAATAAGTCCTCCTGAAACCCTCTGAGTGAATTGGGGGCAGAACAAAGTAGCCTGTACCGTTATAGAAACCAAAAAACAAATTTTATGTAAATTGATCGAGCCGTTCTCAAGTGATGCCCGGACAGGCAGACAGACATTCTTCATTTTGTTTAGCCAATAAAAGGTGTCATTTTGGTTGGCTTTTCTCTACATTTAAATAAGTTAGAATAAGTGTAACTGTAGTACTAAATTAGCAGATTTTGGAACTGCTTCTTTAACATTTGCTTCTGCTTTTATTTGTCTGTCTCTGTGCTGGTATAGGTGTCCCAGGCTTCATCTGAGCTGATGAAATTTTGTGAAGTCAACGCTCATAAAGACCCACTGCTCATGAGGATCCCGACTAGTGACAATCCCTTCCGTCCCCCCAAATCTTGCTGTGTTCTGTGATGGTAAGAAAAGAAAAAAGTTGTGTTTGAATGAAAATGTTATGTCGGCTAATCAGAAGTCAACAGCAGGAAATCTTAAAAGATGAGATATTTGCTAAGAATTTTTGGGGTTAATAGATAGATTGAGGTTGGGGGTTCAAATCCTGCCACTTGACACTGTGTGACCCGGAGAAATTTACTTCACCTGCCTGTGCTCCAACTGAAAAAACAAAAGAAATGGAACCAATTGTAGAGTGAGAGAAATAAATATTGAATGCGTCAAATTCTTTATATCTGTGGATTTCTTGAGTTGATACCAATGTATGGCGAGAATTTCATTTGAATAGCCTCATTGGAAATATATTTACTGAAGACAATGTTGACGTGTTCAATACTTATTACCCCCCACTGTATCTCAAATGTTTTAAGTTGTTTTGGATAAAGGTGTCAGTCAGATAAGTGATAGATAGACTAGTAGATAGTTAGAACTTTATTAGTCCCCATGGGGAAATTTGGCTTTATTAAGCTACAGCTACTGCGGTGGGCTGGCACCCTGCCCGGGGTTTGTTTCCTGCCTTGTGCCCTTTGTTGGCTGGGATTGGCTCCAGCAGACCTCCGTGACCCCGTAATTAGGATATGACGGGTTTGATAATGGATGGATGGAAGCTACAGCTAGTGGTCTATAGCAGTGGTGAGCAATGTCAGTCTTGGAGGGCTGCATTGGTTTACAGTTTCTTGTTCCAACCCAATTACCTATTGTGAAAGGCACTATATAGGTGCCCGACCCAACACAGATGGACACAGAGGCACACGTAAAAATAAAACACAAATTTATTTTTCTTCAGCTGGAGGGCATGTCTTCCCCGTGTCCCCCAGCCGGAGCACAGTCCCAAAAACACCAACACAAAAAGCCCACTAATTCTTCCTCCACTCCTCACAGGCAGCTTTGTCCTCCTCCTCCCAACTCTGGTGCCTAGAGTAGTGGCTGCAGGCTGCTTTTATAGCCCCCCCGGAAGTGCTGCAGGTGCTCATTGACCTACTTCAGGGTGTGCCTGCAGTCCAGCCACATGGGCTTGTTAAGCCATGGAGCTCCCTTCTGGCGGTGGCCATGAAGCCCAACAGGGATGATTTGAGTGTTCCACCATTGCGGCCACGATGCAACCCAGGGGGGCTGCCACCAAATGTTCTGGGAGATGTAGTGTGCATCCCATGGCTGCCAGTATCAAAGGGGCGTCCCGGCTGGGCATGGGTCCTGGCTGTCCGCCACACCTATCTACCATATAATTAAACACTAAGGTCCCCTATGCAGTCCCACTAAGCAGTCTGATTGATTAGTTTGGCTTTGGTGTCACAACGAGAGAGGGAAGTGGGAGAGTGAAACACACGATGAGGAGTAAAGGCATAAGAGGCATGCAGAGAGAGTCGCCTTCAAATTTGAAAAGTATAAAAAGAGACGGGGGATGAGAAGGGTGCCTAGAAAATAACAACAGAGTCTGTGAAGCAGGCCTTATGGGAACGTACCCAAGAGAGGGATCGTCAATAAAGAGACATTCAGAAAAATACAAATACTGAGGAAAGGCGCTGAAGGTACACGTAGGGCAAGAAATAACAAATATGTTTTAATTATTCTATTACCTGTCTTGGACAGTTACCGTGGCTAGTGGTTGATAAAGCACACAGACACACAGAGCATATCCAGACTGCCTCGGGTGGCGCCAGTTGTCAGCCAAACTGCAGTATTCCACATGGGACTCTCTCCACTCACATGCGTGTAGAGAAAATATCGAGACAAAGTCGGGAGTGATGCTGATTGCCTCTTACCAAACAAGTCTTATTTTTACTGCAGTTGTTCTTATTATCGAGGAGCAACCTCAATAGCCTTGGCAAACCCTGTGGGCAAAAAAGCAGCAATCTAACCCACACTTCAACTCCATTTATTAGAACATTAGAACAATCTGGATGAGAACAGGCCATTCAGCCCAACAAGCTTGCCAGGCCCAGCCACTTACTTCTTCTAAAAAAAGCATCAAGTCGAGTTTTGAAAGTCCCTAAAGTCTTACTGTCTACCACACTACTTGATCACCTACCTATGCTTCTCTGTGTAAGGAAAAACTTCCTAATGTTTGTGTGAAATTTACCCTTAGCAAGTTTCCAACTGTTATGGCTATCCGTACAAGCTCAGTTAAGTCCTTCAATAGCCAAGTGATGGTTTGGTAACGCCAACAGGACAGCCAGTCCACCCTCCCACCATTATGGCACATTGTCCCCGTCTGGAATCATAAGAAAATTTACAAACGAGATGAGACCATTCAGTCCATCAGGCTCATTTGCTTACCTCCTACCTAAGCTGTCCCAAAAAGGTTGCCAAGGTTTTCTGCTTCAACTCCATTTATTAGAACATCAGAACAATCTGGAAGAGAACAGGCCATTCAGCCCAACAAAGCTTGCCAGTCCCAGCCAGTTAAGTCAAGTTTTGAAAGTCCTTAAAGTCTTACTGTCTACCACACTACTTGGTCGCTTATCTTTGGTTTTCTGTGTAAATTTACCCTTCACAAGTTTGCAATGGTGTTGCTGTGTTCTTGATGAACTCATTTGAATGTCACCATCTTGATACATTGGACTGACTCCCTTAATGATTTTAAACTTGGCATCCATTATTTCAGTCACTCCAGATAAAAGACAAAGTATAGAAAACCTAAAAGCAAAATAGAAGAAAATAAAATAGATACCAATGTCTGGATATAAGCTGTCTAAGAAAAGCTTACTGAAAATCAGACATGTCACGGGGTGGATGTTGTCCCGGGTGGCTTTTGATTTAGTGATTGGCGTTATTCATAGAGAGAGAGAGAGAGAAAATAAGAATGAATGGAAGAAAAGATGTCGAGAAAAAAAATATAAACAAAGGAAGGGTCTGAACCAGGAGACCAAATGCCCGCCAGACGAGAACAAGGACAAAAAGGATCGCAGAGTTCAAAATCCGTAATCAGTCAAGCACCAATTAACAAAATTAAAGTACAAGAAGAGTTTTGGAATGTGAGAAGGTGGATAAGAAAGTGAGCCTAGAATGATCCTTTTATCCTGATGAGTAATGACTGACAGGATCATGACCTCTGAAGACACGCCCCCTAGTGTGCAAAACCTGTCAGTTTAGTGCAGCTGAACAAAAAATAAAATGGTGGTGGAAAAGGGCCCAAATCAAAAATGAACTTTGAAACAAATCATTGAATCAAAAAACAAACAATTTAATCAGATTCTTCTCTGTTGAGAATTCCCGTATAACAATATGTAGCTGAATACTAGAGCCAGAAAGTAACCTGTTAATAATTTACAAAAAGACCCAGGATCCTGATACTGACGTCCAGATGAAATGATCACACGTGTCTCGATCCCTGACGTTGCTTCCTCTGTCACCATCTCTTTGGTCTCTTGGACGAGCCATATTTATGTTACAATGCACATGTGGGGTTTGGGGAGATGTAATTTTGCACATATTTGATTGGTTTCTCCTGATGACGAATGACTATGATAAAAGTGTTTTCTCTTTTATGTACCTCCACACTCCTTCCTTTCTCAAGCTGTAAAATAATTCTGTAATTCCTAGTCTTACAGGATCAGTCCGTTCCCAGGTTATAAATGAATTAAAACAAGTTGTGTGACATCTGTGCTTATTTCCCATTCCCAGGTCATAAACTAATTGAAAAAGTAACCGACTGGAACCAATGCATAAATTACTGGTACGACACAGAAAGAATGTACAAGAAATGCGTGTAATTGAACCCTGTAATTTCAGTTAATCCTGGTTTGTATGAACAAAATAATTAAAAATTAATATAAGCAGTCAGCAGTTGAAATGTTTTCCATGGCAGGACATTGCTCATGTGGCATTTTTCTGCTGCATTTTAGTAATTTCACTTGTTAAGATTTCAAACCTTTCATTGCTTTTTTTAGTCTTATTTTAATGTCTTCATGATTTTTAATGACTCCTTACAGGAATGGATTAACCGGTAAGCAAAATAAGCATGTGCTTAGTGGCATCAAGAGCAGGGGGGCACCACAGAAATTTTCCATTGCTGGATTTCCATTTTGCCGACATGCTCGCCTCCATTGCCTGTTAGCGGCTAAGCGAGTTTCTGACTGCTCGGAGGTTTGCACCATATGGTGCAAAACTAGTAGTGGGGCAGCAGAACCAGGGTCCACAAAAAGGGGCTGACACATTAAATGAAAAAATGACACACACACGCACACTACAGTATTGTGCGGTGGAAGACAGGATGGTGTCCATGGTTTTAGATATTCTTCGTAATATTGTAAGTTGATGTTTTCATCTTCCGCACCATCACCACCAACTGTTTCAACATAGTCTATTGATACGCATTTAACCAATTCGCCGTGTAACCGATCGTCATTTTTGGAGTTAATTCATTTAACTTCATTGTTTCTCGCTGCTAGGATTGCCTGTGCACTCATTTCTTCTGTTGACATCCCTTCGGGATGAAATTCTCCAATAAGTTTTGGACATAATACGTCTTCTTTTATTGGGAACTTGAAGTTAAGAAAAAGTAAAAATTTATAAGCGTCGAGAGCGCAGGAACTGTGTCTGTCAAAAGCATTCACACAAATGAGAGGTGAGAGGACCGTGGTCTTGTGTGAAAATGGTTGAGAGGAGGGCGGGACTTGAAAAAATGTTATGGCCAAGGACTGACGGAATTTGAAAAAAATCTTCCAAAAAGTCTCGTCTCGTGTTCTAAAAAGTCTCTTATCTCATCGCAGGATTTTTTTATTATAATATATAAGCTCCAAGAAACCATAGATTTCTGGCACTTCAATCAGTCAATCGCATCGGTTGTGCATTAGCAGCTAAGCGAGGTTCGTTTTGCCGACCCGCTTGCCTCCTTTGTCTATCGTTGGCTAAGAGAGTTTCTCTCTCCTCCAAGCTTTTGTTTTGCCGATGTGCTAGTCTCACTTGTGTATTAGCGGCTAACTGAGGTTCTAACTGGGGGTACGGTTGTAACGGTAAAGGAAATGGGTACCTGAACAGTAAACTAAGTCTAAAATACCTACACAATAACTATAATCGTAATAAATGGAACAATAAAACAGCGGAGAAGCCATGGATTAAATAAAAAGGCTGCAGTTATCAGCAGGGAGACATGAATGCTGTGGCGAAGCAAGGAAGGGAATGAAGAGATTGGAGCGACGGATGGCCTTATATGGGCAAGCAGCCAACTACGTGGGAGGCGTGGGGATGGGGGACGCAACGCCACCTCAAACGGTGACCGAGCTGCAGGCTATTGACGTATATATGTATGTAAGTAGGATTCAGTTATCACCGTTACGTGTAGAATTTCGAAATGAAACCTGCTTAACTTTTGTAGGTAACCTGTAAGGAATGAGCCTGCCAAATTTCAGCCTTCTATCTACACGGGAAGTTGGAGAATTAGTGATGAGTGAGTCAGTGAGGGCTTTGCCTTTTATTAGTATAGATTATTGTTTATATTTTGAATTAGATATATATGGGGGCATCAAAATCTTTTAAGTGCTTAATGCCTCTAAAAGTCTTAATCTGATCCTGGCTCCTGATTAGAAATTAAATGCAACTGAGAAAGGAACCAGCAGTTAAACCAAATAATGCATGATGAATACACATGGATGTAAATGGTTCATGTTGGTGTATTACGATACTTGGAAGGAAAGTGAAGAGAAACAAAATCGAAGGACTGAAAACTGCTTATCCATTTTAGGCTTCAAATCATTTGGATGACATCTTTAGGAAATGAAAAAATCTGGCAGAGTTAAAACACTAAGAAACCATGATATTAAGTCAGATCTGTTATTTGTAAGAATCAGTTTGTAATTAAGCAACTGGGTTGGAAGAAACAACTGCAACTGCTGTGGCCTTCCAGGACTGACGTGGTTCACCCCCTGGTCTACGGCGTAATTGGATTTTAAATGGAAGATGCTTTTCTTAAAACGGGCTTGGGTGACAAGTGCTTTTTCTCTTCATTTGACTTTAGTTCATTCACTTTTATTTTGTATTTTTTTTTTTTTTCAGATTATTCCTTTTCTGCAGCTGCGGAATGTATGACTGTCATATGATCTAGCCAACTGAGAAAAATACATTCCTCCCAAAAGGCTTGGCACCAGAAACCACAAGTGCAAACAAACTACAGCAAACAGAAGCAACAGCCTGCCACACTTTTTTTTTCCAGACAAATTGAGAAGAATAAACACAAAGACACAACTTGAACACAACGTCCAGGGCTGGGCACCCCCTTCACTCTCAAGATTAATTTGTATAGAAGTATAAATTGTCGCCACATGCCAACTGACCAGAGTGCTGTGGTTTGTTATGTGCAAGAAGCGTATCAAAACAATTTCTATTGATGAAGTTCTCTTTGAACCTTTTTAATTGCTTCCTTAAACTTGGGGAAAGAAGTCAAATCAAGTGAAAAAAATCATTTTAACACACGTGAGCTAAGTTCTCCATACTTTTGCGAAAGCGTAAATTGGGCAGACCCTCACCTTTTTTTTAATAATGTTTAGTGTTCACCTCACTGCTGTTTCTTTGCACCACTATTTTAGCTCTTCTTTGTGCACATTTTTCCCTCACTGAAGTTAACTGGCATCTTGAGCTTAGCCCAGTATGAATGTCAGCACGTCTTGCAGTTGTAGTCATGTGGCCCTCCTTGTGTCCTCTGGTGCCAGGATAGACTCCATGACCCCACACTTAGACACAATGGATAAATGGATGCGGTTTGCTTTTAAACCTTTTTCACACCTCAGGCATTGAATTCATTAGACTGTATGCCACAAGGATGACTTAGACTACTTACCCTTAAAGGATACGTTTGGTACCTATTATTTCTTATTATTTTGTTTATTTCTTCACAAACATCGCGTATATGCATTTGTCGTGTGAACTTGTGCTCTAAAGTTAAGTGCTGTCTGCCAATTTAAAACAATATCTTACCTGCTGTGTTGCTTTACATTGGAGGCTACGGGGCAGGGAGGAAGAGCATAAAAATGTAGCAAATACATCCAATAATCAAGCCAAGACAGCTATCGAGTATCGATTCACGCCTTGTGATTACACACACATCATAAAATAGCTTATGCATGTCATTGTAAAAAGAAAAACGCCGATATTATTAGTTTCGTCCATTATAAAGTAAGATTAACGAAGTGCTGAGGTATCGCCCACTGGTTAACTGCGCAATAGCCTTTCACCCCTTTGGTGTGTGGTCTCCTCTTGAAAGACCAAATCGCAGTAAACTTTTTGGTTTTATTTTGATTTACTTCAGTGTTTATATGAATAAAAAAACTTATCCTTACCACAGGGAAAAATAGTATCAGGAATATGTGATAAAATGATCATTTCCAGTTCCTGTTTGTTGTCGGAAACATGGAAGACACAAATAGATACTTGACAGCTGTCCTGGCTTGAAAGATGGATGTATTTGGTAAGTTTTTAAACTTTTCCTCCATGCCTCATACGCCTCCATTGTAAAGCGCCAGTGCGGGCAAAATATTTTTGTTTTAATTTTTGAAAGCGCTAACTTTAGAAACACAATTTCTTGTGGCAAATGCATATACACCATGTTTGTGAAGAAACAACTTCGACTTGAAAAATACTAAAGTTATCCTTTAACTCACTGTTTGACCCTGAGCCAGTTACTTAACTTACCTGTAATCCAATTGTTAAAATATATATATATATATATTAAACTGTAGATGTTGGGTGTCTTGTGATGATGTTTAGGGTAGAAAGGAGCAAAATAAGAAGAATAATCATAGGATTCACACTACATAATGTATATCATAGAGGCTTTTGATTGGCTGAGCACTTTAGGTCAATGTGGTTGATGGGCCAATGATATGAATGTGTTATTTTATTTTTTATTTTTTGATCATTTTTACTTTTGGCATTTTTTCAGAAGTCAAGAGGCTTTCTGTCTGAGTGCTACTAACTACACTACTAACATACATTTGGCTCTGTCTGCTGATATTTTATTGTTTCTGGATCTCGTGTTAATACGCCAAAGGTACTGCAAATGTCTATTTTTAAATCTTCAAGCTCTGTTTAGGTTTGTATCTCTGTCTGTATTTGTCTTCATTATGCTGTTTCAATTGTTACGGATTAAACTTACTGTATGCATTCATGTGTTTTGGCTTCCTTTGTGAATAAAACTTCTGAGTGTAATTTTACTGTTTATAATGGATGACGCTTTCACAAACGATACACTACAGCAGGCATGTTGGCAGTTGTTTTGTCTTGGTAGAGTAATATATTACTATACTATATTATATACTACACTATATTACTATATATATATTAATATATTATTAGAGTAATATATTTCTCTACTTTCCCCTATTGTATTATTAATGTGTAGCCTTGGCCAGAATGCCTCGAATCTCACAGACTCCTCACTGTTTCTAAGGTATTTTACCATATAACTTCTCACCTTCCCTTCTACATTTATAACCTCTGGTAGTTAAGGTGTAGTAAAAGACAAGCAGGAGTTAAGTTAAACTTTAAATAATGTATTATTGATAATATCTTTATATATAATATGCTACTGTGGCTGTTTGTTTGTCTGTCCAGGATTTTAAATGACCTGTAGCGCGCAAACCATTTCACTTATTAACCTGAAATTTGGTACACATATACTACGTGACGTCTACTATCCGCTTTCGGTGTGATGATTGACCTCCAAGGTTATTCCTCTTTTTATTTTTATTTTATTTTATTGTAGAATCAACTCTCGGTAGCGGGCAGCAGGGATGCCGTGTGGCGCATGCATATGGGTGCCATTCTCATCCCTACCACCTTCGTCGTCACTTCCCCTACCTCTTCATATCTTAAATCATTCCTGAGGCAGATTGAAGACTTAAGTGCCTGCTTACGTGAAAAATTAAGGAAAACATACCAAGTAATTGCAACACAAACACCGACTTAATCAGTTTTAATGTGAAAAGATGCCGACGAAAGAAGAGAAGAAGCAGGCCGATGAGGGTGGAGAAAACAAGAGCAGCTCAGGAAGCAGCAAGCGCATCAGCCTCTGAGCAAACGAATGATAAACGTACAGAGAAAGAGAAGGAAAACTATAAGTCAAGTGGATTCACTGCATGTTATTGTGCAGTATGCCGTTACTGGTTCATAAATAATAACAATAAGCAAAGTACAAGTGAATACTGGCAAGCATTCAAACTGATAAATGTTGATGTGTAGTTTCAGGTGGCATACAGAGTTGTTAGTTCTTAAAATATCTCTGGTTAAGGCATCATTTGTGGTCAGCTCGCTGCATGCCTGTCTCAATATGGCTGCCGAGCTGTGCTCTTCATTGTGTTATCCTTTTCAGTTCATGGTGTGCGAGATGCTCTTTCATCAGTATAGCAAGAGTGGTAGTGGAAAAAGTAAGTGAACCTTGGGATTTAATAACTGGCAGCAACAACCTCAACCAGGCACTTCCTGTAACTACAGATCAGACCTTCCCCTTCTTCCCTGCAGAACTGCCTTAACTCCTCCATATTCTTTGGTTGTCTTCTGTGTGTGGCTCTCTCTCTCTTCAAGTCATTCAATAGGATTGAGATCTGGGCTCTGACTGGGCCACTCCAAAAGACAGAGTTTGTTCTTCTGAAGCCATTGTGCTTTGGATTTGCTGCGATGTTTGGGCTCATTGTCCTGTTGCCTCACCTAGCCTCTTCTGAGCTTGACGGACAGACATCCTCACATCATCCTGGAGAATTCATTGATAAACTTGTGAATTTGTTTTCCCCCTCAATGATGGCAAGCTGTCCAGGCCCTAATGCAGCAAAGCAGGCCCAAATCCTGATGTTCCCTCCACCATACTTTACTGTAGGGATGATGTTTCGATGTTGATATGTGGTGCCCTTTTTATGCCAGATGAGGTTCTGCTTGTTCCTCCCAAATAGTTCAATTTTAGTTTCTTCACTCCACAAAACATTTTCTCAGTACCGTTGTGGAGTGTCCAAGTGCTCTTTCGCAAACTTCAGGCGTTCAGTAATGTTCTTTTTTGATAGCAGTGGCTTCCTTCTTGGTCTCCTGCCATGGACTCCTTTCTTGTTCAATGTTTTGCGTATACTTGGCTCCTGAACAGAGATGTTAGCCAGTTCTGATGTCTTCTTCAAGTCCTTTGCTGTCACTCTGGGGTTCTTCTTTACCTCATTGTTGACTCTATGTTGTGTCCTTGGGGTCATCTGGGCAGGGTGCCCACTTCTAGGCAGAGAAGCCACAATACCAAATGGTCTCCATTAATACACAACTTGCCTAACAGTAGACTGATGAAGATCTTAAATCTTTCAGATGACTTTGTAACCCTTTCCAGCCTTCTGTAGATGAACAATTCTCCATTGTAGCTCTTCAGACAGCTCTTTAGTGTGAGGCATGATTCCCATCTGGATATGCTTCTTGTCAAAAGCTCAAACCCATATTTTACCGTGTTTTTGATCAATCAAAGTCATTCAAGGCCGCACCTCTGAACTCGTTTCATTAAATGGACTCCAGGTGTCCTAAATTCCGACTGCAATAAACTTTTTAAAAAGTCATTAGCTTAGGGTTGACTTACTTTTTCCAAACTTCAGTTTCACAGTTTGAATGATTTATTCAATATGGTCAAAAATCTGCGTATCTTTAGTTATAGGAGACTGTGTTTGTTCATTATTGTGACCGACATGAAGATATGACCATGTTTTATATGGGAATTAGACAGAAATAGAGATCAGTCCTAGGGGTTCACATACTTTTTATTTTGACTGTATTTGGGACACGACAATGGCAGGTCTATTTAAAGCCGTTGTCATACTTAGGACTTTGTTGCATATCCCTCACATTCACTGACTGCTTGAAGTTTACAATTCATAGACGTCAAAAGGTGCTGAGGATCTTCTCTGGTGATGCCTGCCAAGTCTCTAATGAAGCCATTCAGCTGCTGTTTGTTTCGGGGGGCTTGTCACCTTCAGTTTCCTCTTCAGCATATGGAAGGCCTGCTCAGTTGGATTTAAATTGGATGACTGGCTTAGCCAATTAAGAATTTTCCACTTTTTAGCTTTGAAGAACTCCTGTGTTGCCTTATTTGTATGTTTGGGCTCATTACCTATTTGTGGGATGAAGCGCCCTCCAGTGATTTTGGAGGCATTTACTGGACCTTGAGCAGATCAGATGTTTCTCTACACCTCAGAATCCATTGTGCCACTGCCATCAGCAGTTCCATCACCAATGAAGAGAAGTGTGGCAGCCATACATGTCAAAGCCATAACACCCCCAGCACCATGTTTAACAGAGGAGGTGGTCTGCTTTGGATCTTGAGTAATTCCTTTTAGTCTCCATAGTTTGCTCTCACCATCACTCTGATGCAGGTTCATCTTTGTCTCGTCTGCCCACAAGACTTTTTCCCAGAATTCTGCAGGCTGTTTAAAGTCACATAACTGTTACTGGCCATCCTGTTTTTGTGATCTCCATCTTGCAGTGTGGCTTCTGTGTTTCTGTTCATAAAGTCTTCTGCCGATAGTCGTCTCTGACACACACACATCGGCCCCCTGAAGAGTTTCTGGTGTGTCGCACAGGCATGTGGAGCTTTTTCTTGACCAGTGTGAGAATTCTTCTGTCCTCAGCAGTGGAGGCCTACCAGTCCCTTTGTGATTACTGAGGTCACCAGTGTGTTATTTCTTCTTTGTGATATTCCAGACAGTTGATTGAGGGCATCCTAAGGTTTCGTTGATGTCTCAAATAGTTTAATTCTTCATTTTCATACTCATGATGGCTTCTTTGACTTCCATTGGCACGGCTCATCTCCTTATGTTGAACAATGGAAACTACAGACTGCTAATGGTACAAGTAAGCTGAGGGATCCTATGAATCAACAACACACCTGAGGAATCACAAACACCTGGGGCGCCAATTGACCCCAACATTATGTTGCCATGCAGAAAAAATGTTGTGTGACCGAAAGGTATGGAAATCCCCTTAGAGGAAAGTCTGCAATGTGTACTTTAATCACGATGTCTGAATTGTTTGATTTGTAATTTTAAACTGTGGAGCAGAGAACTAAATCAAGGAAACCTGTGTCTTTGTCCCAATCATTATGGAAGACACTGTACAAATAACATGGTAGAAGAAGTTAGGGCCGATAAAAAAATACAAATAAATAAACAAACAAACACATAATAATCCAAATAATAAACACGGAGTGGATCTACCATTGGGGGTGTTCAGGGTGGAAGCCTTTGGGGGCTGCTCACCAAGGGGCCTTAGTTTAAGTGGCTAAACAGCCAAATATATAATCTACGAGCGACCAATGGTCAGATATCCAAGGGGCACCCCAAAAAGATGAAATGAACGATTAATGTTGCGATCAGATCTCCAAGCTGGGAAGCTTGTTATAATACAGAATTGACTGTACAATCAAATCTCTAAAGGGCACTATCTTGTTTTATTGTTAAAATTGTGTGTGTGTAAGATACCCTGGGGCCTTTGGGGTCTTAATCTGGCCTTGTATAAGCATTACAAACTATATATATATATATATATATACAGTATATCCATCCATTACCCAACCCGCTATATCCTAACCAATCCCAGCAAACACAGGGCGCAAGGCAGGAAACAAACCCCAGGCAGGGTGCCAGCCCACCGCAATATATACTGTGTATATATATATATATATATATATATATATATATATATATATATATATATATATATATACTCAGCAAAAAAGAAACGTCCCTTTTCAGGACTGTGTATTTCAACAATAATGTTTTAAAAATCCAAATAACTTTACAGATCTTCATTGTAAAGGGTTTAAACAATGTTTTCCATGCATGTTCAATTAACCATAATCAATTAATTAACATGCACCTGTGGAATGGTCGTTAAGACCTTAACAGCTTACAGAAAGTAGACATTTAAGGTCACAGTTCTAAAAACGCAGGACACTAAAGAGACTCGTCTACCGACTGTGAAAGATGCCCAGGGTCCCTGCTCATCTGCGTGAACGTGCATTAGGCCTGCTGCAGGGAGGCATGAGGACTGCTGAATAAATTGCCATGTCCGCACTGTGAGACGCCTAAGACAGCGCTACAGGGAGACAGGAAGGACAGCTGATCATCCTCGCAGTGGAAGACCACGTGTAACAACACCTGCACAGGATCGGCACAACCGAATATCACACCTGCGTGACAGGTACAGGATGGCCACAACAACTGCCCGAGTCACACCAGGAACACACAATCCCTCCATCAGTGCTCAGACTGTCTGCAATAGGCTGAGAGAGGCTGGACTGAGGGCTTGTAGGCCTGTTGTAAGGCAGGTCCTTACCAGACATCACCAGCAACAACGCCGCCTATGGGCACAAACCCACCTTCGCTGGACCAGACAGGAGTGGCAAAAAGTGCTCTTCACTGATGAGTCCCGGTTTTGTCTCACCAGGGGTGATGGACGGATTCGTGTTTATCGTCGAAGGAATGAGCGTTACACCGAGGCCTGTACCCTGGAGCAGGATCGATTTGGATCGATGGCTAGGGCCATTCCCCCCAGAAATGTCCAGGAACTTGCAGGTGCCTTGGTGGAAGAGTGGGGTAACATCTCACAGCAAGAACTGACAAATCCAGTCCAGTCCACGAGGAGGAGATGCACTGCAGTTCTTCAAGCAGCTGGTGGCCACACCACATACTGACTGGTACTTTGGATTTTGAGCCTCCCTTCATTCAGGGACACATTGTGAAACATTTTTAGTTTATGTCTTATGGTGTTGACTCTTTTAGTGTTCATACAAATATTTACACATTAAGTTTACTGAAAGTAAAAACAGTTGAAAGTCAGAGGACGTTTCTTTTTTTGCTGAGTATATAAAGCCAATGTCTGTCTGTATTTCTGTCTGCTTTTCACGAGAGAACTACTTAACGGATTTAGATCGGGTTTTTTTCTAGAATTTGCTTGAACATTCCGGTTGATTTTGTGACTTCTCTCATTGTGCTAAGTATCACAGCTTGCTTGCGCCAACAATTTATTTGCACGAATCCGAGAAAGAGGTTGCAAGCCGAGGACAGGGGGAGGCGGGACCTCAGGAGTGGGGAGCTGGGCGGAGCCCTCTTCACTCACACGCCTGCCTCGGTTTGAGTAGCTCTACCTCGCGCCACATGTTGGAGCGCACGTCACCTCCGCTTGGTTGGCGACACCCGTTTGTTCAGCAGACATTATCACCTACAGATTGTTAAGGAGTAACGTTTGATGTTTTTGAGATAGAGATCACAGCTACGTGTGTTTTAGACGGTAGCTGCTCATTGGCAGAGATATCACGGCCACGCGCTTTTCTCCCCACGCTGCGGACGCTCTCCCATCAGTGCTGAACACAATCAGATACAGTGCCAGCGTTTGATGTTAGAGTGTACCCACCTTTCACTTGACCAAAGATAGATGCCAGCTTTTTACATTTTTGCCAAAGAGATCACAGCTGCATTCTCGCCCCAATAGCAAAACCAAAAAATATTGTATATCGAGTGGCCCTCGGATACGAAAGCTATCAATATAAATTCTTCTCAATACAAATGATTACATTTTTTTTTTTATTGTGTCCTGTATCACTACTACGTGGAACCGCTGCGGACAGCTAGTATCATCATAAACAAAACATGAAACATGAACTAAAAGGACATAAAAAAGGAATTTGAACCAGTGGCATCATTGGAGGTGCTTCTGGGGCTTTAGCTACTACTGTCAGGTGTCCAGGACCCTTATATTCGAGAGAATCCCCCACCCCACTCAATTTAATGGTGCAAAGCAGTGTTCCTCAGCTTGAGTGGGTTGCCACCAGTGGGTCACAAGTTGCTGTTGTTTATGATGGCAGTGGGTCACCACTCCGACGATTGCGCTTGATCACACTCGACTTATTAAGGGGGAAAGCCCTGGTGTTCATAGGCACCCCACCCCAGGCTCTGGCAATTGTGCTCAAGTCATCAAAGGGTTATGAATACACTTAACATGGAAAAAAGTGGGTCACAACACCAGAATGGATGAGAAACACAGCGCCAGGACCCCCCTCCCTCTTAACGTACTGTCATGCATGGATGCGAACCTCCACAGGGGATCCTAAAACTCTCCCATCATTCTTCCACTGTATGATGACCCAAAGTGGAACAAGAAGCAGCTAGCGAGAGTGCGGGGTACTAGACCCCCTAATGACTACTAAAGCTAGTGACACCCCTGATTTGAACACACACCAGGGGAGGAACCCTGCATGAAACATAAGAGGCATCAGGTGAGGAAGTATATAACAGACATTAGTCTGGTCCAATATAGCGACCCCAAACGAAAGTGGGAAGGGCTTTATAAAAAGAAGAAGCATATCAATGATTAATTCATTCATGAACTGGTTCCTGGTTTGTGTTCCACATCACCTGGTCTGTTTCCGGTCCCCTAAGACCCTGTATTAGAATCTGAGACTTCAGGAAATGAGCCAATTAATCGTGATAAGCTTGTTTAAATGATTCACTTGGCAAGAAAAAGAAGATGAAAAAGAAAAGCAGACGACGCGCACGACCGTCACTGGAGGCGCTGTTATTCCCAGGTCCGACCGCTGCGTGGCGCTGCGGGTGCCTCGCGCTTTCGCTCTCACTCCCCTCCCCTCCCCTCCCCGCCCCCTTGTGAACAGTAGCGCTCCTCATCATCCTTCTCCTCCTCGGCGTGTCGCTCCGGCTCTCCTCCAAGTTCGAAGATGGCGGTGTCCGTGTTCCCGGGCGTGCGGCTCCTCACCATCGGCGACGCAAATGGAGAAATTCAGCGGCACTCGGAGCAGCAACCGCTGAAGCTGGAGGTGAAAACTACGCAGGACGCCGCCCTGATAGCCCTGTGCAACAGTAAGTAGTGTGAACCGACCGGCCGTCCCGACTGTTCATCGGTGCGAGCGGGTCACCCTGTTAAGCGACATCGCGCGACTCCAGTCAGTCAAACAAATAAGCAAACACGCACAATAAAAAAGAGCCAGCGGGAGAGGAAGCGAGACAGACGGGCAGACAGAGAATGGACAGGCGCTGTAGCGTGGACTCGCACTTCCGTAAGAAGAAGCAGCAGATATAAAATCGCACAACAGGCCAGTGGCTGCACGGGGAGCATTCGGTCCCGGTGTGTTGGTATTATTGTTCTGTAAACGTGCCTACCGTTCACCCGTGCGCTACGCCTCCTCGTGTTTTAAGAGTCTGCCGATGCGCTAATTAAAAAGGGCCGCCGCGCGCGGGAAGCTGGGCTCGGTGATGGTCTGAGGAACAAAAGCGCGACTGCGAAACCAGAGAAAGTTACCGCGCCGTTCACATGCGGGAGGCTGAGACGCACTCCTCCTCCTCCTTGCCGTCCACCTCCACCTCCTCCCGTAACAGCGCAGAAATGTCAGCGGAGCGGGGAATCCCAAAGGGATGGCTGATCGGCAGGAGAAAAAAAAGGGTTACGGTGAGCTTGTAGGGCCGGGCATAGAGAGCCGGCGGGCCGGACGGCCGCTAGCTCGCTTACCACCACGATGCGTTCTCCCTTCTTTAGTAGTCAAAAAGAAAGAGGCCGCCTTTTCTCAGCTTCATTTTTACGGATACTTTACACTTTGACTGACTGTTCAGCCGCATGGGCCACCCGTTTCCGTCATTCACACTATGTCGTCTTAGTTGACAACCTATTTTTAAAGAATTCTTTTTAAATTCTACGCCCATGTAAACCAATATGCTAATGTTGAGATCAAGAAATGTAAATTGATTTAAAGAAACAGCGTTCCATTTTTTTCCCTGCTGGATCTCAGCAATACAATGGGAGGTTTGAAACTTGAAAAGTGCACCTTTTTCAAATTATTATTATCATCACTTATTATTTGGCGGATGCCTTCATTTGAGGTAACTTACAACATGTGAGAGAGATACAGTTGGTTACGTTTCTTTTGTTTTCTTTCTTGGAGTCCAGACAGGTCCCAGAGTCATGGTCAGACAAGTTCAGTAGCAGGATTTGAACCCACAACCTTTGGGTTTTGAAGTCCAAAGCCATACCTGCACCTTATGAGAAGGACTGTGGAGTCCTCCCTACATTGGTGGCCCTGAAGCTTGAACTGTTATGGGGACCCCTTCACAACCAGCAATACAGTCTGGGTAACCTCTCTTTATCTTCTTTTGTGGGGTTGCTGCATGGCAGATTAACGCATTTTTTTTTTTTTGTGTCACAAAGATTCGAATTAAAATTGCAGTGCAGTGTTATCTTACATGTCAAAGTCACCGGTGTGAATAAAAATCTTTGTGTCACTTTAGGTGGCCCAAATACACTCTACTTACCAGGTAAATTACCTGTGTAATTACAGAGTAACTAGGTGTTATTACCTTGTAATTACTGTGTAGTACAGTGTAATGGTCTAATTAAGTATTCAGTTGTAATAATCCACAATTTATATACACACATTCTTATAAAGAAAGTTGTGGAATTACAATTACAACCGAGTACTTAATTATACTCCTTATACTTATCACACTGCATTGCACAGTAAGTACAAGGTAATAACAACTTAGTTACTCAGTAGTTACACTATACTTACCATTTAAGTACCTGCGTATTTGGGACACCTAATCTAAAGTGGTACCAAAATTTCCTGTGCCTTATAGCTTGACTCATGGGTGGTTTCAAATTAGGCAAATGTTATATTTTACAATGACAAAATTAAACACAGAAAAGACCAACGTCAATATAATCTTATTTTCAGCACTATTTGCGAAAACATACTACATGAAGTACATTTTACAAAACTTTTTTGCTTTGTGCCCTCCCCACCATAACTTATCGTCTGTGAGTGAGAAGCGAACACTTTAGATTTGTCAAAAACTTTGATCTCTGGTTTTCAACAGATCTTGACATTTTAGGGTCCTCAGAAATTTTGATCTCCGGTTTCTGACATATCCATCCATCGTCCAACCCGCTAAATCCGAGCACAGGGTCACGGGTGTCTGCTGGAGCCAATCCCAGCCAACACAGGGCACAAGGCAGGAACCAATCCCGAGCAAGGTGCCAACCCACCGCAGGACACACACAAACACACCAAGCACACACTAGGGCCAATTTAGAAACGCCAATCCACCTAACCAGCATGTCTTTGGACTTTGGAAACCGGAGCGCCCAGTGGAAACCCACTCGGACACGGGGAGAACATGCAAACTCCACACAGGGAGGACCCGGGAAGCGAACCTGGGTCTCCTAACTGCGAGGCAGCAGCGCTACCACTGCGCCACCGTGCTGCCCTTGCCGACATATCTTGACGTTTTAAGGTCCTCAAAAATTTAAATCTCTGGTTTTCGACAGATCTTGACGTTTTAGGGTCCCGTGATACCGAAAACATCGATATCTCGCCGATAAATGTGTGCTTGTTTGTCTGTCTCTGTGCATCAGTTTCTTGAGGGCGGTCTGGAGCTAAAACAGCTGGACAGAAAAATACCAAACTCGAAACTTAAGCCAGTTATGAGACGATGATGTGTTGATTAGTTTTTGAGCCAAATCATGCAAGAAAAAGATGCACTCTCAAGTAACTCTTAAATACTGTAATTCTGCAATTCATTCTGTATTCTTGTCAGTTGCTGTTGTAATGACCTATTTTACGATCAGAAAGATCAGCGGTAAATAGTTAATCAAATGTTATTGAATAGTTTGGGTAACTTGGTTCCTAGGGGCACAAACCCTACTGGCGCTCATGTCCGAATTTTATTTCTTATAGCAACATATTCACATACAGTTTTGTCCTATGAGAGCTTCCTTGCAGTGCCATTTTCTTGAGACATTGAATTAAGAATAAAGAATTTAAAAGTTCTTAATTCACAGTAGACCAAAATTTGTTCTTTATATAGGATAGCTTTGAAAAATTCCTTTCTGCTTCATGGCTTGTGAAAGGCATAAATAACTTCAATAAATTTAATTTTTGCCATAAATTTTAATAGTGTTTTAAATTATTTATAATTACAGTATATAATATACAGTATTAAATATATTAAACATCCTTAATTTGAGCACATTTTACTTTATTATATACGAAGTATTGGGAAAGTATTATAGTCGTCCAAAAATTCTATTTCGAGATTTTGATGAATCTCGATGTTTTAGAGCTCTCTGAGTATGAAAAAGTTCCATAAATGGTATTATATCTGTGTGTGTGTGTGTGTGAACACGATAATTAAAGTACACTTTCACTTTGGTCAACCAAATACAAGTATTAGGTACAGAACGTAGATTTCTATCGACTTATGAGCGGTTTCCGTTAACCGGAAGTGGTACTTTAACTTTTATTCATGCAGCTACAGAGTCTGATTTATTCAACTTTAGTTTTATAATAATTGTTCGATATATTATTCATTTGATTTGTTGTTGATGGTTCTTTAATGTACATAATATAAAGATTGTCAAATATCCATCCCCATATCTGAGTATACGAGAAAGTTTAGAGGAGAGCACTCCCGATTTTGTTTTTTCTTTTGTTTTCAGCTAGCCTTCATGATACCTGAATAAACTTTTGAGTTTTGCTTAACTGTTTTTTATTGTAATGAGAAGTCAAGCAAAATGACACCTTTTATTGGCTAACTAATAACTTTTAGTAAATAAATTATACTTGACTTTTCACTACATCTGTAATGGCTAACATGGTACACCACCCTTGTACTGTAGACTGTTTTTTATTGTATTACACTATATTATTAATGTTATTTTTTAATAATCCCTTCTCATACAATAGACATCCAAAAGTTGTAAGCAGTGTGGACTAAAGTCACTTCTGGGACCCCTCCGGGATTAGGGGCCCTGAAGTTTAAACTTCATTTGTTTCGTAGTAGATCCACCCCTGCATCCACTATCTACATCAAGACGATGTACAGAAGCAATCGGGAGCTAACAACGTTGGGTTATGAGTCAGAATGGGTGGAGTACAAGTCATGGCTGGTGATACTCAAATTATAGAACACACCAGTGAGGCCCCAGCTGGAGTATTGTGTGCAGTTTTGGTCTCCAGATTACAAAAAGGACATCGCAGTGCGACTAGGCCGATTCCTAGACTAAGAGGTAAGAGTGACAAGGAGAGATTGAAGGAGGTTTCACTTTAAACAAATGGAGATTAAGAGGGGACATGATTGAAGTGTTTACAATTTTAAAATGGAATTAGTGCAATAGATTTCAGTTGTTACTTTAAAAATAAATTCTACAACAAAAACACAGGGACAGAGTTGTAGATTGAAGGGGTAGCACTTTAGGTACAGAAACAAACATTCATTTACTTTTCTGTAACAAGACCTTAGCAAAGGCTCCTCGTCTTAATTGCACTTAGACAGCCGCTTTACTGATCTTTTATATCTCTGGGCTGCGTGGCATTTTAAGAGCCTCTGATATGCTGGTAAAATTACTTTGGAATATGAAGGATTCCTAGGTCTTGTACTGAAGTATGAAACATTAAGGGAACATGTCTCGCTTGAGCCGCCTCTGCCCATTCCCCAGTGGTTATTTTAGTAAGCCGCGTTGCTCTGAGGTGAATAACCGCTAAACTGAGGCCTTGTTAGCGTCTTTATCACTGACAGAAGTCTTTGTTAAGGTCTTAAGAGTAAATGAGTAATAGATGCATTTTTGCTGTATCTAAACAGATGTGTTAAGTGTTACCACTTAAAGACAGATTTCACACAAAGAGCCATAGACACATGGGCCAAATTACCATGTTGTGTGGTGGAGAGTTGTTCTTTAGGGACCATCCGGTCTCAACTTGATGTTAGTTTGGACCATCTGGTGAATAGAATGGAAGAGCTAGTTGGGCTGAAAGGCCCATTCTTGTTGTAATGTTTCTAGTTTTCCTAACAGCTCTACAAGTCAATGCACCTGACCCAACAATGCAGGTCCTTTTGTCAGTGATATAATGGTTAATGAAGACCGCCTAGAGCAGAGTTTGTTAAGCTGCTTTTTATTTTCATGGTCCAATCTTCCTCGTTTTAGTGTCTTTGAGACTCATTCATTGTTGAACGCTTGGGCGATTGTCAGAGTGGATTCCCCTTGGAGAATCGTGGATGATTGTCGCAGTGATATCAATTGCTTAATGAACTCATGGTGACCCATTACCATTAAGTACATCAGTAGTTCACCATCCAACGGTGGCCATTTTGGATTGTGACCTACAGTTTAAAAAATCCTGTCCTGGAGTGATGTGATGTGGTGCAGATTGGGCCATGGGGGTTTGTGAAGGAAGTATGATGTGTTAGCAGCTAATGATTAGGATTTAATAGTGGTAATAAGCAATTAAGTAGTAATTTTTAAATCAGTATAATGAAAACTGGGCATCTGTTTCAGAGTCATTAGAACATATGAAAAACGTTTGATGCAAACAGGCCTTTCAGCCCAACAGAGCTCGCCTCTCCTATCCACTTAATTCCTTCAAGTCCACCAAACTACTTGGTCACTTACTCCATGCGTCTGGAGTTCTTTCTGAGTGTGAAGAAACATTCCAATTTTTGTGCAAAATTTGCACTTGACAGTTTTCAAACTTTGCCCTCCGTGTTCTTTCTGAACTCGTTTTTAAATTAAACAGAATTGATCCACTGTACTAATTCCTTCCATAATTTCAATCATGTCACCTCCTAATCTCCTTTTACTTAAACAAAAAAAAGTTTTTAACTACTTTAATCGTTCCTCGTAACTCATCCCCTGCAGTCCTGGAGGCGGCCTGGTTGCACTTCTCTGGACTTTTTTATAGCCCTGCTTTCTTTTTTTTTTTTTTTGGTAGCTCAGAGACCAAAAGCGTACGTAGTACTCCAGGTACGGCCTCCCTAGTAAATTACAACGCGTAAGCATAACCTCCTTTAACTTGAATGCTACACCTTGTGCTGTTTAAGATTATATTCTGGCCAATGTCACATTATGTGACTTCTAGTCATGGGGTGTGTCAGACTTGTTGAGAACAGTTGCTGAACTCTTTGCCAGGTCATGTCATTTTAAATGACTGATAATTGCTGGACATGTCACATTTACTGTCCTTCCAGCGCAGTCATGCTTGCCTCTACTTATGACAGCCAATCGTGTGCTTCGTAATGGTAGTTGCACTATGGCAATATGAAGGATTAACAGATAGCACAAATTTTACCGGAGTCCTCGGCCTTTGTTTACCTTTTTCCTTCCTGTCCTGGTACATAACACACAAAACCAACAAGTCTCTTTTTTTCGTTTGTGAAGTCCGAAGTGCCTGATTCCTTGTTGCTGCATTATATGAATTGTACTTCCATTCATTAGTTGTCAGCCTTCATGCACATAGAGCCCACTCCCATGACTAAAGACAAAGTCAGACCTGTTTGATTTTGTCAGTGCGAGTCGCAGATTAGTTGGACTTGAGTCCCAGGGCATGTCTGGCCTTCACAGAAGCGTGCTGCCGACTTCCTCCGACCCGCCTAAGATAATGTCAGTGAAGGCTATGACTGAAAATCTCTGGAGGAGTCGTTTAATTTGACATGTCCTTTATTCTTAGTTTAATTAAACTGAAAAAGTTTAACTCCTTCTGTCTTTCCACTTAACTCCTACTCTGCGGATCTGGAATCGGCCTAGTCGCTCTCCTCTGGGCTTTCCCAGGCACTGCTTTATCTTTTTTATAGCCCAGAGACCAAAACTGAATATGGTACTGCTGGTGCGGCCTAACCAGCGTGTTATAAAACTTAAAGCGTCTCCTCATTTTGACTTGTACTCTGCACATCTGGGAGCTGTATAACCAAACATTCTACCATCCTGTTAGCTGTCTTAATTACTTCTGTACTCTGCCTGAAGGATGATAGTGAGGAATCCACAAGGAGTCCCGTGCCCTTCTCTTAAGGGGTACTGTCGAGTTTCAGACCTCCCATTGTGTACTCCGATCTGCAATTTTTACTTCCAATTTGTTATACTTTCCATTTACATAAAATTTCATCTGCCATAAATCTGCACAAGCCTGTATGCTATTCAGGATCCTCTCTAGTGATTCAACGGATTCTAGATTATCCGTCATTTATTTGAAAACGTATCCACTTCAGTTTGTAGGGGCATACTGTAAATAGAATATTAGCACATAGCTTTTTATTGAAGCTTAATTAACAAATACATAAATTATACCAAACAGATACACACAAGAATGACTAAAAAGAAAGAAAACTTTTATGACTTGGTTAAAGATGAAAAATGGCTGCATCAGTGTAGTTTCCTGACATACTTCTACTGAGTAATTGATTGGCTGAAAGTCCTCAGTGCTGGTGTGTCAGAGGATGTGCAGCAGTTTTCATAATGGCCATCAGTTTTGTTTTTTGTTCCGTCTTCAGTTACTTCCTCCAGTGGGTTGAGAGTGTGTGTTCCATTTTAATTAGCTTGTTAATTTGCTAGGTTTCTCTTAAAATGATATTTCCTGCCCAGATTATCACACTGGTCATCACAGACTTGTTGAACTTAGAACTTGGATGTAAGGCAGGACCCAATCACGGTTACACCCAGGCTGGTCTGATTTGGAGTTGCTAAAACCTGTATGCCACTGACAATGTGGTGGGAAGAGAAGAGTGTCAGAAAGACAACACACACACACATACAGTGGGTATAAAAACAATCCCCCCCCCCTTCAAAATATTCCCATTTTTTTGCTTTACGGCCTTAAATGAAAACACACACAAAAAATATTTCTTCCCAGCTTTACTTACTCAATGCAACCTCTAACATCCAAGTAAAAGATGTCACAGCTACAGTTCCGAAGAATTATAAAAAGTCAAAAACAAGACCTACTGAGATTAATAAAAGATCACACCCCCCCGTTATATTGTTGACCCCCCTTTTGCTTTAATGACAGTCTTGAGTTTGTTGGAATTCTTCTCTATCAGCTTTGCACATCTAGATTGAGTAATATTTGCTGACTCTTCTCTACAGAACTGTTCAAGTTCGGTCAAATTGGATGGTGAGCGTTGGTGGTCTGCTATCTTCAAATCTTTCCACAGATTTTCAATGGGATTTAGGTCTGGTCTCTGACCGGCCACGCCAGGACATTCACTTTTTTTCTCCTTCAGCCACTATGTGGTCAGTTTTGCTGTGTGCTTCGGGTCGTTGTCGTGTCGAAAGGTGAACATTTTGACCATCTTCAGCTTTCTGGCAGAGGGCAGCAGGTTTTTCTCAAGAATTTGATGGGATTTTGCCCCATCTATTTTTCCTTCTACCCTAACGAGAGCCCCGGGCCCCCCACAACAGGATGCTGTCCCCTCCATGCTTTACTGAAGGTATGGTGTGTTGTGGATAGTGAGCTGCATTGATGTTCTCTTTTGCATTGAGGCTAAAGAGTTTGATTTTGGTCTCATCTGACCGTAAGACCTTTCTCCACTTGGCATCAGAATCATCTAGGTGCATTCTGGCAAAGCTCAAACAAGCCTTAATGTGGCCTTTCTTGAGAAGTGCGACCCTCCTGAACAAGTCACAATTGTGGAGCGCTTGTCAAATTGTTGTCACAGGCACACCATTATTGACCACTCTTTGCCAACAAATCCTGTAACTCTTTCAAAGTCGCCATTGGCCTCTCTTACCTTTTTCCTCCTTGCTCATCCATCCAGTTTGGAGGGTCCTAGTAGTGCCAAACACTTCTTTATTATGGACTTTACTGGGCTCCTTGAGATTGATAAAGCCTTTGAGATTTTTTTGTCTCCATACCTTATGCCTGTCCACAACTATCCCTGAGATCTTCTGAAAGTGGCCTGCCACTCGTAGTCAGTTGTTTGCTGTCAGTTGCTCTGCCAAGCAAGGGAATGAATGGACCAGGAACAGCTTCACTGATCACACTCATTACAACTGAGCACAGGTGGAAGGAAGACAGTAACCGCAATGGAAATAGTAAAGCTGGAAAAAATATTAGTTTGTGTGTTTTCATTTAAGGCTGTAAAGCAGAAAAATGGGAATATTTTGAAGGGGGGAATTCTTATCTGTACCCACCATACACACATGCAATATGCAAGTACTCACAGACCATGTGCTAACAGGCCACAATACAGGGTGGTGCAGATCTAATTATGCAGTTATGAAAAGGCGAATACATCGCACTGCTGTTCGACTGACAACCGTCTCCCCGCCATTTTGGAATGCAGAGCAGGTACTGCCATAGATCGGCAACAAAAATAATTTTTTGTGAATTCTCTATGTAATAAACTTAAGTTATAGCGTAATGAAAGCTGCATAATTAGATCTGGACGACCCTATATGTTTAACTGTAAACACCAGAGAAAACCATAAAAAGATAACACAAATTAACGGGGTTTGATGGGAAGGGGGGCGGACGCGGGCATAATGTTTAAATTTGGTGACCATCAATTGATAGTTTTGGCAAGCATTTTTTTTTCTAGTCACCACTTTTTTTTAACTTACTGTGTTTGTTTAGTTTGCTTAATTCATCTCACTTAGTTAATAACATTGTCAAACACACTTAATCCATTTCAGAGTTGGGGTGGCTAACCTAGCAGCATATGAAACAAGGCAAGAATCAACCCTAGATGGGGTACTGGGACAACGCAGGGGTTGGTCTATTCTTACATGGGACCAATGTAGAGTCCGCATTTTAAAGGAAGTGCTCAGAATTCAGAAGTCAGTTATTTTTTCACACACATGGTATATATCATTTCCCTTACAAAATTGTGTATATAATATATATATATATATATATATATAATTGTGTGTATATTGTGGATATTTATATCTTACTTGCTCTGGTAATTGGTAATGATGGTTATGGCGTACAAATGAAAAGCTTAAAAACTTAGTAAATACGTCCATTTTACAAGCAAAGTCGGTTTCTGACGAATGTTTATGACAACAAAAGAAATCTGCAAATAATCATTTTATCACATATTCCTAATCCCACCATTGTCCCTGTAAAAGGGTATGTTTTCTATTCACTTGTGCGAGTTTTCACATAGATAAGGGAAAAAAATCAAAACATAACCATCCACATGATATGAAAAGTTTACTGTGATTTGGTCTTGGAGAGGAAACCACACCCCCAGAGGGGTCAGGTTGAAAGGTTGTTGCCAGGAAGACAAAGTGTTGAGCTTATCACGCCTAGCTGGTCTTCCTTTAAAATGGCAGGATCTCATAATATTGGTGGTTTTGTGTTCAAAAGTGACATGTATGAAGCAGGGCTGTGGAGTCGGTAGATAAATCCTTCTACTCTGACTCCGACTCCCCGACTCCAACTCCTCTGTATTTAATATGCTAATGTATTTTCCATGTTGATTGAAGGAAGGCAACCAACATACACGTCATTTGACCACAGAACTACTGGCTAGGGAGCTGACTCTGTACCGTATTGGCCAGTTTAAAAAAAAAAGACAAGAACCCCTGAAGACACATCAGGCTATAGCACACACCTCCACCTACATCATTACACTTGTTTACACTCACATGAACTTGTTAAACACATGATTTCTTAAATAAAATGAAAACACTTTTTGTAATGTACCATAATCCAGATTACAAGAACGTCCGATTGTATAATAGCTCATCTGAACTTCACACTAGTAGTAACACAACTATGCACTCGGCTTTATTCTTACATCAGAGAAGTACTTATCCATCCATCCATTATCTAACCCGCTATATCCTAACACAGGGTTACGGGGGTCTGCTGGAGCCAATCCCAGCCAACATAGGGTGCAAGGCAGAAAATAACCCCAGGGCAGGGCGCCAGCCCACTGCAGGGCACACACACGGGACAATTTAGAATCACCAGTGCATCTGACCTGTATGTCTTTGGACTGTGGGTGGAAACATGGGGAGAACATGCAAACTCCATGCAGGGAGGACCCAGGAAGTGAACCTGCGAGGCAGCAACGCTACTTACTGCGCCACCGTGCCGCCCCAGAGAAGTACTGAATTATGACTATTGTTTGTGAAATGAGACATTTGAACTTTACAATTTTAATTTATTAGGGGTGTGTACATTTTTGCCGACTTTGTCCCCGACTCCAGGTACCCAAAATTGTCTCCGACTCCACAGCCCTGGTATAAAGTATTTTACAATGTGTTTGTAATCGCAAGATGCAGGTCAATACTCGACAACTGACTTGGTCATATTCGATTAAGTTTTTATGCATTTCCTCTGTACCCCATGTCCTGCAATGTAAAACGTCAGTGTGGGCAAGGTATTTTTTTTAATGTATAGAAAGTATTTAATTTTAGAAAACTATTTTGCATGAGAAATCCATATACCGTGTTTGTGAAGAAAACACTTTTGACTTGAAATATGGGAAACTGACCTTAGACAAAGACCCACATAGACAGGGAGTGTGAGATAATTGCTGAATAGTTCTTGGGGACATTGAGTGACGTGACAGCTAATGCTTTGGTCATGTGATGTGGAGATTTTGAGAGATGCCGTTTGTGACATCTCACCTTCTGTCTTCATTGTCATCTTACTGCCGCCTATAAGCCTGTTATCAGGGGGCAGCAGTTCTGTTATTATCCAAAGCAGACACTCGTGTTTGTGTTTTTTTTTTTAATTCATTTGCTGTAACTCAGCCTTCACTACATATTGTATTGTGTGCACAGTTGTATATAGCAAATAACATTTGATTAGATTTTTTTGTTTTCACGGGTGGCGCAGTGGTAGCGCTGCTGCCTCGCAGGTAGGAGACCCGGGTTCGCTTCCCGGGTCCTCCGTGTGGAGTTTGCATGTTCTCCCCGTGTCTGTGTGGGTTTCCTCCGGGCGCTCCGGTTTCCTCCCACAGTCCAAAGACATGCCGGTTAGGTGGATTGGCCCTAGTGTGTGCTTGGTGTGTGGGTGTGTTTGTGTGTGTCCTGCGGTGGGTTGGCACCCTGCCCGGGATTGGTTCCTGCCTTGTGCCCTGTGTTGGCTGGGATTGGCTCCAGCAGACCCCCGTGACCCTGTGTTTGGATTGAGCGGGTTGGAAAATGGATGGATTAATGTTTTCACATGAATTTCCACTTCCATGTTTTTATACTAATGCATTGTGGTTGCTCTTTTACTTCTTGGTCTGCACAAAAATCACTTAGGGATTACCTTTTTGTTGTGTGTGTGTGTGTGTGTGTGAGAAAGTAAAAAGCAACGTTTAAACACATTTCAAGAGTACTGCACATCTCCAAATGTAATGTAACCACTAAAATGCAATTTCTGCCCAACATTATTTTTTTATTTTATTGAATAATAGTGAGGACAACATTAATTTGCAAATATGTTATTTCTGGTAGTGTTGTTTCCACTTCGAAGCATGTTCATATAACATTTCATACCGTGGAAACTTCTGTCCCTGTAATCAGCACATCCGCCCAACTCCCCCAGTGGTACATAAATGCAGCATTAGAGCAAGTATAGTTCTAAACACACAGGCTATTGGGAGTCCAGAACAAGCTATAAAGTTATGGTGAAAGCGGATATTTTAATATAACATTTCAAACTTTGGAAAAAAAAAAAAAAAAAATTCAAGGTTGTAGGCAAATCCACAGTGGGAAGGGCCACTGGGCAGAGTGCATGTCCAGTGCAGGACCCACTTGCACACACTCAAATGGGTCTAATTTAGAACTGCCAGTTAACACAACATAGAAGCCATTGAAGATGTGGGGTAGGGTGGTGGATAAACGGGAGTATCCATAGAAAATCTCAAGCACACATAGGGAAATGTACTTCATGTAAGCAAAACCTGGGTCCTGGATACTAAACAAACATTAGAACAATCTAGATGAGAACAGGCCATTCAGTCTAACAAAGCTCGCCAGTCCTATCCACTTAAATCTTCCAAAATAACATCAAGTCAATGTTTTCAAGGTTTGTAAAGTCTTACCGTCCACCACACTGCCTGGTCATTTCTCCCATGTGCCAGTGGGTGTCTCTGTAAAGAAAAAACTTTCTAATGTATTGGCAAAATTTACACTTATCCAGCATTTGTTGAGCACATTTTAATGTCACTGTCTTGACCCACTGGACTAATTCCATAATTTTAGACACTTCAGTCAGGTGGTCTCTTCATCTCCTGTAAAGGCCCAGCACTTTTAATCTTTCCTCATAACTCATCCTCTGTAGCCCTCTAATCAGTCCAGTTGCTCTTCTCTGGACCTTTTCTTGTGCTGCTATGTCTTTTTTGTAGCCTGGAGACCAAAACTGCACACAGAACTCCAGATGAGGCCTCACCAGTGTGGTATAAAGCTTGAGCAGAACCTCCCTGGACCAGGGCCGTCTTAATGCATGGACATGCTGGGCAGTTGTCCGGGGGCCCCATGCTAATCTATATATGTTGTGACTTGCTGAGTGGCTATGTAGGTAGGGGCCCCAGTGCACTGCTTTTGCTGTTAAGACGGCCCTGCCTTGGACTTGTACTGCACACATCAGGGCGCTATATAACTTGACATTCTCTTAGCCTTCTTAATGGCTTCAGCACACTGTCTGGAAGTTGATAACATCGAGTCCACCTCCACTCCTGAATCCTTCTCATAAGGTGGACTTTCCATGGTACATCGATGGTGCCTGTTAACATGGTGGATACATTGGGCAGCAGTGCTAATCGCTGTGTCACCATGCAGTGCTTGAATGATTAAATACTTTGATTTGTCAGATGTTATTCTGCCTCTTACCATATTTGATTTGCTTTAGTCTGTAGTAGGGGGCTCCACCCTCTGCTTGTTTCGCTCGCCCACCCCTGGTTTTGGTTTATCGGATATACAATTTAAAGAAATTATTGTCGTGGGAATTGTTAAATATGCATAAACACTATTTGGAATTAATTTTGTCAATATCGGGCTGAATTTTTATTCTGTGTTTGGACTTTCGTCGTGACAACTCAGCGTATAACTGCCCCTGAGTGAATATCGTTTCTTTCTCTCTAATAAATGAAATGACTTTTTTGCATGTTTGCTCCTGCTCTTTCTTCTTTGCTTAGTCGTTGATGTGTCATCTACAAAGTATAAAATTATTGTCCTGATTAAACTTATAAGAGCTAAGGAGCACAGGAAGTGTGTTTGACAAAAGCATTCACACGACTGAGGTTAGACGACTGTGGTCTTGTTTGAAAATAGTTGTAAGTAGAGCGTGACTTGAAAGAATCTCATGCTAAAAGTCTCTGTCTTACGGGCCTTCATACCGCGGCAACTTTTTTTGAAACTTGCTGGCAACACGAATTAGGCGATCTACAATTCTCCGACTTAAAGTTTAAATCTGAAAAATATATTCAATCTCTTTTTGCTGTTCCGTTATTTTACCGAGTATTAATTTTCCATTTGCGCTAATGCAATCTTTGCTATCCATTTTTTGAGACTTTTGAATTTTCGTACTTCTATTATCTCTAACCTGCTCTGCATGTGTGTCGCACCAATGTTTTTGAATTGTTTATGACATTCTACTTTGTCATCTACTCTTAATTGTTTATTTCCGGTCGGTCACGGACGTGGTTAAATCTTATTCTTGCGGGACGTGTAAGTGTCTCTCCGAGAAGATCATGTCTTGTCTCCTTCCAAGATTTTTTTTTTATATAATAGAGAGATATGATTTTAGGTTAAATGTGTACCTTAACATTATTCCACTTCCAGATTGAAAGGAATCAATTGAGGAAAGTGGCTTGTGTGCGCTGTAACCCTGTTCACATGCTCCCTGTGATGACTGACCCCTTCTTGTGCGCCTTGCTACATATTTTCCACAATACTTTTCTGTTTAATGGAGCTGTAAAACAGAGCACTAAATAGGCCACAGCAGGTAATTTAACCTGACCATGCTGCCCGATTCAATATCAGCTTGAACCCAAGTGGTAAGATGATATCCTCATATGAAAGCCTTCCTCAAAAACAGTTTGCACATTATTAAAATAAAAATGGTTTCTGCACCTGCCTTCCTACAGGGGAATTTTTCTATAATTAAATATAAAAGTGGGTTGGATTTTAAACATTTAGGTCTTCTCTGGTTGCCCCAGAAACCCCATGGTCACCTAATCCCTGCTATGGTATTTGAACTGGATTTTATAGCCTTTCAGAAGGGCTGACATTAATCTGTCACCCGGTGTCTATTGATGGTTTTGACCCTTCATTCTTTCTTGTAGTTGTCTCACAGGGAATGTAAGCTGAGATATCTCCATGTTGCATAATATGGGAATCATGTGCCGCCACTGTGTCTAAAAAAAACAAATCTGAATCGGTAGATTTTCAATAAATGTATTGTTTGCAATTTCGAACCTTACATTTACATTGCAGCAAAGTAGAAAAAAAGTGGTTGCAACTTCTCATATTTTTCTTTGTTTGAAAGGCAGAACAGGGAAGATGTGGCAGTTTGTAGGGTGTAATTCAGTAAATGATAATGCTGTAATCCCAATTGTGATGGACTCTGTGTTTTATACTGTGGTCCCCTCTAAATCAAGTGGTATCAGGAGGTAGGTCTGTCAAAAATAGCAAAATGTCGCCAAGTACTGATTTTTTTGAGATTTTAAAATTACTTTAATACTCACTTTTCATGGTATTGATTTTCTGGTGTGCATTACAAGTGCATCTCTGGTTCACTCTGGTTTTTGATAGCGGAGCCTCATAGGCTATCAGTTGGCATGACTGGAGTTGCAGCCCCATTTCAACCCACACGGGTCTTTAAAAGATGGCAACTTCAGCATCATCGGAGTGTTCACCAACACAATTGACAAAGAGGGCAGTCGGAGTGGTGCCTGGAAATGCTTTGGCTTTATGGCAAATGGGGATGAAAAACCATAAAAGTACATGCAAGCATGTATGCGATATCTGCTACAGCGTGATTAGATTAGATTAGATTTAGATTTAACTTTATTGCGATTGTACAAGTGTAATGAAATAAAGTTTAGCATCCAACCAGAAAGTGCAAATAGTAGAGTTCATTGCAGTAGACCAGTGGTCTCAAACTCCAGCCCTGGAGGACCACTGTGGCTGCAGGTTTTCATTCTAACCCTTTTCTTAATTAGTGACCCGTTTTTGCTGTTAATTAACTTCTTTTGAATTAATTTTACTTTATTTGCTCTTGAAGACTGAGACCCCTTAATTGTTTCTTTTTCCTTAATTAGCAACCATACAATAATGAATACATACTGAGCCAAAACACGACCAGCAAACTGAGTCCATCATACAATATCTGAAAATAAAGAAAGGTGAAGGTCTCAGGAATGTCGCTCTGCTCAGGTACCCAGAGCTTTTAGAAAAGAGAAAATCAACAATTTCAGAAATGTCTGCCATTACACAATGAGAGCAGCAACAAGCCATGGAATTAAAGAACGGGTTTAATGAACGACAAGACTCTGCGCCTAATAAAGCAACTGGTTGGAGTTTGAGGCCCTGACTTAGTTGGTCTTCTGTTGGCTCACTCACATCACATTTCATTTCTGTTTGGGTGCCATTTAAGGAGAGAAATGGAGCAATTCAGGGGTACAAATCTTGAAAAACAAAGCCAATTAAAATAAAAGAACACGAGTTAATTAGCAGCAGAAACTGGTCACCAGTTAAGAACAGGGTTAGAATGAAAACCTGCAGCCCTGCAAGACTGGAGTCTGAGACCACTGCAATAGACAGTGGGTGCAAGTAGTACAGTAAGGTGCAATAAGTCAGCATACAAATGAGAATATCTACATGGTATTTGAATTTACAGGTAATAGTATATATAAGGAAGGGTATATAGATATGAATACTGATCAGTAGTACAGATACATGGTATGAATAAATGTAGATATATGAAATATTTTTATGTATAGAATAGATATACAGTATGTAAGCAGGTGAAAATATACATCGAGTACAGTCAGAAGTTATTGCTATTTAGAAATGTCAGATATTGAGTTGTAAGGGTTGAGAGGTCAGAATGGTGATGGTGTTATGAAAGAAACCGTTCCTGAGCCTGCTGGTTTGGGACCGAAGACTCCTGTAACACCTCTCTGATGGGAGGAGGGTAAACAGAACGCCATGTATGCTGCAGGTCAGCGATAATCGGCAGCGAGATGCCGATGATGTGCTGGGCAGTTTTCACCACCTGTTGCAGGGCCTTCCTGTCATCTGGGAGCAGTTGTCATACCACACCATAATGCAGTTTGTCAAAATGCTCTCAACAGTGCAGCAGTAAAAGTTCCAGTAGAATCTGAGGAGACATGCTGGCTCTGTTTAGCCTCCTCAGAACATAAAGTCGTTGTTGAGCCTTTTTAACCAGACTGATAGTTTTTATTGTCCAAGAAATTTGGACGTCTACGAATTTGAAGCTGGAAACACATTTCACCTCAGCCCCATTTATATGAATGGGAGCATATCTGTATCTGCTGCCTTTAGTTTTCCAGTAATCCACAGTGAGCTCTTTAGTCTTACTGGTGCTGAGGGTGAAGTTATTGTCTGCCCACACCATATTGTCAGGTGCTGAACCTCCTCTTATTGTCATTGATTAGTCCTGTTATCATGGTCTTGTCTGTTAACTCTCTGATGGAGTTGGAGCGATATAAAGGGGCTCAGCCGTGGGTGAAGAGGGAGTAGAAGAAGTGGGCTGAGTGCACAGGACTGGCATGCTGGTATGCAGGATCAGGTAGGGGAACTAAAGGAGCTAACGGACTAATTTAGTCGAGCACTCTAAGGACTGACAGACGAATCAATACAAGGAATTTCGTTCAGTATCTTCTTTCTAAATTACGGGAAACATGACCAAGTATAAACCTGTAAAGTGTTGCGTTTGTAGTAGGGATGTGACGTTTCTACAGGTTAAAGCATTTTTTGTAGTCCCTTCCACTATATAAAAACCCCACATTGTTCCTGTGTGGTGCTGAGGTATCACCCGTTGCACGACTGCACTCGGGTTCCAATCCGGGTGGTTGCGGCAATGCGCTGTAATCCTCAAAACATTTAATCATCAAGATGGGTCTGCAGTTATTCTTGCCTCTGGCATGGTTTTATACTGTGCTGTTAATTCAGCACTCTTTTAGCACTAGGGCTCCATTGCTCCCTCGGTTTTTAAGAGCCTATGGGTAATTGCCCATCAAACTCTCTTTCTCCCTCTGCAGAACGGCAGACTGACTGCCACTAGTTGTCAATAGGTCAGTTCTAGAACATTCTTAATCAGTTCCAGGGTGGTGGAGGCCAGGATTAGTTAGGCAAAAGGCTGAAAACCGGACTGGACAGGACTCTAGTCCATCACAGGGACCAATCTCTCTCACCTATACACATAATCACACATACCCACATATTCAGACACAGTGACAGTTTGCAATTGCCAGTTAACATAACTTTAAATAAATCAAGAAATTACATTTATTTGCTTGAGCATGTCTGGCCATTGTGAGTTTCATGAAATGGGACTTCAAAACTATTCAAATATTAGATAATAACAAACGAAAGGCAAACTTTATTGCAGCAAGTCACCATTATGGATACCATGTGAATATGGCACTCTGATGGTAAATTAAAGCATGACCAGATTTTCTCAAAAATCTCGAAAGTTGGACACTTGTGCTGCATGTATGACCACACATAAATCTTCATGTAGCTCCATCTTTTCCATATTCAACAAAGTCAAGCAGCTGCTGAGTTGGCAAGGTAGGATCCCACGTGAGTCAAACACGTTAACAAAAGAAATTTTGTTTTAAAAAACTTTAGTTCCCTTTTTAAGTTTTCACTAAAGTTCAGAATAAATATTACACATGCAGAGCAAAAAGAAAAAAAACTTTGTTTCATTACAATCTTAGCTTTTTTCCTGTTATACTTCAGTTACTTTCTGTACTTAAAAGTTGTTACTTTTATGTGGCAAACATGCATAGGCTTTAATTAAGGATGTCCGTATGTTCACTACATTCAGTACAGTTTGTAGTACCAGGGCGTTTGCTGTACCTTGTTAGCCATTTATGGATGTAGTGAGAAGTCAAGCAAAATGACAACTTTTATTGGCTCACTAGAAAGACGACAATATGCAAGCTTTCAAGGCAACTCAGTCCCCATCTTCAGGCAATCAAATATGTATATATTGTGGCAGACCGGGGACACCTGGAGAAGGGAAGGACTGGGAGAGGAGCAATATCTTTACTTCCAGCTGCAGTATAAAGGAGGCTGCCTCACTCCACCCAGGGAGCCAGAGTCGGGTGGTAGTGGACAGAGCTTGCGATATAGAGATTTATGTGTGTTTGTATGTATGTGTGTGTATATATATATATATATATATATATATATATATATATATATATATATATATATATATATATATATATATATATATATATATATATATAGAGAGAGAGATACTTATCTATTTATGTAAATATCTATGTATTTATTTAAAGAGCCTCTGTAAAAAGATAAACTTCACCCTGGGGACAAATAAGGGTCCGGTGTTTCTGTCTAATGGGGATATGCAGGATTTTGATTGCTTTTACAATGGACCGAATGGCAACTTTTATTTATACTTATTGGGTTAACCTTTTGAGTTAGGCAGGACAGTGGTGCACTGGTAGCACTGCTGCCTCACAGTAAGGAGACCTGGCTTTGCCTCTCGGTTCCTCCCTGCATGGAGTTAGTATGTTGTTCCTGTGTCTGTGTGGGTTTTCTCTGGGTCTTTTCAAGGATGTGTATGTCAGGTGAATTCACAATGCTAAAGTGGCCCTGTCCAGAGTGGAACATAAAATGTATACTATGGAAGGCAATTTCAACAACCAGTTACTCTTCCTCAAAGCCTTTTGTTTTTTTTTTAACTTGTGTAATCCTTTGGACATGAACAAGTTAAATGATTTCAGTTGCTGTTTATAAATAACCCGACTTTGGTATCCAGCTGTTTGTTTTTTGTTGCTGTCACTTTCATACTGCAAGGTTTGATGTTGGGTTCTCTCTTTTGTAAGCCTTTAGTGTTCAGGCAGTTGATTTATGAATGTTATTCTTTGTGAGGACATTTATATTACTCATCGATTTACATATATTTTTCTGTTTTACTTGTCTCAATTTCCCACTTGCAGTCGACTCTGTTACCATTAAAAAAGTGGCCTTTGATAATCTTATATAGTTATAATTGTACTGTATGTCCATCCCCAGTGTTAATATCTTCTCTGGTGTATGTCATTGAAATTATTTTTGTTTTGCACCCTTTCTTTTTCCAGCCCCATTGCCCAAATTTGGAATTAAGATATTTTCTTGTTTGCTAAACATATTCATGATTGAAGGCAACCATTCTTCTTTTTATATTTTTCTAATGAGGCTTCTGTTAGTTTAGTATCAGTTACTTTGTCACTGATTATCGTTTGCCTTTTTGATACTTATCGAGTAATTAAGTATGGATTTGTTTTTCTATGTTTTATGCTTTAGTTGCTCGTTTGAATTGTAGGTCCTGAGGAAAGGGGCAGAAACACGTCAACCATGTAAGCCATTCACTGAACTTGGAGTAGTTTGAGCTTTCCTTGTGGACCCTGAAACTGGCCTTTCACCACATTTTCTTTTTTCTTTGTGCCTTAAAGGTTGCATTTCAAATTCAGCGTCGGAGTTTGCTCTACATATTGTTTGAGTCCTTTTATTTTTTCATCATATTGGTATCTTTTTTTGATAATGGGCTGTCCATACGTGATTGATAAGTGAATGAATTAGCTGTTAATGCTTGTATTATTGTTACAATTTAAAATTGGTTATTTTTTTTTACCAATTTTACTTGTGACCTGCTTCTTTAATTCACTTAAAAATATATTAAGCCTTGAAAAGTAGTTGCAGTATTACAACTCAAAATCAGTTCCTTTTTTATATGTTTGTGTTCCTTTGTAATTATCATATGAGGTTTCTAGTTCCAGTTTTGGTTCTCTTTGATGCCATAGCTTCTTTTTTTTTGGGTTGTTTAGTGTGCGGGATAAAAAGAGAGCATTTAGTAAATGTTTCAGTGTTGGGTATTGTGAAGTCAGTCGCCTTAGAAGATAATGAAACTAAATGAAAGGCTTTCCTATCTGTCTGTCTGTCCTAAACAACTGTTATCATACACTGATAATTTCTGTATTATCTGTATATATTGTTTATTAATTATATTAAATATTTATTGACTATATTTATGTATCTAGATTGCCTAATACCATACATTGCATCAATGTTCATATTGCCTACTACACGTCAATATTGCTGCTGCTTCTTTGTCTTGTCTTTGCACAATGTCTTGCCTTGTTTTAATTTTACATCTTAATTTTAAATTTTAATTCAAATTTTAATTTTTTATTTGCACTTCGTGTTGTTACACTGTGGACCCTGAAATTTGCAATGTTGTTTATCTGTATACTCATATATGGTTGAGATGACAATAAAGTTTGCTTTGAATTTTGACTTTTTTTCCCAGCAGTCTTCTTTCTGCAACAGTTCCACATTGCCCGTCATTTATATTATACTGCTGTCATTAGTGACATGCAAATAAGAACTTCATTGTACTTTTTACATTTGAGGAAAAACTTGAACATGTAACAGTAATGGTATCAAAATATTTCTGGAAATGGTGACAGTTCTTCTTGTTCCCATGTAACCTCAGAGATTGTGAGTATATGAAAGGTTATTTAAGGAAAAAATTGCTGTCCTTTTTTAACGTGTATTTGTTGTCTAAAATGAAACAAGTTAAAGACCAGAGTTGAATGATGACTGCTGTTCATTGCAAGGCTGTGCTCGCACAGTGTAATTTAGAGACACCAGTCAATGTTATGGCATACTCTTGAACTGTGGGTTAAATACGTTTTTTTTTTGTTTGTTCTAAAAATTGGCCATATTTTCGTAAAATTGAATCAAATGTTTTTATTTTTAATTTATTGATTAGGCTCCTTGCAGTTTTTCAATACAGAGAATAGGTTTGATTAGTTAGATGTGCTACTTCATTGCTAACTGGCTCCTTAAAACTGGAAAGAGTGAGAAGATGAGAGCTGGCACTTTGGCAGACACCATTTTTGTATGCGGCTTTTGTATATTGTAAATGATGTGTAACGAACTGAGTGAAGCTAGAAATAGTGAAGGGATTTTTATATAAAGATTTAAAACAAATAGTGGAATCATATGATATGCGTAATGGAAGGGCTTAATTCTAAAATAGCTCTTCAGAAATTTTCAAGGGCTGCTTTGCCAAACACAGTTTTTACAGATGTGGCTCGCTTATTGGAGTGGCAGATGTTTTGAAGAACAAAATGAATTACTTCATTTAATCAATTACTTATATCTCATATTTTCTTTAAACTGTGAATTCATTGTTTGATCAATCTGGCATTCATGGCAGGTTTGACAGTCCTTAATTGCCTTACCAGCACAGTTTACTTTCTTCCGTAATGCAAGTCCTGATTAGCAGAAGTGAGGCAAAGCTGATTAGTTTGCTGGTGAGCCTGACGCAAGCCAAAGCAGAAATTGCTTTTAGCCTAAAATTATGCAAAGGCATCCTTCTCTGGTGTCCTAGTGCCTTCTTCAGGACCTGGTCAGGGTCTGCTTCAAGGTTTGACTCATCACAATGATTAGGTAGCCTGCTAAACCACTGTGTCTCTCCTCAAGCTTTTTTTTTTTTTTCCATTTTATTTCACCTGTTCGGTTCAGTGTGTGATATAATGGGAGTGCATTTTAGGATTGAGGTGTTTAACGCGGGTGTTTCATTTACTGTAGTTCTTCATAGCGGTGTGTGGTACTCTGGGAGAATTTTATCAAACCCGGAGAAATTTTCGAATGTCAGTTTTACTGTGGTTGAGCACATCAGCAAGCTGCCTTTGTTACTTGCCGCAAAAGAAACATGCATGGTGGGGAGTGGGAGTTCCGTTACCTTCTGATACAAATCCGACACGTGGCGGTACAACTGGAGATGGGAAAAAGGTCAAGAATGAACAGCTGGCTGTTTGATTTTTTTTAAATAGACACACTTACTTTATGCAGGTTAAATTCCATTACTACGAATATCTTTAAAATAAAAGTTTCATTACAACAAATTGTTTTTATGTTCCTGACAGTTTCCCCATATAACACGAATCTGTAGAAATCTCGTTACTATGAAATACATTCAGCAGATACTTTCATTACAGTGAAGTGCCCAAAAGACCTTGAAATGCCTGAATGAATCATCCATAGAGCAGTTAGTTCTGTGGTCACAGCTCAGTTGTGCACAATGATCCCCAAACAGAAACATTGTAAATTTTTTTTTATTTTTTCTTCAAACTTTCCTTGTACTGTTTTGCAGTTTTTGTTTTCGGTGGTTTTCAGCGAGACCTTTTGGTTATTGCTCGTCAACATTTGAAAAACATCCATTGGCATTTAACTCAATGTCACCCTCCTATAGAAATGGCAGACACGAAAAAACGACAACAGTTCATATTAGAAAAAAACATTTTTTGCAGCTCTTGATTCCGGCAAAAAGAAAAAAAGACGTTGCCAGTGAATTCAGAATTTCGCCATCGACACTGTCAACTTTCTTGAAAGGCCGATCAAAAAAAGAAGAGAAATCTCGAGTTGCAAACGTATGCGAACTGCTGCATTGGAACATGTCGAAAAAGCCCTTTTTATGCAGTTCAGTGACACTCATTCAAGAAACATTCCTATTAATGGGGCACTCATTCAAGAAAATGTGAGGTTTCTAAACTCTCTTGGGACCTCCCCCAAATGAACAACACGCCGAAGAGCGTCCCGAAGTGCGATCACCATGTCTGCGGAAGATTGTTTATCCATTGCTGAGGCAACAGCAGGCTGACAGCTCTGCTGCATCTCTCTACCGAAGCAAACAAAAAGATCTCGATGGGTGATACAAGGAACATTGTAAATGCAGTGAACAGGATTACTTGGCCACGACCCTGCCTGACTGCTGTGTCTGTTTATAGGAGAGTGGCAGATCACACTACAATAAACAACTGCTGTTCCTGTTTCAAGCTGAATAAAGCTGGTTTTGCTAAAGTACTGAGACTCAGCCTCGTGTTTTGTGTGTAAAACAGGGACTTGCAGCGTTCTCATGATCTTTTAGGATTTGCTTCCGTGGCACTTCACTGCAGTGCTGTGAGCCTGCTGTTGCCCTGCCCTGGCAACGGACAACCAATCTTCCACAGACGTGGCAATTGTGCTTCAGGATGCACTTCGATGTGACATCCCGTTGGGTGGGGGGTGGGTCCCAAAAGAGTTCAGAAACCTCACAATATGAAGAAAAAAAGGATGATTCGGTGTCTGATACCTGTGCTGCCCACAACATGCTTCCACATTTAAATAATGTTCGTGTTGAATATCTCCCACCCAATTGCACAGCAGTGTTTCAGCCATTGGATTTTGGCGTCATTCGCACTCTGAAAGTGTATTATCGCAAGGAAATGCTGAGAAACATTCTCGTCACCATAACCTCTAGACAGGAGAAGATTAAAATTAACGTGAAAGAAGCTATTGAAATGATTGCAAATGCCTGGACGCAAGTTAAAAAAAAAAGCACTATAGCAACGAATATAGAATCTCATTACTATGAAATTTTCATACAAATAATATTTTTTAGGTCCCTGGCAGTTCGTTGTAATGGAATTGTACCTGTATGTTGCTACCCAAATGTGAACTGCTGTCTCACTCTCCTCCAGACAACTTTACGATAATCACAGAAAAAAGTTGCGCATGATCACTCATTTTTGTCAGTGCACGTATATAAAAAGATAATACACTAATCTAAAAACTGTTGGTGCTCTAATATTTCAGTTAGCTAACAAAAGTACATTTATCTGAAATTTCATTGCAATGTTTTATCACAATCATCAATTTGACATGGAGAATGGAGAACATGCGAGGTGGCACATTGTGGATGGAGCGAGCAGCATGTAAAGAGAGCAACACTGGAATTTGCAATGCTTTGGCAGACGCAACAATGTATGCAAATGCGAGAGTGAACTGTGGGCTTCCTTTGTGGACATGGAAGGACTGCTGGAACGTGGTACTTGGCCACAAATGAGTGGTGTCTTTTAGAGAAAAAAATATGGTTTGTGTACAGCTACAGTATATTGAAATGCTGGTGCACATATTAAGTCACATTCATGTACTCTTGGGTACTGAATCACACACGCTCGGTTTTACGGCAGAAGTATAAACAATCAAAGAAAGGCGATTGTGTTTATTATTATTTTTATATAGATTGTTGGGTATGCTGTCTGTGCATGGTAATGTTTCCACACAACTTGGGGTACAAAGTACACAGCCAGCATCAATTGGAAGTGTACAGTGCTTGTCCCATACACAATCAGGGCCGTGTTGTTGGTACACAAAACCTTAGACTCTGACTCCACAGCCCTGTAAACAAGGAGCCATTTCGTGTGTTCTCCCTTCCCTACATCAAGTAGGTGCTGGCTGTGTAATTTGTATTCCAAGTTGTGTGAAAACATCATTACAAGAGAGATGGCACATTGTGGACCTTTCTCAGATTTTTGCACTGTTGAGTGACAGGTTTTAGATAGCACTTTATTTCTCCCCGTGGGGAAATTTGCCTTTTTACAGAAGCTCTTTTAACTCTAAACCAGTCTTTATTATTTGGTAATTGTTCTCAGTTTGATTCATTTCAAATCTCTCTATTTTAAAAAAAAAAAAAAAAATCTTTTGGAAGGAGACGAGATGTGATTTTCTCGAAGACGCACTTTCACATTCAGTCTTTGTGCTGAGATTTAACTACCCCGGGGCTGGAAATAAAAGAATAGATGACAAAGTAGAATGTTGTGAAGAATTCAAAAATGTTGGCGTGGTACACGTGCAGAGCAGGTTAGAGATAATGGAATTATGAAAATTTGAAAGTCTCAAAAAAAAAAGGATAGTAAAGATCGCATTAGTGCAAACAAACGAAAATTATTACTCGGTGAAATAACAGAACAGCGAAAAGAGATCAAATATATTGTTTGGAGGAGCAGCAGCTGATCGAACAAATAGCAGGTTAAAAAAATCTATTTTTTTCCCATTGTATCACCATTTTAAGAAGGGGTCTTGGAAAAGCGACCGTGTCTCCTTGGGATGCGTTCAGCCCCCATCTTCACAACGCGAGTGGCAATGACGAGAAGTGGCTGGCGCTTAGCACAGGCCGGGGTTTATTTGGTGAGTGTAAGCAAGCAGGAGCTGGGTTGGTGAGCGAAACGAGCAGGGGGTGAAGCCCCCTAGTATAATAAAACTAAATCTTGTTTGATCTCAACTTTTAAAAAGAGTCCAGTAATCTTTTTGATAAAAATAGTGTGAAGGACTTTGGTTTTAGATTTTTAGTCTATACCTTGATATATACCGTTACCATCCAGAACTTTATAAATATGATATGTAATTTAGCCCTAGTTCTTTAGCAGTTTGGTGCCATTAATATGAGTCTGGGAATAAAATGTGACGGAAAGAGCTGTAGAGATTCTGGGTGGCTCTAATACTGACTGCCTTAAAATTGCACTGTTACTTCTGCACAGTTAAAACTCCAGGTTTCTGCCCAAATGCGATCAGTAACATGTGACCTGGTTCATCCCAGCACATGTAGTTTTAGGTGCTTTGGGGAAGGCTGCACCCATAGAATCTGACATGCCAACAGTCTTTGGGACCACTTTTTAATATGTCAGAACCTACTGCAGACTGAAAGAACCCACCCATACTTGAGCTGCTGCTCAAGAACACAGGCTGGGAAATGGCATTTATAGCATTTAGTATCTGCACTGAGGTGTTTGGAGCAGGGCAGTCCTGTTTTGTGTGCTTTGCTAGCCTTGTGCAGTTTTCCCATAGCATTATTTGATAGAAACTAGTAACCTGATGAACTGATTCGTTTTAAACAAAAAATGCAAGAATTAGAATCATTAAATGGTTTTGATATGAACAGTCCATTCAGCCCCACAGACCTTGTTAATCCTTTTTGCCTTTTTCTCCAAAATAACATCAGCTCGTTTTAAATGGCCCCAAAATAGTGTCCTTAACATATCCCATGTGTCAGTGCTTTTCTACGTAGATCAAGCCTTTATCTTTGTTTTGTTTTTTGAACCCGGTGCATTGAGAGATTTATTTATTTATTTATTTATTTATTTATTTATTTAAGTGAAAACATTTATAGTTGCGGTTTTAAGTGTTAAGCAGCTTATGCTGTGTCCCCTGTTTTCCTTCTGAACTGGTGCTCTTTCACTTCCTTCAGCTGAAATGCCACCCAGACACAATCCTGCCACCACCATGCTAAATTAGAGGTTGTTGGATGGGTGATTTGCTTTGTTGGTGTACTCCACCTCCAGATGGAGTGCATTAACGTTTTGTAGGCCCACTCATTGCATTTCTGAAAGCTTCATGCTGACTTAGAATTTATTTTTAGTGACGCCTTTTTTTCTTTCCACCCTTAGACAAGGGCTTGTTTTATGAAGTGTTCTGAATATTATTGACTCTACAACTTCCTTATTGAACTTTGTCAGTTTATAGAGATGTCTTTTCAAAGGTGGGGTTTACATGGGAAAATGCACCATAATTTCTGCTCAGATTGTATTTTTCTACTATGATTTGCTTTTTTCAGCAAATGTATGTGTGTATATATAGATAGATATAATATAAAAAAAAATATTTTAAAAAAATCCTGGAATGTAGATTAGGGAGAAGAGACATGATCTTCTCGGAAGACACTTTTATGTCCTGCGAGAGACACTTTAACGTCACACGAGACAAGGCAGTGAGACAACATTTAAAGCAAGTTCACGGACATCTAACCAAGCAGTTGTTGGAATGCTTTTGGCAGACAGACATCATGTGCTCCCAGCTCTTTAAACAACGAGAAGCAGAACATGCAGCTTGCCAGCAGCAGGAAGCTAGCAGATGATCTGACCGCTTCTCCTTAGTGTGCATTTAAACCCCCCTCTCCTTTCACAACATGAGCGGCAGAGACGCGAAGTGGCAAAAGGACAGCTGCTGTGCAGTCTTTCAAATGATGGATGTGCAGCGCGACAATAAAAGAACACCCAGCTCGCCAGCAGCAACAAGCCAGCAGATGATCCAACTGCAACTCCTTAGCATGCGTTCAGCACCTCCTTCACAACGAGAGTCGCAGAGTCATGAAGTGGCAAAATGATAGCTGTTATATAGGCTTCTAAATGATCGACGTGCAGCGCAACATAAAGAACACGCAGCTCGCTAACAGCATCAGCAGAAAGACAGCAGACAATCCGATGGCATCTCCTTAGCGTGCATTCATTCCCCCCAACTTCACAACACGAGCTGCGTTATATGTACTGCAAGAAAGATTTAACCGCGCTCGGGGCCGGAAATAAAGGGCAAGTATTGTTTTTACAAACGTTTTAAAGTAAATGTGAAAATAATGCATATGTAACAATTCCCTTGAAAATAATCTTTTTAAATTGTATATCCGGTAAACCAAACCCGGGGTTGGGCAAGTGAAGCCCCATAGCATATATTAAAAAAAAAATATGTGTATACATACACACACTAGAGGCCATGGTGACACAGTGGTAGCATTGCTGCCACACGGTAAGCAGACCAGGGTTTGCACCTCAATTCCTCCATTCACTGAGTTTACATGTTCTCCCCATGTCTGCATAGATTTCCTGCAGGTGCCCTGTTTTCCTCCCACAGTCCAAAGACATGCAGATTTGGTGGATTGGCATCACTTAAATGGCCCTAGTGTGTGTGTTGACCCTGCAATGGAACTGCACCCTGTACAGGGCTTAATCCTGCCTTGTACTCCTTGCTTGCTAGAAGAGCATTCAACTCCCACCGCCTCCCCTAAACCCCCTTGTTTCTACTCAGGATTAAACAGTCTTAGGAAATATTATAGTGTATATGTGTATGTTCTCTCATGAAAAACAGACAGACAGACAGACGTTGGATTTTATATAGAGGTATACATATGTATGTGTCTGTGGTAGACTGACATTGTTTGCAGTTGTCCAGTGTTGGTCAGCTAGGACTTCTGTTCTATTACAAACTTTTTTTTTCTTGACCGACACTACAATCTGCATGTCTTAAGTAACATGAAAAAAAAATAATAATTTTTGGGTGGGGTATTCCTTTACACCATTGAGACTTTGTCTAAAAAGCCATATTGTCATTTCAGTCCCTCGGCTTTTTTCAATGCTGTGTGACCCATTCCAAACTTCTTGTAGAAATACGAAGACATCTGTATTATGAAGTTATTTTGTAAGACGATTCCACTTCTTGTTAAGTTTACCAACCCAAGCCTTTTTGCATATTTTTAGTAAGCTGGGATTAATAAAGAGGATGAGAGAATTTTTACAGTGATGATGTCAAAGAGGAACATAAATTATTAAAGAAACATGCATAAACATTTAAGTATGATTCATGGTATTTTTCAGGTTAATTATAATGCAGAATATTTCAGGATCCTATTACATGACCTCATCTTTTTGTGTACCCACCTTGCACTGGCCGCAGCAGATGCCCTCTAGCCATGGCTTGGGTTGAGTAGATAAGAAAATGGGTGGATGGATTTGATTTGTCAGTGGATTGCATCACACCATCTGCCGCTTAAATCTCTCCTGCATAAATTCACAGGGAGAGCCGGGCTTGCATCCCGTGTCACAGCTATGAGGATTCCGCCATAGTTTGCACCCAGGGTCACACTTATTCTGCCTTTTGAGCCTTCTGTTCTGCATTTTATGGATCTAACTTTCCAATTCCTCTTTTATATATTATTCTAACCTGCCACTACCTGTTTACTTTATAGGGCTTCTGCTGATGTTAGTGGAGCATGAATGTGTTAAGTAAATGTAGAGAATGTGATTATGGGGTCCTTGGTACAGTAGGGTCAGTCTTGGTGATAGTTCACAGGCCATTTGGTCTTCAGTCACTGTGTAGGAATGTCTCCTTTTTAAAATTAGTAGTGATTTCAGACTTGATTAGACCTGGAGTGACAAAATTGGGTTTTTGGACCTAGAAGTTAATTTTATTTACATTTGGTTAAAATGTATGCATTTTATAAGCCAAATTCTCCATGGTGTTAACATGCATAAATAAGAATTAAGCCTGCTTAGGCGGGTGTTGAGCATTACCTCAGGAATGAATTGATGTTGAAACGGTAAAGTCTCTGAATAGAATTTTGATGCCTATTATGTCGCAAGGCATTGTTGTCACTTTGGCGCGTAGTGACTGATTGCTGATGGGTTGAGCTCAGCCAGTGCTCTTCTGCCCCTATTGTCCGTGCCCTCTGAGGCCTTCAGAACACATCTGCTCCCCCATGTGTGTCTGACAAAGGAGTTCTCAGCTCAAGAGTTATATACCATGACCACCAAATAACCCCTCACACCCCCTGCTGCTGCCTTTATGGAGGTGGACACAGTTCTGCTCATCTTTCCCTCTGCCATGACCCTAATCTTTAAAGTTCTAAGTTTCTAATGATTTATGAAAGTCATGTTTGACTGGAGGATGCTGTGTTGGTGTGTGAAGCCAGCTGTGGAGTACAGAAATGAATATCTGTTTAATCATCTGCCATCTATGTTTGTGTGTATGTATGTATATGTATATATAATATATATATATATATATATATATATATATATATATATATATATATATATATATATATGATCCTGTCTGACCATGGGATTACAACATGGGTGCGTAATTTTAAAGAAATGGGTTCAGTCTTAAAAAAAGTCTCCAGGTGGAGCCACTTTGCATACTGCCCAACAATCGATGGCAGCTATTCGACCATTGTTTGGATGGCGCGACATTCCATGGCCTCCAAGATTCCCAGTTCTCACTCTTTGTGATTTTTTTTTTTTTTTCTCTCTCTCTGTTGGGACATCTTAAAAGCCAAGTGTACCGCACACGTCCTGCAGCCATTGATGAACTAAAAAGGAGGATTGAAGAGGAAATCGCTGCCATTCGTCTTGATATGTTACGTCAAGCAAAGCAGACTGTCCACAACAGGCTGTCAAAATGTGTAGAGAGAAATGGACAACACCTTTATGATGTTTAATGATTACCATCATTAATTGCATATCATGTACAATACATTTCATCATTAAATGTATTTTGTGATGTGTTTATTCATGCATTGAACGTCAATTGAACATTTCCCGTTTCCCTGTGCCACCCTGTGTATGTGCGTATGTCTGTCTGGTCAGGTTGGGGTACACTGGTACAGCTCTTTGCCGCAGCCACCATAGGATTAAACAGCTCAGGATCCTGGTTGGCAGCACCCCAGGCAGAGACACAGTCCAGTCCCACCCTCCAGAAATGACCATCTGTCTGCCGCAGTCAGGTGATACGTGGGTGTCCCCTTGGCCTGGTGCTGCTGCTCGGGTCCTCAACAGTAAGGATCCTGTGAGCCGGATCACCCTGATTCTCTGACTGTTTGCTATTCTTTTTTCTGCATGCTTCTGAATAGATCCGTTTCTCCTTCTGTTTTCTGGCCTTTATTAATGTTACTGAATTGTGCTTGGGCCTTATTTTGATTTTCTTTCCTTACTTTCAGATGAGGACGTTTGTGTTTTCAAATGCTCTGTGTCAAGGGAGACCGAGTGTAGCCGTGTTGGCAAACAGTCTTTCATTATCACGCTGGGGTGCAACAGTGTACTTATTCAGTTCACCTCTCCAAATGGTAAGTAGCTTGGCATTTAGTTTATAGCGCTGCTGTGAAAATATTTATTATGTAATCTTCTTCTCATTTGCTGGTCACTCTGCTGTTATAAAGTGAAATTCTTTGTTATTTTTAGATTTCTGCTCTTTTTATAACATCCTTAAGAACTGCAGGGGCCACAATGCAGAAAGATCAGTGTTCAGCGAGCGAACAGAAGAGTCATCTGCAGTACAATATTTCCAGGTAATAAGGGGTGGAAGAGCGGTAGCCAATAAACTACATTTGCACCCTCCAGAAATATTGACGCCTACGGTATAAATGAGCAAAAGGGTGATGAAAAAGTCTATATTGTTAATTAGCTTGACCACCCACTTCAGTATGAGAGAAATCAAGCATAAGGTTATTCAAAAAAATGAATTCTTATAAAAAATATTTGTTGTCAGAACTCTGGGTGTTTTTATTTGTGGTTTGATGTCGGTAGGCAAGCTGACTAAATAGTTTGTTAGTGTGGAGGGCGGAGTCTTTTTGCAGTTTTGAACACTTGGGACCCCCAGTATGCAATCCACTGCTGCAATTGAGCATTTGTGATCCTTGGAGAAAGGATTTGCTTCTCAAACCAAGCTTCTAACTCTGAATGGAGGTAAAATCTGCTTGTGCCCTATTCCAGGCAGGCTTATTAGAGCTCCTGGTATTTTAAACTACTTACCCATTTCCACTACTGGAGCAATGATTATTTTCAGGCATGGAGCCATTTTTTTCTTTATTTGGCCATTTTCTGATTCATGGAGGTCAAAAGTTTTGGTCTCCTTACCAGTGTTGGGGTATATGGTGTTTCCAAGAGTGGCAATTTTGTTTTGTTTTTTTTAAAGAAATATGTGTGCATTTTTGAAGGTTTTTTTTTCTTCTTTAAATTTTGCTTCAGTGAAAGGTTAGATTTTCTTAATTTCAGAGTAAGGTCAGGCTTATAAAACCCTCTTTTTTTTGCTCAATACAGAGCAACAGGGATTGTGGAAGAGATTTGAAAAAGAGAGTGCAGGCAGGATGGAATAGGTCAGGAATAGAGTGACAGACGGGTATCAGCGAGAGCGAAAGGGAAGGTTGTAGGCCGGTAGTGAGACCAGCTATGTTATATGGGCTGGAGACGATGGCACTGACCAAAAAACAGGCGACAGAGCTGGAGGTCACAGAGTTAAAGATACTAAGATTTGTATTGGGTGTGACGAGGATGGACAGGATTAGAAATGTGGACATTAGAGGGTCAGCTCAAGTTGGACGGTTGGGAGACAGTCAGAGAGGCGAGATTGTGCTGGTTTGGACATGTGCAGAGGAGAGATGCTGGGTATATTGGGAGAAGGGTGCTAAGGATAGAGCTGCCAGGTAAGAGAGGAAGAGGAAGGCCTAAGAGAAGGTTTATGGATGTGCTGAGAGAGGACAGGCAGGTGATTGGTGTGACAGAGCAAGATGACGAGGACAGGAAGATTTGCAAGACGATGATCCGCTGTGGCAGCACCTAGTGGGAACAGCCGAAAAACAGAAGAAGTGTTTTTTGCTCATCTTTCTCCCAGAATTCTTGGTATCCTTGCTAACTGTATTAGGCCAACTTTCACTGATTAACACAAACTAGTGTTGTAATCAGCGATAAATCAATAAATTAGAATGACTGTTTGTACTATTATAAACACTATGGACATTTCTTTTTCTTCAATAGATGTCAGTTCTTTAAGTTGATTTGTTTTTTTTATGCTCGTCGTGATCAAAATGAACAGCCACTAATTTAATAACATTCATTCATGCATTCTTTGATTTTTGTTTTTTTTCCCCCCCAAAATTTTTGAGACGTCAAAGCCTATCCTGCTAGCGTTAGGCAAAAAAAAAGAAAATTAGAAACTGCTAGTGTGACAGTTCTTAAAAGGACATGCTTACACACACCAGTTCAATTTAGTGAAGGCCTTTGGAGGCAAATAAGGGGAGAACATGCATCTGGTACAAAGAGTGTACACTGGCTGTGTTAGACTCCAGGTCTGGATGGTGGTGGCACTGTCAAATGATAATAAGAAAAGCATTATGGGGCCTGATTTAATAGAAAAGTAGAGTTTATCTGAGCTGAGTAATGTAGCTTTTTGAAATCCAAGCAGAATTGTTGAGCTTGTCATCAGCTGGGCGAACCAGTTCAGTTTGCACTGGGAGCTGTCTGAGCATGATTGAGTTCTAATGTGTTCTTACACAACAGGTTTTCTGTCCGTGTCTTGAGGCTCTGTTAATCATTTTAATTTAAGTCGTACTGAATCAACATCACCTGTTGGTTAGTTTTTGCTTTTATAAAGGTAACCTGTTGCATTAAAGTTTAATGTATTATTTACATGTGCAAAGGTTGGACACTCCTGGGCATATTACATATGTTGTTGACATTTTAAATAAAAATACAACTTTGTCAGCAAACAAACTAAAATCATGGCAGTTGTATGAAAACAATGGCAGATGAAGATATGTTTGTTTTTATTAAATTTTTTTTTTCTTTCACCCTGGGGGCCGCTTTCTGCTTGTTGAAGTACAAGATAGTTAAACCCGCATCAGTAAGAGTTTCATTGTCTTTCACCCCACTCCAGTTGTGTGTTAACCCTTGAGCTACCCTTCTGAAATAATTTTTTTCCATGCAGTTTGTTCTTATCAGTGGCTGTTTCTCTGACACTGGCCTGCCGTGGATACAAGCCCGTATTGCATTAGCATGTTTAAACACTTCATGTTTAAAATATTGTATACCTAATAGAAGATTTTGCTCTTGGCGTAGACTGCTGTGGAGTGTCGGTGTCTATGCCCCAGCTTAATTGGTCGTTGTCATCTTAACAGGGCCTGCTCTTTACTGGAGATTAAACTTTGTACATTTTATACTCCTGGATTTTTCCTCTTTTCCCTCTTCAGCATTAAAACCAAGAAACCTGCAAAGAAAACTTTGTGTTTCAATATTATTTTTTTTTTTTTTCTAACCAAAGTACCCAGCTTTGTCAGGGTACATTTGTAGAATGGGTTAAGGAAAACAAGCAAAGGTTTATGTGTTTTTTAAATCGCTACCCTTTTGGTGTTGCGAGCCGTCCACACTCCCTTTCTATGAAAACTTTGCTCTTGCATGTTGAGAATTTGTTTCTGATTAGATTCCAGAGTTGCTTTAACTCTTTGCTGGGTTGTAACCATGAATGCTGTCATGTCCGACTTGACCTCTTAGTTCAGTGCGAGTGGTTCGTAGTGCTTACATTACAAAGAGAAGTCGACAATGTAGGTTTTAAACAGTAACCGTGTGATTTTTTTTCTTTTGTGTGGCGCTACACTTCCTGTTTTCATCAAACCTCACTCCCATGCTAATGTGCATGATGCACCTCCTATACTAGAGTAGATAGAAGCAGCATTGCGTGGGAATGTAATGTTAAGCTGTGGTCATTTTGTCTGTCTGTTTGGCTCCAGTCTGTTTGGATGTTTCACTTTCTCTAAGCAAGCGGTTGGCACTAGTGTGCAAACTGTTATACAAGTCGGGGAGCATGCACTGGTAAAGTGCGTTGCCGCACCCACTACACAACAAAACAACTTGGGATCCTGGTTGGCAACCCCACCACCCCCCTCCCCTCAGGCAGACACGCGGTCCAGTCCCACCCTCCGGAAATGACCCTCTATCTGCCGCAGCCAGGTGTTAAGTGGGCAACCACTCAGGTCCCCAAAAATGAGGATCTTATGAGCTAGATCACCCTCGGGGAAACGCACCACATGGCCGTAGTGCTGTAACTGACGCTCCCTCACAATATGTGCCTCATTTGGGACTCCGTGAGCAAAGTCAAACCAACGGTACCCAGGGATTTTCCGGAGAGACACAGTACCAAAGGAGTCCAGTCTTCATCTCAGGTCACTGGATAGCATCTGTGTCTCGCAACCATATAGCAAGACAGGAAGCACCAGGACTCTAAAGACTTGGACCTTCGTCCTTTTGCATAGATGTCGGGAGCGCCACACACGGGGAAAAAAAAATAAAAAACTGGGATCCCTAGTGTTAAGTTTGGATTCTAAAGTGGTCTGCCTTTTCCGTTTGGTTGTACAAAGCAACTATGCAGAAATTGTTCCAACTCTGTCAAAGGGTTTCGGATTGTAATACTTGCTCTGAGCCAACAGGTGGCACTGATGTGCAGAATGTAGCACATCGGGGTTAAACACCCACTGGGACTCCCAGGGTCAACATTTTGTGTTCCAAAGTAGTCTGTCCTGTTCATGTGATTCTAGACAGCAACCTTTCAGAATCGGGTCCAAAATTGTTTAAAGCATGTCAGATTGTAAAGGGGAACATCTTTTTTAATATACCAGATCTGTGTCAGCGCAGTGAGTTTGTCAGTTAACTGGTTTATTTACTGTGCAGTTCACACATTATCCCATTGTTTGTATGCTCCAGATATTCTACTCTTCCTCCCGCATTCTAAACATATTAGACTGATTGGTGATTGTTTATTTGCATAGTATGATTAACTCTTTTAGGGCTAATTGTTTTTCCCTTTAGTCCCAAGCCTGAATATTTTTCCAAAAAACTCAGTTTTCTAAAAAGCAATGGTTTTACACACAAATCAGCATAAAACAATTATGACAAATGTCACTCTGTTTTATGTTCCATGTACCCCTGCAGTGTGTAAATTCACATATTTATTCTGTTCCCATTTGTCTCATCACTCATAAGCTAAAAGGCGCTTTCTGGGAATAAAAAAACCGCTTGAAGCACTCAGATGGCCGGTAATCCTCAGTGTCTGCCAACATGCTGTGTCATTTGATGAAGCCCAGTAGCCACGGATCTACGTCTGCATGGTCTTCCCAGGGTGAACGTCATCGTTCTACCGTTAGCTACACCAGCGTGTTCAGCACTACAATCGGCTGTTAATGGTCAGCTAATGCAGTGACCTGTCTTTCATTTTCGATTTCCAGATCGTTTGTATCAAAAGCAGAGTTTGATAAGTCAGAGTCCGATTCAGCAATAATATGGAAAAAAATAAATATATGCAGAATATTTTGCGTTACGCATCCGCCTCGCTCTCTTGCCTGATGTTGCTGCCATTCTAGACCGTGTTTACTCTACACTACTCACGTCAACGAGTCTCAACAGTCCTCCAAACAAAGAGGGTCTACCCTTAATGTAATGGTCAGATTTATCAATGTTTACAGCTTTTATCGCCCTCGACTTAAGTTCACATCTGCCCTCAACTCCTTGTGACGACAAAATTCGACATCCGCCCTAAAAGAGTTGAGCGTAAGATGCGTGTGAGTATGTTTGTAGCAAATAGATACATCCACAAGTTTATTTTTCATTTTGCAGTGTTTGTTTTGTCATATATTTTTGTACCTTTTTGTAGAAATTAAAGCTTGAAGATCATTCTTTTCTGCCCTAAGATCTGTATAACTGTCCCCCCTCCACTCTCATTGCAGTTCTATGGATATCTTTCACAACAGCAAAATATGATGCAGGATTATGTCCGCACAGGTACCTATCAGAGAGCCATCCTGCAAAACCACAATGACTTTAAGGATAAGGTAAACATTTATCACAAGATATCTGCATTTGACAGTTGATCTTGTGCTTTAATGAATTACATTTAATAATAGGTTGCCAGGTGCTTGTAACATCTTGGCCTTTTAATTTGCAAATAACTGCGCATAACCTGTGTTTCAGGTGGTGTTGGATGTTGGCTGTGGTTCTGGGATCCTTTCGTTCTTTGCTGCCCAAGCTGGAGCGCGGAAGATCTATGCTGTGGAGGCCAGTACTATGGCTCAACATGCGGAGGTATCACGCTGCTGAAATAAAGTTTTAGTCTTGATTTATGAAACATTTGACACTAAAAACACTTCCTTGCACTTCAAGTCTGCCTTTGAAAGTTTCAGTGGCAGTATTAGCTGGCCGAGTTAAATGCTTAGGTGAGTGATTCCCAGTGTGGGGCAATTTCATTTTTTTAGGGGGGAAATTCAGGAATTTAGTTACGTTAAATAATTTATAAAATGAAACAACAGAAATTCATTGTTAAAAATGATACAAAAAAAAATAAAACATACTTTTTATTTTTTTACAGAGACATTCATATATTTATATAAACATAAAAGGGATGGTGACGAACCCTTTAATTTATGATTTTACAACCGGCTTGGGTTTTTCTACTTAGAAATCATTTTTACCATTAAAATAATATGAATTGTAATAATGATTATACAATTTTGCAATATAACAAAAATATAAAATGATCAAAATGTTACAGAAAAAGCGGTCATGAAAGTTATTTTATATTTATGAATATCACGTCTCTTATTATGTTTTCAAAACTGTATTTGCTGTATTTTTATATTACTTTACAATTTTTTAGTGATTTCTTTGTCAGTACGTCAACCATTCTTTCCCTGTTTTGTTTCCATGTTCTTTAGAAGCTTGTTTAGACCAAATTAATTACATTATGGGCTTCCTCCACGTGAGTAGGAGTTCACTTATTGAATAGGTAATAATAAGAATAAGGAATATGTTACAGTGAGAGACATCATGATTTTAGAGAGGCCTAGGTGGGGTATGGCCAAAAAAAAGGCTGGGAAATTCTGGCTTAGGTGATTGTTTTGCAAGTTCATGGTTAATTGATGGCTTTGCTGCATTTAAGGCACTATGCACGTTTCTGTTGTCCATATCATGGTTTTGTGTATGCTAATGTTTCTTTTCATCCTACTATATATTTTCTGTTCTTTTGTCAGGTGTTTGTTGTTGACAGACATGACCAATTGAATCTCCCATTCAGGGATAATGAAGTTAGGCTTGTCATTGATCTTTACCTTGAAAGTTGCACTGTAGTGTCTGTAACAGAGCTGTGAGCCTCATTAAGTAGTTAACAGGATGATGTTAATTATAAAACAGATTTCCAGACTGTAACTAAAACGGTCACAAATGCAACCCCCCACAATTTCTTTTTTCCTTCAGTTGCCAGTGGTAACTGGAAGCTATACTTCCTTCCTAAGCCCCCATCACCACCATCATACTGCACCAAATCACTCTAGTCTGTCTTTATTAACTGTTTTATCATAGACAAAAGAACTTGCAGTGGTGGATAAGGTGCTTATACTTGTAGCAGCAGTGGTGCACAAAAAGATTGAGGCTGAGTGAGGGAGAGCTCAAGCTCGGCTGACATCACCAGGAAGTGCTCTGTTTGCAGTGCTTAGAGAAAGTCCCTGTGTGCATAAGTGTAGAAGTTTTCTTATTACTCAACATGAAAATGATCTGCTTCTGACCATCCTTGCAGTTCAGAAGTTCCCATGTCGAAAATATCTGACATGGGACAGATCATGGTGCGATTCCACCACAGAACACATTGTGCATCTCCACCACAACTCTCAAACCAGCTGCAGTGCAAATCCTGCCGACTGCACTAGTAGGTGAGAGTTTAGCTGACATTACCAGGAAGGTGCTCCACCTGCTGTGCTTAAATGCAGACCCCATATGCAGGAGTGTAGGTGTTCTCGTTTTGCACAGTGTAAAAAGGATTTTTTTTTTTGACGGCCTTTGTAATCCAGAGGTCACAACCTTTTGGCTGGGTGGTGACAGGTACCACAGTGCAAATATCCAAACTGGGAGCGATTTTGGTGTAACTCCACTTCAAAAAATTCTCTTTTGTAATGGCAAAACCCAAAATATGTGAATCTTTCAGAAATCATCAGCTCAATTTTAAATGTGCAGAATATATTTATAATTTTGTATTTTTTTTTTATTTTTTTATTTAGGTGCTGGTCAAGAACAACAGTTTATCAGATCGAATAGTGGTTATCCCAGGCAAAGTGGAAGAGGTGACGCTACCAGAGCAGGTGGACATGATCATATCAGAGCCCATGGGTTACATGTTGTTTAATGAGAGGATGCTGGAAAGCTATCTGCATGCTAAGAAATTTCTAAAACCTAATGGTGAGCTTTTTGTCTGACCCATGCTGGTGGTTTGCATCCTGTAAATGTGTTGCATTTTTTAGTAACTATAGACAACAGTTCGTAGTGAGGCACTTTTTTTAATGTATAAATCATTGGAATAATTATAGTAATTGCATATTACTGTAGTTACATAATACCTAATAATGGATGAATTGTACATAACTTATGTAAAACTAAAGTCAGTATGGAAATGGGTCATTTAAAAGTACAAGACCACTGAAAAGATATCAGTATTTTAAAATGTATTTTTTTAAATATTAAACAGTGTTATCCCTTTTAGAAAATGCACAGAAAGTTTCCATTTATATGCCACAAAGTGAGCAATATCTTTGTCGTCATCCCCAACAGTTTGAGATTGTACTTCTGTTTAGGTACAAAGAGACACATCTTGCATGTTGCTTTTTTTGTTGTTCTCCATTTTCCCCCACAGTATGCAAGTCATATGTTGAATGATAAACACCTAACACATGAATAACGTTAAAGTCGCTGGTCAGTATATGGCTAAAAGTGACCAGAATAATAAAGAGGCTATAGTATTACTAATAAGTGTTGTGAGGCATAACCTCACTGATTCATGCATCCATCCATCCATTTTCAAACCCACTTATCCTAAGCAGCATTGCAGAGTGAGTGAATGTTTAAAGAGAATGGTGTTGCTGTTGTAAATGCGGTGCTAGGCCCGTATCCTCTTTAACTTTTCAAGTGCTTAAAGATTCTTTTGATGTTTTTTTGAAATTGTGTAAATAAGTACAGTGTATGTGTAGTAAAACTTTACCTAAATTATTTCTTTCTCTCCAGGGAACATGTTTCCAACAATTGGGGATGTTCACTTGGCACCATTCACAGATGAACAGCTGTATATGGAGCAGTTCACAAAGGCCAATTTTTGGTGAGATCTAAGGGCTAGTTCAGTTCAGGGACTTGGTTTAGAAGTACAGGTATATGAGTCAAATTTTCATTGCTTTCTGTTCATAGGTATCAACCCTCTTTCCATGGCGTGGACCTCTCTGCACTCCGTGGGGCTGCAGTTGATGAGTATTTCCGTCAACCCATTGTAGTAAGTGAATTCTTTCTGTCGTCACAGTCATGGCGTTTTGATCGGTGCCAATTGAGCAGCATGTTAAGTAATTTTCATTTCTCTGGATGTGCTTGTGGGTGTCCTTTTTTTATTTATTCAAATATATTTTTTTTTTTTTGCTTTGCTATGAGGATACTTTTGACATCCGCATCCTGATGGCAAAGTCTGTGAAATACACAGTTCACTTCTTGGAAGCCAAAGAGGATGACTTGCATCGGTGAGTTATTTGTTGTTTTTTTACTTATTGTTTGCTGTATTATAACCATTTTTTTGTTTAACTTGGCATCTTACTGATTAAATAATTGTAGTTTGGTATAACTTGTATTTCAAATATTTATGCAAGAAGATCAAAGTGAACAAAACCACTGCAGTGCATGAATACATTTTAGTCTTAAGCTTTTATTATTCTGTGGTTTGTATTTCTTTTTATTAATACCAGTTTACTTTCTTTTGTGGTTGATTTTAAATTAGCTTTTGATTTATCTCCACTGTTTTCTAATATTCAATAGGAAAATTCATGGAGGTCCTATTTTGTGACGTTTATTGGGTATACTGCAAAATTTCATGAGGTCTCAGTCAGATTTCCTTACTGTGCTTAATTAGGGTGACTGGGATGTCCATACTGGAGCTCCTAATATCCATCCTGCTATTTTTTTTTAATTCTTTAAATGCCTTAAACATGCTATGGTTATTTTATTAAAGTGTTAACCCGTCCTGATCATAGACTGTTGTCATAATTAAATTTTGATTTCATTCCTACAGTTTGTGTAGTCAGTTTTTTTTGTGATTTTTCTATAATAAATATGACACAGTACAGCTGTTACCCGATCATCGTAAACTATCTTACATATTAAGTTAATATATATATGTATGTATGTCTGTCTGTCTGTACGTCTGTCTGTCTGTACGTCCGTCCGTCCGTAAGCTAAAACTCAAAGCCCCACCCACTTTGAGTTGTCGGTCTTAAGTGAAACTGGCATTAACAGAGTATATGCTGTGGGAGATGCTCAGAGTGGTACAATAACTTGGAGAAAACAAGTCACAAAATTTCTCCTAATTCTCAGTGCCAATAAACACCGCTTTTCACCCAGAAATATAAAGGAAAATTTGAATGTGTAAAAAGGTAACTGTTCCGTTCAAACTTATGCCATTTATCTAGAGAATGAAATGTGAAGTGGGTATCATTAAATACAAACTATACTGTACTCAGACATTTTAGGTCTAATTATAGGAAAAAGACAAAGATGTAATTAGTAAAATTATCACAGACGACATGGGTTTACTGGCCCTTCCGACCAGGGAAAGTACCAATAACCAACCAGACAATGATGGCTGCCCACCCACATTTCATTTTAAAGGCTTCCCGGGTGGCTTGGTTAGTAGTACCTTTCCCAGCTGGGAATCTGTTACAGTGGAAGGTCAGAAGGGGAGACTGTCCCCTGGGGTCCTGTGTTCCTCCAGTACGCTGAGTAGTAGCATCCCTCTGGCATGATTCCTGTTTGGACACTGACAGGACTGCATGGGAGTTGTAGGTCTGGTGAGTGGCTAGAGCAGGGGTTCTTAACCTGTGGTCCGTGGACTCCTAGGGTGTCCATGGATGAGTTTCAGAGGGTCAGATAAAAATTAACATTTATATTCACTATACAGCCCGGTACTGTTGATTTTTCTTGCATGTACTTTCTCATGTGATTTTTCTTGCACATTATACGTCTTGCCGTTATTTTTCTTGCTTATTTTTCTCACAAATATTTATCTCACCTAAGCCTAATGTCTGAGTTACATACTTGTGAGAAAAATAATGCACAAGAAAAATAACGACGAGACAAATACCGGACAAGAAAAAAATCACCTTAGAAAAATAGCGGTCACCATACAGCCCTCCCCATTGTCCCAATCAACAGTTTCCCATTGAAAGAAATGAGGTGTCTCTTGACTTGGTGTTGGCCTATGTTTACCATTTAGACTCGTCATTATTCTCTGCATGACTGCCATATTGTGCCACTACATAAGAGCAAGTGTCAATTCTCGTATTCCGCAATTTATCACTGTTTGATTATCTTCTCATATACTGGTGAGGATTAATGGACCACAATTTCTTTCAAGTGTGGCTGGCTGAAAAGTGATGTGTGCATGAGGGTACAGTAGGGAGAAATGCATGTGCAAGTGTGTGTGTGTGTGTATGAATATTTCTGGGGAAGGGGGGTCCATAGCTTTCATCAGATTCTTAAAGGGTTCAGTGTCTCAAAAAACGTTAAAAATCACTGCACTAGAGGGAGTTGTTGAGGGTCGGGCTGTTCTATCAAGGAGAGGTTCCGCCTGACCCGGAAGTGTTTCCAGGTGGCAGTCTTGTTGCACTGAAAGTATGTCTGGATTCGGGTTGAAAAGGACATGCTATGTCTTCCCCAAGTGAGTTGGAGTCTGGAGAGTAGAAGAACAAAGCTCACCTGGGGAGAATTAGGTAGAAAAGATGAAAGAACTGTGGTTGTAATTGTGACTTTTGGATTGTGAATTGCAGAAGACACCTGTTTATGGTATATCCTTTAAAATGTGAGATCACCACAGTAAGAGTATTTATTTATTTTTTTGTACATTACTTGATGCTAAATCTACGGAGTGTGCACAGAGAAGACGTTTAAGGAAACAGTTTAAGGTCTGTTTTTTTTTTTTGAGACTGGACACTACATTTTGGAGCCTTCAGGGCTTCTTTACAGAAGAGAACATTAGGTTGGCAGCATTGACTGAAGTAGCACCATATCAGGTTGTGAATTTTATACTTTGGAAATGTAATCATGCATTTGGATTGTATTGCAGGATAGAGATCCCTTTCAAATTTCACATGATGCATTCAGGACTGGTTCATGGCCTGGCTTTCTGGTTTGATGTGGCCTTCATCGGCTCAGTGTAAGTTATGATTATCTAATAGAAGATGTTTGTCTAGTCCCTCTGAAGAGTGTTTTTTACCTGCACTTAGTTTTCACATTAATAAAACTGCAGAAAATCTGTCATGGAGCTTTCTTTCAAAGCTATAAATTGTTTTTTGGTTGTTGGTGTTTAGTACACCTAATGGGTAGTTAGCATTTATAAATTAACATGCATGAAAAATCATTTTGAGTACATGGCGTCTTAAAGATTGAACAGAATGTGTAAATGAGAAGATGAACAAAATTTGACCTTAAAACATCTACAAAGATTATGGCTACTGTTTGTGAGTAGTAATCTATTAGACCTTGTATTGAAACCATAGTCTCCTGGTTCTTACATGGGCTCTCATTTCTTCAGGATGACTGTCTGGTTGTCTACAGCTCCTACTGAGCCCCTCACTCACTGGTACCAAGTACGATGCCTCTTGCAGTCACCTCTCTTTGCCAAGGCTGGAGACACCTTATCAGGGACAGCACTTCTCATTGCCAACAAAAGGTGAGTAGGAACTGGACAATCAGTACACTGACTGTGACTTCCCTCCTGTTAGTGAAGTAAAATGCAGTAGTGTTAACATTAACTTATTTTAGATAAACAAAGACCACATAATGATCATTCATTAGTCCCATGACTGAGTGTGTTGTAATTCTGAGAGTCTAGTTTGTGTTTTTAAGAAATGCAGACATTATTGCCTTGCAATTTAAATTTCATATGTCTATTGCTAGTTGTATTTTGTCACTTTTGTATTTATTAGGACAGAGTTTGATAAATAACTACTGTAATGCTTTTAAGAGGGCGTTTTTTAATGTAGCCTCAATACTGTTTTGTCCTATCACGGGTAGTAAAGTACCTGACATCACAGCCATTTTGAATCTTTTTAATTTCTGGTTGTAAAGGGTGTTTTTTTTTTGCCCTGCACTTAAATATTATGACAAGCTCCTTATCACATTGTTTTAAAACATATCTTGTTGAATTCAGTGTTAAAAATCAAAGAGTTAAACACCCACCATTGCAATGCTGCAGTTTTACCTCACTTGACGCCGATTGTGCAATTGGTAGGTTACAGATTAACTTTTTTTGTCTGTTTTTATAAGTTCAAGTTTATTGTCATGTGTACATAGTACAAAGAAATTCTCACTTGTATAAATTCTTGTCCTGACACCACTGCATCATAAACATATTAAGCCACATTTTAATAAATATTTATTCCATTTATTTGCAGTATATTTTGAGTACAGTGAAGACTAATAGGTAGTGGAGGATTTTGTACATTAACATTGACTTGTAAATTCTTATTATTTTACACTTGCTGTATTACTCTCTTTTAAGAATCTGGCTCAACACCAATGTAACTTTCATTATAATCTGCTTACTTTGTTGGTAGGACTTTTTAGTTTAAGGTCTGAATTTAAAAATATTCTTAACTGCATGCAGCATAATTTTATTCATTAAGGCTGGACCAAGGTGGTGTCTGCAGTTAAGTGGGATTAAAAAAAAAAGACAGATTGATAGCACTTTAGTTTAGGTTCTGCAAAAATGCATCCATTGATCATGTACTTTCTAACACGACCTTAACAAAGGCTTCTTTTGGGCTTTATTACACTTACAAAACATCAGTACATTGGTTATTCATGTCTATGCCGTGTGGAACAGGATGTTCAATTGTTAATATTAAGGATTCACAGGTCTTAGAATAAATATGCAACATCAAGAGAAACGTGTCCCAGTTAAGCCACCTCGGACCGCTCCAAAGTGACATTTTGTTAGTAGATCACATTGCAGAGATGAATAAACTACTGATGCTTTGTAAGAGTTATGAAGATCCAAAGGCCATCAATTTTAAGTTCGTTTTTAGTCACTATAAAATATTGTCTTTTGATGCTTAATCTTTTAAAATGAGATATTTTTCTATTAAAATAAATACTTGATTATTATTTTCACAGACAAAGCTATGATATCAGTATTGTAGCTCAGGTTGACCAGACGGGCTCCAAATCCAGCAACCTTTTGGATCTAAAGAACCCTTTTTTTAGGTAAATTTTGAAATCTCAGATGTTAAACAAATCTCTTAACAAAAAATATTCATTTTTATATGTTATGTATCGTATGGGGTTTGTAGTGATGGGCAAGAAAAATGTGTAATATATTTTCATGCCAATTGGAGATTGAATAGGCCTCTATGGCGACCAACACAGCAAACAATACTAAAACGTCTATGATACAATCTCAGCATTACTTGTGTTGCCTAATCGACATGTCAAGTCTGCCAGTTGTATGCTCACAACATCCCAAACACATCTATTTTTTTTACTAAAATATTGTTAAATTAGCAACTTCCAGAAAATGCTGTTTTGAAAGAAAATGGAATGTGCTGAAACACAATCAAGCATTTGAATTGTGGACCTGCCTCCTGCTTCCTTCATTGGTCAGGAGTCCAGCCCATCATCGGCTTATTCATTGGCTAACATTGTGCTGCTTCATGTGATATCAGCAAAAAGCGTGCACTGAACGACAAGTACAGCTAAAGATTAAAAGTTAAAGAAAAGCAAGTGAAAACACTAGAAAGAGAATTAGGAAGAGAATCCGCCTTGGACGTGTGCATATCCAAGGTGCCTCAACAAGTAGAAGACTGTCAGTTCACTAGGACAGTTTTACAGACTTCTGCTAAATAATTCTGAAGTGTGACAGTAGCTGATAGAAATATAAATGTTAACAATGGCAGGTGGGTCTACATTTCATAGTAAAAATTGCATTAGCGCAAACAAACGGAAATTATTACTTGAAATAATGGAACAGTGAAAAGAGAGAGAATATATCGTTCAGATTTAAACTTAAGTCAGAGACTTGTAGATTGTCTAATTTGTGTTTCTTCCCAATGAAGATACGTATCCGCGAGAATTAAAAGATTTGTTATTTAGTGAAAGTGAAATCCACATACGTGAGTGGCAGAGACATGAAGTGGCTGGTGCCTAGCACAAGTTGGTTGTTGAGTGAAGCCCCCTAGTTTTATTAAAAATACCTCAGTTTGGGTTGTTTTAAGGACTTTACATGTGACACGAGTAACGTCAAATTGTTTTCATGGAATTATTGATGCCAATTGTTGGTGATCAGAGACTTCTACTAACCTTTTTGTTCCTTTCTCTATGAGAACTTGAGATTAAAAATGTTTCTCGACCATCACTACACAATACATGTGTTAAGAAAAATATAAAAAAAAAACGTTATTTTTGGGTTAAACATTTCTTTAAGATTACAGTACAAACAAATAGTTTAAACTCTTAGCTGCAGTCCTTTTTTGTAGCAAGTGGCTTGCTTTGCTCTGTGCAGATGTTTTTTTTTTTTTTTCCTTCTACACAGGTAGTTCAATGAATAACCCATTTCTCGCTTTTCCAGATATACAGGGGCCACGCCTTCTCCACCACCAGGCTCCCACTACAGCTCGCCCTCGGAGAATATGTGGAACTCTGGAGGGTCATATAGTATGGGCCAAGGAATGGGCGTGTCTGGTATAGTCTTAACATTTTACAAAAATGAGCCACTGCTTTTGGAAACTGGTCCTACCAGACTGATGTGTCTATTTCTTCGTTTTTAGGCATGCCTACTGCTTATGACCTCAGCAGTGTTATATCTAGTGGATCCACAGTTGGACACAATAACCTCATCCCTCTGGGTAAATATGAGCCGTACTATTAAGCTTTGGTGGTTGAGGGCCGGAGTACAGCTTGTGGATGGACTGAGACAGTAAAATTTACTTAACATTATTATTGTTAAGTTTTATGGACTTGATTTATTTATGAGACTGAATAAAATAAAACAAGTACGAAACAAGAATACAACCTACTTAACATTATTAGTGTTATTAGTAGCTTTATGGAGTTTATTTATTTTAAAATATATAGCTACATACAGTACATGTATATATAGTGCCTGTCATAAATGTTTGGGACAAAGACACTTTTTCTTTGATTTGCCCTGGTGCCCTTCAGCTTTAATCACATTTGAGTTGTTTGATTACAAATTGAAAGTACACATTCCCTGATTTTATAAAGGGAATGTCTATATGTGTTGCTTTCACTTTCATGTATAAATTACAGCACTTTTTATACATACCCCCCACCTTCCCTTTTCAGGACACCATAATGTTTGGGACATTTGGCTTCACACGTGTTTGTTTGTTTGATTACTCCAGCGTGTTTGCGATTAGTCGGGTGTGTTAATGCAGGTATAAGAGAGCTTGTGGCATCTAATGTTGCTTCTAAGCTTTTGATCTCTGTCGTTACCAGGAACAAAGTTGTGCTAGTGAAAGTCAAAAAAACCCTTGTGAAGCTGAAAAACAAGAATATAACATTAAAGACTGTGTCACATTATGTGACTCTTCCAGCGATTTTCATCCATAGCATTCATTTACATAAACTTATATGATGCAGCCTTTCCAGCAGCTCCGTGTATGACTTTATCTTTCTACCTTTTTCTCTATTTTTCTGTATTTCACTGATCACTCCTGCCACTTTGTTTTATGTGGACTCGTTCCCTGGACACTTTTTACTACTTGTGAATTTCCCCTCGGGATTAGTAAAGTATCCATCTATCCCTCTATCACCTATCTACCTACCTACCTACTCACTCATTTTAAGCCAGGCCTGTAATGGGACATAAATTCCACTCAATCCAACTACTCCATATTTCACTCCGACCCAAACCGGTTTTGTCTTTAGTCATAGGAGTGGGCTTCTGTGCATGAGAGCTGACGACCAATGAATGCTCATTCAGAAGTACAATGCATCATAGAATGTAGCAACGAAGAATAAGGAACACGAGTATATAGAAACATCCTGTCTGCTCAAATTCAAGCAGTGTGGATGACACTTCATACTAGAGCAAGGCAAGAAAATGATCCCAAACATATTGCTAAAGCAACAAAGGAGTTTTTTAAAGCTACAAAACAGGAAAATTTTTGAATGGCTAAAAGATTATACACACCTTTCCATATACAGAAGAGAAAATGCAAGGGGACAAAACAAACAACAGCTTGAAGATGTCTGAGATCATCACCAGAGAAATGAGACTCTACTCCAGTGATGTCTGATTCACAGATGTCAAACACATGTGGACTACCTTAATATACACCATCGCCATGTCCCAGTGGTGCGGTGTATAAAAGGTACTTTTGAATCTAAAGTGTATAAAAATACCCCTTAAAATCTGAGACTGTGCACATGAATTGTTTGATTACAAATTTAAAGCTCTGGAGCACAGGCTAAAATTGTGGAAGAATGTGACTTTGTCCCAAACATTATGGAAGGCACTGTACATTTCTGTATGTGGCCTTTTATTGCCTGGTACTTTGTGTGTCTAATGAATGTTTTAACTCAATTTGTAAATGTGCATCACACCTTGAGCTGTGATTGGGAAGTATGCTATTGAAACAATAAAAGTGATACTTTTGTGGACAGTGATTTCACACTGTGGAATGGTTATCATTTTAGCAAACACTGGCATCGTGAACCATACACACTCCAGAATGGGCTCCATCATGAGTACTGGTATTGTACAAGGTAAGTATGTCAGCTTATTAGAAAAGGGTGAAAGGTCAAATAAGAAGTAGCTGTGAAAAAGTAAGTACACGACATGGCACAATTTTTTTTTTTTTTTTCCTTTAAAACACGGACATTTCAAGATTTGATCTTCATTAAAACTACCTGTAGAGAAAGCTGCTATAATACAGCAAACATCATGCCGTATGTACATGTAATATAAATGAAAACCATACATTTGAAAAAAGTAAGTCTGCTCCTACATTTATCATAATCTCAAATTAGAATTAGGTGCTAATGATTAAAACATCATCAGAGAGGATTTTGTCTGAACCTATCTTGTTTGAACCTCAGACATTCTAGTTTGGTTTGCTCTTTGTTTTTGAAGTGTTTGTTCTCACCATGCAGAGATATAAAGAGCTCTCTGTCGCAGGGGTCTCCAACCATTTTTCCCATGAGAGCTACTTTTACAAAATGAAAATGGCCGAGAGCTACTCCTGTTTTCTAACGTTTATTCTCATAGCTTATTTCATCCCAAACAAACTGAATTAGCTTATTTTGCCTCAACATTTACAAAATGTTGGTGTCCACAACTCACATTTTGCATTTAAACTTCACAAAAAAACATTTAGTTCACCTGCAAGTACATTTTGTATTTCTGTAAGCATTTTCTAGTGTATCTCGCACTGTTGAATTAACGCATGAATGCTGTCAAAACAAAACAATGCAATTCCAAATACACAGATATGACTTATTCATTTGTCATTTTGTTATATGTCACTGTGTCACTTTATTCACTTGTCCAGTTGCACGTGTGATGTGTTTTTTAGTTAGTTAGATGACTGGCACTGCATGGAGTCAACAATAGAGTCGGGTTTATGGTGGAGTGGAGCCTCTTGGGTTTACTCTGATGGAGTCATTTAAGTGTTCTTCTGGCAGTCTTGTTCTGAACTTTGATTTCATGACATTCATGTCAGAAAAGGGTGACTCACAGAGGTATAGAAACCCAAACAGAGCAAGACATTTTCAGAGCTGCTTGGTGAAGATTCTTATAGTTATCTGGCTCTACTACGCTCCAGAAGTGCTGAGAATGCTGTTGAGACTTTAACTGCACATTATTTTGACTTCTGTCATTTTGCTATGTATCATAGTTCGCTTGCGGTACCGATTTATTAGTGTGACTCCGAGATCCATGCAACGGGCCAAATCGGGGGTTACCAACTCACTCACTCACCAGCTTCGGGAGGTGTTTCTTAACTGTGCTTAGCTAGCAAACAAGAGAACAATTGAATTCAACTTTGTTTAATATTTAAAATAAAGTGTTACTTAGGTCTTGATGAGTTTGAGTCCGGATATTCTCTTAAGTGTATGGCTCATTGAAAGACAGATTGCAATTGAGATTGGGGATTGTGCTTTTTGTATTAAAAGGATCGTGATACAGTTTTTTGGAAAGATCGGCCACTTCTAATTTGGCTAATCAAATTTTCAAATTTATGTAGGATTCATTTACCCTTTGGTGAGCTACTTGTAAAGAGGTGGTGAGCTACCAGTAGCTCGCGAGTGACGTATTGGGAGACCCCTGCTCTGTGGCCTTCACAAAAAGGTTCTAGATGGTCTGCAAAGGGATATAAAAAAAGATCTCCAAACAAATATAGTCTTTTCCAGGCCAGGTTACCCCAGCAAGTTCAGCCTGAGAACAGAATGCAAGATGCTGGAAAAGAACGGTCCAGAATTTCAGCACAGGATCTATGGGTAACTCTTGCCACTGATGATATCAAAGTGTATGAGTTGTCTACCATTAGAAAGACGCTGCACGAGTGAGGGAGATGTGCCAAAAGGAAATCTTTGCTGTCCAGAAATGTGTCCAGGAACAAAGCTGTTATAGGCAGTCGGGTTGTCCAGTTTAATTTTAACTGAAATACAACTGTATTGTGGCAAAACAAATATTGGCTCTAGTTAGCCTCAATTCTGTTGGTTGGCTGTGTGTTGGATGCCCTGTCTTCCCGTTTCGCTGGTCAAGGTCTGATGTCTGGTTGCCAGGTATTTATAATGGCTGGTCCCTGAAGTGGCAGAGTATTCACATGTCTTCCCATGGTGACCCTTTAATGTTACTAGGAAAAGTGACAATACCATTGGCATCAGCACCCCCTCTTGTCCCGAGCTGGAACTGCTTACCTCACCAGAGCTGGTTCCCAGATGTGTATGTGTTACAACACCTAGGTAAAGATTAGAACTCATGGAACAGTGTGCTGTGGACAGATGAGATGAAGATAAAGAATTATTTTACCACAGTACCAGAAGAAATGTTTGACAAAAACCAAAGACAGCATCTGAGCAGAAGAACCTGATACCAGCTTCAAAATGTGGGGGTGGAAATGCAAGGTGAGCCATAAAGTACCACCACATTTCAAACATTTATTCTACAAAAATGCTACAAGATAAAATAAATTTCATTATGACACAAGAGAGGGGGTACAAAATTATTATCATCATTAGCAATACACTCTTCAAGACAATTTCTGAACACTTGCATGACTACTTCGGCCATTGAGGGCTTGGAAGGCCACCATGTTTTGAAGTCGGCCTCCCTGGAAACATCTCCCACAAAACTTGCATAGATCCTCTGCGCCGTAGGACGTGTTGCTCCATCCTGTTGAAACCAGGCATCCATCACATCCATTTTTTCCGGCTGGGGCAGCAAACTGGGATCTTATAACATGACAATGAGCTTAAACATACCAGTAAATACACAAAGAAAAGAAATAAATGGAGGGGGTTGTAGAATGGTCAAGTCCGGCGCTTGATCTGAATCCCACTGAGATGCTGTGGTGGTTCTATCCAGCAGGGGGTGCTAGCTCCCTGGTTGGAATAAGTTCTTTTGTAATTGCGGCGTTTTAAGTAGCCAGAAACTATACAGATACAATGTAAAAAGGCAATATCCCTTCCATAGTGATACGGCGGTAAGAAATCACGTTAGAGAAAATAACAGCTTTCTTTAATGACAATTTACGTGGCATAACAGACGAGGAAGCCATGACAACACTTTATGCAGAATTTACCATTTTCGACGCTGCGCTGGAAGGATTTACAGGATCGGATGATGTAATCTTCCATCCGTCCGTCAGCTTCAAGGTGTGCTGGGCAAATTTCCAAGGCTTTATACTCTTTCTCCATGTGCAGGCCCTTACTGAGGTGTATCCTGCCATTCCAAACAAGGCAAAGAGAGGCATGCTAACGCTTAACACACAGAAATAGTGCATGTTGCCCATTTGTCTTTGTCTGTCTTGTCCTATGCTTGGTGTAGAAGTTCTAAATGCTGAGCCCCTTTATACTAAATCTGGCTCGGCTGTGCATGTAGAAAGAAAAGAAAAGCAGATTTAAAATATGTGCACAGAGCACAGTGACATTCTGATTACTGGGGTTGGGGGGGGACTTAGTCTAGGATTTGAAATGAGCTGTACATGCAGGAAGCCCCTCAAACATCACACAGCTGAAAGAACTCTTCATGGTGGAGTGGAGTAGATGTCAGAGACTGCTAAAGAGTTCTAGAAAAAGCTTTGACTTGAGGGGGCGCAATACCATCTGTTGGAGCCAAAAGTGGACAGACTTTTGCCCCAAATGGACATGGCAAAAATCTTTTCGTTTTCCTTTGAATACATTTTTTCTCAATTACATCACCTTTATCAATAGATAATGTTTAATTGAATATCAAATCTTGATTTATATATATATATATATATATATATATATATATATATATATATATATATATATTCATTCAAAAGGCATTTACTGTATTTCATAGGGTGTACTTTCTTTTTCACATGACTGTAGGTAGGGAAAAGACTGCTTTCGAGAGAATTAGTCTGCTAATAGTTGCTTCTAATTTTATTTCAACAGGCACGTCCAGTGGGCAGGCGGGTTCCAGCTCAAGCAGCGGGCACTACAACCAGTTCACCATGGGTGGACCTGCCATCTCCATGGCGTCACCTATGTCCATCCCCAGCAACACAATGCACTATGGGAGCTAAGATAACCTTCCACTCTGAACTGACAGCGAAAGAAAACCAAAAGAGGCTCTTGGGGGCCTCTCTTCACCATCCTTGCACCCCACCCCCCACCCAAACACACTTTCCCCTTTAAACCCTGACCACCACACCCCACTTTTCGGCATGTCTCTGCACCGGGCATGTGAAGTTGCCTGGTCAGTCCACGTTTCAGTGGTTAATTAAGCAGGTTCTAGGTGAGTCCACTGCCTATGTGTACTATGCTCTTGTTCACTGTTGTGCATATCATTAAAATGTGCTGTGACACAGCCGTATGGGGGAGACAGAAGAGCCAGCCGAGAGTGAAGGGCACGGATGCATGTCCAGCCCAACCCTTTGCCCCCCATTAAGGCAGCCTTGTCGGCTGTCACTCATCTTCCAGGACTTTTTGTTGAACAGAACCATATTCTACCCTGTGGGATGAATAACAATGAGTGTCATGCTAAGTGGATGAGGCGACTTGTCTCCAAGTGACATGGACCCTTGAAGCTTTGGACTGATGCTGTTAGGTGTACAGGTTTATCCACCTGTTATTTTTTGACCCCAGCCCCCCTTCCATTGGACTTTGTTGAACTTTTTTTTTGTTTCCCCCCACTCCTCCTTTGACTGTGTGGACTCTGGTAACCTGGATAGAAAATGATGAATTTCAGGTTGCAGTTTTTACTTTTTGACGTGTGTGAAAGCATAGGAAATCGGCTTACAATGTCCTTTGCAGCATCAGCGCTAGTTAAATTTGTAATTGAGCCTAAGTGCCCCTTGCCCCGAGTAGTGGAATAACGTTGATGGCTGCTTCAAGGCCACGTAGGACCATCGTAATCCTGATCCTCTGCTGGAGGTGGGGATATAGCATTGAGCACCAGCCATTTAGGTTTTGAATGATGCAGAAAACTGGACTGCTTGAAGGAAAAAAATAAATGAAACATTTTGGACTCGCCTGTGAAAAGGTCAGTAAAAGCTAAGCGCCTTGCCGCGCCCTGCCCATGTTGTACCACGGCAAGGCAGTTGTATAGGGTTTAATTTTTCTCTTACTGTATTGCACCTCATGCCCAACTTTCATCCGTCTTGTACGTTTAAAACTGACACTGAAATTTTGGCAAGTGACAACCTTCACACCAAATCCATCCAGCCTGCATCAAGGGGAGCTTCTGTGTTACCCAGCTAGAAGCATAGAATTCCTTTGTAGGTCGGGATTTGTTGGCTTTTTTGTTTTTTTTTTTTTTAAAATCCTTCTTGACAGTACACACTTCAGGTGGTCTTTTTTTTTCCTGTTTCAATATCAGTACAAATTTCAGGTGGTCTTGATATTTTTTGCCACAAAGTATTGTGCAGATTTGGCTTTGGTGCAGTTTCTCATCATCTTTCAATTTGGTCCATGACATGGGAGTCACTTGTAGGTTATAATTTTTTTTTTGTTTTTCTTTTTTTATGGCACACTGTCCAGATTGTGTGATGTGTCAGCATCCCACAACTAGTCACTTTTAAACACACACAAGAACAAAACAAGTTCAGTGTTAAGAGTCCAGTGAAGGAACAAGGCCACTGTGTCACCACAGCCTGAAAGGCCAGCTGCTTCTTGTCCCCGTTAATAGTATTTTGTAATGTCTGCATGGTCAATGAAAGGCTACAGTCCATGGCCTTTTGTTTTGGGTTTTCTCAGGGCACTCACCTTTTTAAATGTTTTATCATATCCATATGTTTTTAATGGTAGCAAAGGTGACATTAAAAAATCATACATGAATGCTAAAGCTTGCACCATCTGACTCGTGGGAAAGGGCGATACATTAGACGAGCAGGCCCAGGTATCGTCTGTTCTTGTTTGGCTATGCCCTTCATTTGTGCCCACAGTTTATGGTAGGGGGAACCTCCATATCTGCCCATAAAGCAGCCAAGCGTCATGCCCCCTGTGTAAAGTGAGCACAGTCCGTTCACAAACCCCGACGAGTTTGATTCAGTCTGGTCAGTGGCTGGGTTGATCCAAGTGATCAGTTTTATGCAGAGGCCCTAATGTAGTTAAAATGCTGCAGCAACCGTATTATAGGAAGTTTGTTAAATAGTGTTTTTTTTTTTTTTTTTGGTCTGTTTCTTTTCCCTGTAGTATAAATAAACTTGGGAGGGTTTTGAAAGATGCTGTGTCTCGTCTTAATGAAATGTCCATTTTAAAAACGTGTCCAGTTTAAAAACACAAGAAGAAATCTGGCTTTCCAAGTCATACAGATGACATGAAAAGAAGGTTTCATTAAAAGGAGATGTAGGGTTGGCATCTTCGGAGTCCGCAGCTACTTCGCTCATCCGGTAAAAGCCAACAGAAATTCCGAGAATCAAGTCTTCACGTACAAGAATCAAGGAGTAACCCTTTTGTGTTAATACATTTCAGAAGTTAAATCCTGATATTTGCACTGATTTAACATCTAGATACCATTTTGCAGAATGGGACTTTTGGGGGTATGTTTGAATATTGGGGGGTTAGATTTCCAAGGAGTTTTCACCTTTCAAAACAAATTTAGGTGTGCAGAAGATGGTGGTCAGTGACGAAACACACGGGTTAAATAAGGTCAAGAGGAATGGGAACAACAAATCTACAGCAACTAAAGAGTACTAACTTGGACTTCATGTCTAATATGGAATTATTATTAGTGCTGAAAAATGAGTGCATTGAGACGAGGCTTCAGACCATCTCACTGTTTCATGTTTTGCTATGCTGTACCCTTGTGCTAAAAGCATTTAAATTCATTTTCTGTTGTCAAGCAACACTGAGCACCACGATATGACATGACAAAGTGAAAACAGGATTTTTAGAAAGTATTCAGTCCCTTTACTCGGCACATAGTCAAGGTGGCCATTACAACCTCAAGCCTTCCTGGGTTTGATAAAACAAGCTTCACGCGCTGCATTTTAGTTGTTTTCTTTTTCTTCTCCTTGGCAGATCCTCTCAAGCTCTTTTGGGTTGGATGGAGACCCTCAGTGTTCAGCTATTTTCTGGGGTCTTCAGAGATGTTTGAGTCTGGGCCATTCCTGTGTTGTCCGCTTTGTTCTGGTGGAAAGTGAACCGTCGGCCCAGTCTGAGCCCCCGAGCACTCTCGAGCAGGTTATTGTTAATGATAGCTCTGGCCTTGGCTCTCTTCAGCTTTCCATGGATCCTGACTAGTTTGCCATTGGAATTTAGATGGAGATAGAAACTGTTTTTGTCCCCAAGGGGAAATTTGTGTTATACAGAAGTTCTTTAAATAAATACAGAGAGATTGTATGTACTAAAATATATATATGTGTGTGTGTGTATGTATGTGTGTGTGTATGTGTATATATATATATATATATATAATCCTAAGCCTAAAAGTGCAACAATTTGTTTGTCACGCTTTAAATCAGCTTATTTTAAAACCTACATATATATGTTTGGTGTCATTCTTTTCAGGACTTATTGAACTTTAATATGATGTCCTGCGAGACAAGACTTTGTACCTAGAGATTTAACCAAGCCCAGGGCCGGAAATAAAAGACAGAGTAGGACAGCTGCTGTACAAGCTTTTAAATGTTCAAAGCGCCATGTGAGATGCAGGCACATGGCACTGCAGCAGCAAACCAGCAGCTGATTGAGCAAAGAGGAGGTAAAAAAAAACCCAACTATTTGTTTCTCATTGTATCACCATTTAAGAGGGGGTATCGGAGGAGCGACCGTATCTCCTTGGGGTGCGTTCAGCCTCCCTCTTCACAACACAAGCGGTAGAAACATGAAGTTGCTGGCACATAGCTCAAGCAGGGGGTGAACCCCCATAGATATACTGTATATATACATACACACACAATTATGGTCTGAATGCATACCAGAGTGACTAAAACTGAATACAATTTAAGAAAAAACTGACAACTTTGCAGTCCCAGTGAAACATTACGGGTGTATTGTTGTTTCTTTTTGGCAAACAATAAAAGGTGTGTCAGAAGCAGTGCCCGAGTTCAAGACATGACACTAATTTTGTTTTCATCCGATCACAGAATCTTCTTTTCTCACAGTCTAGGGGTCCTTCAGGTGCCCTTTTTGGCAAAATCCAAGCAAGGCTTTCTTCTCGTCTCTTAATGTGAAAAGGCTTCTGCCTGCCTTCAAATTCCAGATATGTTGCCACACAAGTTCTTTTGTTGCTTGGCCAGAGTGCCGACTGGGTTCTTAGTCACCCCTCATACGAAGGCCCTGCACCCTGACTGTTCAGTTTGTCTCTAGAATTGTGGTCGTTTCCCCAGCATCCTCCATGTAAGATTAGGAGGAGCCGTCCCCAGTTCAGTCTCTAAACTTTGAATGTAATGCCCTCAACCTCGTGACTTGGTTTTTGTTCTTCTGGAGACAGCAGCTGTCTGCCTTTCCCAACCAATCCAGTCAAATGAACTGACCACTGGTGGAACCCAAACGTCTCCAGAATGGGATACCAAAGCACAGTGTCTGAAACATACTTGTGCCAGTGTGACATTTCAGGTTATTTTTGAAATTTCTAAAATACCTGGTCTTTATCAGGAGGAAAATAGCGATTTTTTTTTTTTTTTAATTGTTTGAGAAAAATAATTAAAAAGAAAATTTTTAAATAAGTTGACAAACAATGGAGACTCACTATTGTGCTTGTCTTGTATGTATGGGATCCAGCAAACTATTTAATTTTAAAAGTAACAGGCAGGCGGTGGCACTCAAAGAATGGTGGTAGTCCCCTCCAGTTTGCCCTCTGGTGGTCATTCTGAGTGTCGACTGGTTGATAACATGCATACAAAGACCACCAGAAGGGGGGTTTGATTACACCCCACAGTATTTTTAGTTGACCAATGAGAAACATGTGTACCAAGTGTCATGGAACTCACTCCAGGCATTTGTAAGTGATGCTGGAACATACATACTCAAATACATACTCACATACCCTCATACATTGACTTTTATATATATATATATATATATTATATACACACTGTATGTGTGTGTATATATATATATATATATATATATATATATATATATAGATTGAATTGCTATACTCCTGTTTGTGATTGGTCGTGCAACAGTATTGAGTAAGGGGGAAAAAAAATAGTTTGAACTATTTTAGCATAAAGCTGCAACATAACAAAAATGAGATAAAATGTGAAGACATTATAGTGGCCAGTAAATCGGGGTCTCTTGGACTGAAGTTAAAGACCAGCCCTTTTCAGAAGGGTCAATCCCCCACCATGCCTTTTTTTTTTTTTTGCTGCACGTTGGTCATTAATTAAATACCAACTGCGGCTTTTAAATGCCTTGCTTTTCCACTGGAAGGCAGGACTATTAGGCCAAAATGGCGACAAGATCCCCTCCTACTCTTTCTTTCCACATGAACATCTTTACGGTGGACTGTAGTAACTTTCTAAGTGACCCGCACCTTCTCTTACCATCCATGGCCTCGGTTTACACTGCACGTCTACTCCATTAATGAAGACACCTTCAGCACATTTTGATCGAGTTTGTGGCCGTAGCCTTTCCTTTTTTTGATACAGTAGCATTAGGTACGATTGATAAATAAGTTGCTCCTAATCCTACAGGATGGGCTCTGCCACAGTGGCTTCTGACAAATCCCAACTCCATCCTGAGCTGTAGCACTGATGGTAACTTATTAATTCTTAAGGTATTTTATGTTACCAGTTTCTATTCATTCTCAAATGAGACCAGACTGAGATATTTGTGACAAACACTGGCTATGGTGAAATTCCAAGTGGTAGCAATGTGTTTTTATTCAGTCAGTTTTAAAATGATATACTTGAGCCTTCATTTATCTCTCCTGACCCTTCTGATACACACCACTCGGGGATCAGCTTCATGGTGGATGTTCAGAAGCCTCGCTTATTTTCATAATAGTTCTTGCAATTGCTCAAAACTTTATTAAACCTGGGAAAAATAGAACCTCATCCCTCAGGTAGACCATTTTGAAATTGCCCAGCATGATATAAACATAACAGACAAAAAGGTTTACAAATGTGCTGCTCTATTAACACGCAAATTCCCAGCTTGGATTGCTAGAGAGTTTAGTGCCAGTAAAACCAAATGGTACTGAACATTTACTTTCAAAAGTGCTTTTCTGTATTTCTAGATAAAATATACAGGGCGACAATATAAAGTTAGTATACCAATAGAAGAATAATCTTACTTTACCCAGGCCACCATGGATGTGAACAGACGTAGATTTTGGACCTCAAAATGTCCCATAATTACTACATCTTTACCAGAGTTTCATACACAGACTGTCGTCTTCCACACTGCATTTTTGTTTTTTGGGAAATGTTTCTGCGCACGTAGATGATTTTCTCGTTCAAAAAAGTAAACCACCCCCCTCTGTTGAGAGTGGTCGTCTGCATTTACCTCCATTGTAACCCCAGTAGAAGAAAGGAGCTCAACGTTTGACAGAAATACTCCGCGTGTGTTTTATCGCTGGACACCCCCCAGCCTTTATGCTCTGCCAGCTGTTCATACCTCCATTAGCCCGAATAAAGACTCCTCGTTCCAAACTCTTGAAATCAGACTCTCACTAAAGGCATGTAGTTGGATGTCCCAGTGGCAAGATTCTTATCAAGCTTATTTTTAAATACTGTAGGAGCAAATAACCAAGAGGAACCTCCGGCCAGCTTTACACAGCATGAGCTTTAGGAGCGGAGGCTGTGACGTTCACTAAAGAGGCAGCTGTCGTCGTTAATGGCAGTGGCTGCTGGGTTATTGGAAAGAAATAAAACTGAAAGGAAACAAAAAAAAAAAAGAATTCAATAATTTGACTTTACAAGAATAAGGTATCTTTATGTATACAAACTTACCTTGCAGCATACCGCAAGAAGTAAATGCAATACAATGATCGCCACCATTGTTGAGAGAGCAGCTACCCTTGTATCATCAGAAAGGATCGGCCAAAAGGTGAAAATCAGAACAGATCCACTGACTACTGTGGCAAGAAGGAAGATCAGCCAGTGGACCCAACCTTCTGGAATGACACAGAGAACCTGGAAAGAGAGACCAACTGAGTCAAGATGAGAATTTAAAAATTAATCTAAAGTACCCGCAATATTTGTAGCAGAAGAAATGGGCTCAGGTAAGGAAGCAAACTTTTTTTTTTTTTGGCTGTCCCATCACCTGCACTGCCTCATTTTCTCTGCTGTAATGTAGCCATTCCTATAATTATTAGCATATTCATGAGATTCACGTAAAAAAGGCCCCGAATATTCTGTAATAACTCGCTAGGATGAAGCAGTCTGAATGAAACAACGTGCCGCAATTTCAAAAGAACACATTTCCGGAGAGCTAATGCCTCTTACGGAAACAGCTCCTCAGTACAAGACGGGATGCCCCTGCGTTGGACAACCGTTGCGACATTCAAGCTCCGTTTGCAACTTCTGGGTGAGTATCCCCCGTAACCCCTTCACTCAGTCACTCGACTGCTCATCAGTATGGCGGTATACAGTATTGAGCAGCGTGTCTTCGTGGTGCCAACCTATTGGGTCACCAATTCGTTTAAGTGATGTCAGAATCGACTGGATGGTCCCGAGTTAACGGAAGGTGCAAGATGAAGCAACGTGTCTCAGTGCATGGCAGAAATTGAGGAGTCCTTCGGCAACAGGCTAACTTCAAAAGGGCTTTGGCCACCACGGTTGCCGGATCTGACACCACCAGACTCCTTCCTTGAAAGGAAAAGTCTATCAGAACAAGCGTCTCATTGTGGAAGATTTGAAGGAAAACATCCAATGTGAAGTCACTGCTATTTCCCCCCAGGACACTTGCCAATACGCTCAGGGACATGCAGCGCCAAGCAGGAAACAGAAACCACTTCCAGCATCACACGTAATGCAATCAAATACACACACGTTAAGGTAGAGTGCAGATTCAGTTAATAAGAAGAAGAATTCTTTGCATTTATATAGCGCTTTTCTCACTACTCAAAGCGCTCGGCAATTGCAGGTTAAGGGCCCAACAGAGCAGAGTCCCTTTTGCCAATTACGGGATTCAAACCGGCAACCTTCCCATTGCCAGTGCAGATCCCTAGCCTCAGAGCTACCACTCCACCTCAGTTCAGATTGCTTCATTCTAACGGGAGATACAAGAGAATATTCAGGGCCTCCTTTGAGTAAATCTCCCAGTATTCTCACTTTAAGATGATTTCTTGTCATCTTTCTTTCCTCCTATCTTGATATCGTGCTTCTTCATTGCAAGGCTCTTTAAATATCAAGCAGTTACAATGGTGTTATGGACGGTGCGCTCGGCCTAATGCTGGGTTATCTTGAATCACATCAAGGACCATATTTTTTGGTGGGTGCACTTGAATAGTTTCTTACTACTGCCAACTTGACAACACACCACTTATAGTTGCCCAAATGAGAAACGTTGGGATGTCAAATTGTTCATTGCCATTGTTTTGCTGCGACAACAAAGTTTTGAAAGAGTAACATGCATGTAAAACCTCATGAACCTGGTCTGAACTGTGCAGGAGTGATGCATTTCTTACCCACCATCATTGTGACTGCCCTTCCCAATGAAGCCACGTGGCTTGCATGCTACGTTGGATCAGCCTTTACTGTACAAGCAAAATTTCATTAAGATCAGCTCAACTTTTAGAATGATGTGCAGTGTTTGGGTAATTACACCATCACCCCCCATTCCCCCTAAAAATACACCACTGTTCCTAGATTACATTTTTAAAATTCTATATAGCAAGTATTTCAAGTTGTCATTGATATAATCTACAGGAAAAAAATTTGTGAAACGAACTGTTTTGATGCGACTGGTGAACAGAGCAGACGAACGGGCGACATGTGATCCGACAGCCAACTTGAGGTCCCATCCATCCATTATCCAACCCGCTATATCCTATCTACAGGGTCACAGGGTCTGCTGGAGCCAATCCCAGCCAACACAGGGCACAAGGCAGGAAACAAACCCTGGGCAGGGTGCACACACACTAGAGAAAATTTAGAATCGTCAATGCACCTAACCTGCATGACTTTGGACCGCGGGAGGAAACCCACACAGACACGGGGAGAACATGCAAACTCCATGCAGGGAGGACCCGAGAAGCGAACCCAGACGGATCTCCTAACTGCGAGGCAGCAGCGCTACCCACTGAGCCACCGTGCTGCCAGACTCGAGGTCTTTAGTGTGAAAAATGGATAAATTACATCAAACAAAGCCAAAAAATTCAAAATGCAGAAGGAAGTATCTTGATTTTATTTCTATAGAAATGCCAGACTGGTAAGTGCATCATTTTAGTTGGCAACAGTATAATAAAGGAGGCTACTCAGGGACGAGAGACACATAATGCCAAGGAGATGCCAACCTGGGATTTATTATGACAGAGAGCATCAGTTATGTGTGGACGGATTTTCACAAAGCTGGCGTCACATCACATAACTTCTAGTTGGAAGGGATGTCAAACTTGATGACCATGGTCGCTGCCGATCTTGTCACACTTCACGACTAGTTTTGTAGGGCATGGCCAGCAATGCGACTCCCGTGACGACGTTCCAGCGCAATTTCACATTTCCAAAATTCTGCGAGCTGGCCCCTCTTTCTGGCAGCCAATAATGTTCTGCCTGACCGAGCCGGTGCTGTATGAGTGCTTACCAGAATGGCATGAGACGACATACACACAAGCCGCTATCGTTTATGAGGTCCGAAACACAATGGGAGATGAAGCGAGCAGGGGGCTAAGCCCCCTAGTTATTCAAATTTCTAACATGACGCACTGAAAGTAAGTAGCAGCCTTCTTCCTGCTACCCTCTCAAGCATCTTTAATTGCCATTTTCTTCCTACTGAGCAGCTGAAATGAGGGCACCTAGTTGAGTGAATTTCTGCACAGCAGCAGACAGGCTACATACAGAGGGATAGACCTACAAATTGAGCTTCTCTTATTCTACAGTAATCAATAAGGACTACAGCTGAAAGGAATTATGTTTTTAAATGGAGTAACCCTAACCCTTAGATTCCTTCTCTAATGGACTCCACCAATAGCATTCAGGTGACCCCATCGTTGTGTCTTTTAACCCTGCTAAAACTCCCCTCAAATCAAACCATAAGACGACTACTACTTAGGTCACGTTTTATTATTTCACTCTCAACAAAGTGAAATCTAACTATAAAGTCATTAAAACAAAATGCCCAGGACTTCTAAAATATTTCCTTTCAATTCAGAATTTAATATACTATGTAAACTATTTCCCAATGTGATCAGTTATTATCTGCTACTTTATAAGACAAGGTTTTGCTAGATCCCCACCACAATGCCACCTCCTCTTTAATTTCTTAAAAGTGGGTGGAGGCTGGCAGACAGAGAACAGTTCAACGAGGAATGGCACTTGACGGGTAGCATAGAATATGGGCATGCGCAGCAGCAGCAAAATTATTGACTTCATTTCAAAAGTTACTCACTGCAGCAGGAATGTAGATAAACAGGCTGTAGCCATATGTAGACACCGTCTCAAGGAAGGAGTAGTTGGAAAGACTTCGGCTTTGGTTTGTCCTCCACTGCAAAAATCCCCAGAGGCCAAGTGGCACCAGCCATGCATAACAGTAAATAATCACACAAGCAACAGTCACTACAGCAAGAGAGGAGGGAAAAATGTGTCATTGCTTACTACAAAATGTCATTAACCCATGTTAACCCATGTCAGCTTTTAAAATCGGATATAAAACTACTGCTGCCATATAGAACCATTTCCTGTAGTTAGTTTTGTGAAGTCCACAGTTCAAATTTCAAAAACAACTGTAGCAACACCCTAGCAGACAGTTGGAATGGATGTAGTTTCCATCGGTCTGTCGTCTTCTTCTAATGTGTTGCCTCTAGGAGATATCATTTAAGATTAAGTGTCATGGCTTTACAGACCCTTCTGCTGGAACAGCGAAATAAATAACTTTCTGTTCATTGACAAGATAGTTTTAGCTGATTGATTGATTGATTGGAGTTTTTTGGCAGACATTTTGAGTGAGTACAGCTGCAGTGACAGAACCTTAATTAATCCCAGCTGCCAACACTGATCATCAAAGTACTGGCTGGGAATTAAATTTACTCTTTATAGGATTTATTTAATCATTTGAGAGCATTATTAATGCTTTAATGTTTGTTGATAAGCCATTTTTATTTAGTGTTTTCTAGGATTTAACATGGCTGCTCAGCTGTCCCTTAACAACAAAGAAGAGCAGCACTCTGCTTTTAATGGGCTGAAGGTGTACCGGGGCAGAATCCTTGTCGGTTCATCACAATCATGGTATGGACTCGCTCAGCGTTGTTGTTGCTAGTGGACTCCTTTTTGTCTGACCATTTCTGAACTTCTCAGTCCAGGTTCTTGCCCATCTGGCTGTGGTAAAATATGGGTCTCCATATTGGGCAGAAAGCCTTCTATGGATTTCAGCTCCTGGTTCACCTTCAGCCCATAAACAGAGGATCATTGCTCGTTGCTCTCCTTTGGTGCAAACAAAGAGTAGAGTGGCCATGACCACAACTCCCATGTGGATACATGGTTGGATAATTTGGCAGTAGAGAATGCAGTGGTCATATATCCAAAAGAGAAGTACTTAAGTAAAACCTCTCATCTGTCTCTTTACCTTTATGGAACTGAGGGCTGTAGTGGTAGTTGGAATCCCCAGACTCATTTAGAAAGGTGGAGACATTCCCACTGATGGCCATTATCAATGCTAGTGTGGCGCATATCCAAAATGGACCTGAGGGACGATAAAGATTTATTAGACAAAGGGCACATACAACTCTTCCCCTTTAATAAAGGAATTCTTTTCATGGCCCTTATAAGCCATTAGACCAAACAAGTACAGACTCACCATAAAGGTCAGGATTGTTTCTCAAATGGTGCTTTACAAAGCTTCTTCCTGGCAGAGGCAGCACAGACCCTTTTATTCTGTCCAGCACCTTTCATTTGGAGGGAAGTAATAAAGATGGTGACAACATAATTTGGAGAATTTTGGAAACGTATACATCCATACATACACAAAATTCACATACCTGAAAGGTGTCAATATTGAAGAATGACTGGTAATATTCAAAGGACCAAAACTTAAAGTTCTTCTTTTGTCGGGTCAGCATCTGGCATATAGAAAGTCATAAAGATGTTTGAGGTCAGATAGCGAATGAAGTCGCATCATCAGTTGTACTTCTCTAATATTGACTGAGCTCTGCTGCCGCATTCTCACATCAGCATTCACAGATTTTCAAGTTTGAGATATGTGGTCGGCACTGAACGGTTACTGGGTTCACTTTTATCTTGTCAACTCTCGTTATTGGACTGAGAAGGTAAAGGCACAGAAAATCATTAACCTGAAGAACTAATGGGGATAAGTGGTATCTAATAATGCTATTTTGTGAACAAATTTGCACTGATAAAATAAAAAGGAGTACAGTGGTGCCTTGGTTTGAGAGCATAATTCGTTCTGGAAACATGCTTGTAATCCAAAGCACTCGTATATCAAAGCGAATTTCCCCATAAGAAATAATGGAAACTCGGATGATTCATTCTATAACCCAAAAATATTCATATAAAGCTAGGGGGGCTTTGCTCGCCAACTCCACGGCCTGTGCTACACGCCAGCCACTTTGCGTCTCTGCCGCTCACGTGTGGGGATTTCACTTTCACCAAACAACAAATCTTCTAATGCCCATGTGATGGAAGAACCAGGGGAGAGGACAACCCCTTTAGCTTACATGGGGGCCAAGGGTTTGGAGCTTAGAAGCTCAACCCTGTTGGGGCCCATGACCAATGCCAGGGGGCACCTGGACAGTTTCGGATTGGACTGCAGCACTTCATAAGTTCTGCTGGAAGAGGGTCTGAGAGTACCTGGAGCACTTCCAGGTGAACTATAAAGGAGGCCATCTCACTCCGTTTGAGGAGCCAGAGTCGGGAGGTGGAGGACAAAGCTTGCTGGGAAGGGAGTGGAGGCGTCAGAGAAAAAAAAAGAAAAAGGAGAAGAAGAGAAAGAGAGAAGGGACTGAGCACTATTACTGTGGGCGGCTGTATACTGTGCTCTGTAGTGGGGAGCGGGGAATAGAGCTGCCCCACGAGGAAATAAATCGTGTATTGCTTTTGGACTTCTGTCTCTGTGCCCGGGTTTGGGGAGCTGTACTCCCCTGGTATTCCACAATCAATGTATGTATGTATGTATGTATGTGTGTAAGTGTATATCTATTGTGAACTTCGGCCCGGACACACACAGACGGACAACATAGTTTCACCCACACACTGTTTATTTACAAAGTCTATTTACAAAAATCACGTGCACCACAAACCCCAGTGCCTCTTGCACCGATTCCCCAAAGTCCAGGCCTCACTCTTACAGTGCCTCTCTCTCTTTGACCGCCTCCCGTCCTCTCTCCAGCTCTGTCCTCTTCCACCCGACATCCACTGCCGACTGGAAGGAGGCGGCCCCTTTTATGGGAACCCGGATGGGCTCCAGCTGCTCCCCGGCACTCCTCCGCAGACACGCCCTTGTGTGGTGGAAGTGCCGCTGCGTCTCGAAGCCGTCCGGTGTCCCCGTCGTCTTCCCCGGCACTTCCTGGTGTGGCGGAAGTGCCGGGCTCCCGGGATAATCAGGCACTGGGGTGCCGCCTGGCGGTGGCCACAGGGTACCCTACAGGGCTGGGCTTCCAAGCGCTTTACCCGAGGCCCCCAACATAACCAGGACGGACGCCCCCTCTCGGTCTGGAGGAGGCACAAGCCCTCCTCGGGTCCTTCTGGGCGTCCCGGCCGGGGACCACACTATGTATATATTTTAATTAATCAATTTATTATTTATCTATCTAAAGAGCTTCTGTAAAAAGCCAAAATTTGCCCCTGGGGACAAAAAGAGTTCTATCTGCTGTAGCCAGTGTGGACAACTATTGTGAAATAACACGAGTCAAAAGAAACAGATATTCAAAGAAACACTGGCCCAATACTAAAAATTGAAACTTTAACTTTATGCAGTTTGAACCTAGTAGGAAAGCTCCTGCTATGGGCCGGCTCTTCATCTACGTTTGGTTCCTGCCTTGCACAAGTTGGTACCAAGGATGGGCTTTAGCCCCAAGGAAACTAAGGGGGTTACGTGGATTTGAGAATTCCAGTTTCCCATATAACAACACGCAGAAAGCATTTCAAACTATTATTATTTTTAATTGGCCAGTTGAAACACCTTACATTCCACTGCATACTAAAGTCAACTATGGGTGCCCTGCTGTGACTCAATGGAAGACCACTATAAATTGATAATAATAATAAAAATACCTAAACAGGTTATTTATTTATCTATCTATCATAAAGGTCCAATAGACAGAAATTCAATTAATCCCCTCCAGGAGGCTCTCTCTTGAAGCACTTTAAACCCGTATCACATTAGATGATGACTTTTGACAAAATGTTTTATTTGTAGCCTTCATTTACATAATCCTAGGCAGTCGGTGGCTCGCTCCTGTGAAGACGATCATCTAATGTGATATACTCAATGAATTAAACCCAACTCTTCTGCGACTGGCGTTCATGCCAGTCGGAGGGGCCGCCTATGTAAACAGGTGGGTTGGCAATCAAATGAGCCAATGAATGCTCATCTGTAAGCACAACGTGCATAGAGTGCAGGACTAAGGAACGTGTGTGTTTCGAACCTCGCAAACAGAAGAGGAGTTAGTCTGACTGATGCCGCCTCGTATTTTACACACCAAAACAGAATTGAAAAAAGAAATAAAGAGCAGAGATTGCTACTGAACTCGCTGCCACAGTTAACCCTTTGTAAAGCACTGGCTCCATCAGGCAACATGCCAATGGCCGTCAGAAAAAGGGGAAAAAAACGACACACTGCAAGACTGACTCTCAGTCATCAAATGGGACACGGCCTGTGACATTTCAGTCATGTAATCTGACACGGTGCAGCGACGAGATCAGCGAAAACGATCGCTAGATTTACAAAGGTGACACAGAATGCGACACTCATTCCACCACGGTGTGCCAAGAAGCCCCTTTTGGGGATCTTTTCTGCCCACGGCCATAAGGCAATTCTGTGCTTCCTCAAGACCTGCCAAATTAAAGGTATATACTCCAAGTTCTTTTTGAAGTTTGTGCACATTATTCATTCATTTATTTGCTGCTGGATTGCATTATTTGTCTTTGCTGCTGTATACATCTGCATTTCCCCTTGGGATTAATAAAGTTTATCTAATTGTATGGTTACAGCAGCATAAATATACACAACAAAAATGTACAAATACACACAACTAGAATTATATCTTAAGAAAATTAACCAAGTGAACGTCCTACTCTTTCAATTTCATAAACACACACTGTATACAAACAGGACACTCACCTCCGTCTCTTCCTGGGCGTCTTCGTCATCCTCCATGTTCATACCAACATTCACGTTTTCAAGTCGGGCCGTACTGTGGGTTGAGGCATCAGGGTTTGCTGAAAGCAGTTCTGCTGCCTCCTCAAATTCTGGAATATCAAACAAAAGTTCTATTACCGTATACACTCGTGGATAAGTTCTCCCGCGGATAAGTTGGGACTTGATTTTACTGAATATATTTCTGGTATTTTATAACATTGGTTGTATAAGTCGAATGCGTAAAACTCGCAGTACTGGTCCAAGATATCATGATACGCTAACGCTGAGAGAGGAACCACGGAGCACACGGCCTTTCTCTTCTACGTGGGTGCGGCAATGCGCTGTATCAGCGTGTGCTACTAACCTCTCTTTCTCTATTGTGCCTACGTGACCACGCGGTAATAACCAAACTATTGCAAAGCGACGTACGCACGGTTTTGTGTATCTCACACCCTCATACACCTTTATGGTAAGAGCATCCCTTATCTACGATGGAGTGTTCGATCAGAAGAAACTATGAAGCTGGTTTTAAATTAAAAGTCATTGAAGTAGCGAAAGAAATTGGTAACCGTGCTGCTGCAACAAAATTCGATTCGTCTGAGAAACGGATATGAGATTAGAGGAGGCAAGAAGATGAAAATAAATAAATAAAAATAAATTAAGTTTTGCATTTTTTGTAGAAGTCGATCTGATTTCATGATCAACTTTTCGGGTTTCACGACCCGACAAGAAAATAATCAACAGTATTGCTACATCAAACATCATCTCAACAGGCTTTAGGTCAGGGGTCCTCCATCACAGTCCTGGAGGGCCGCAGTGGCTGCAGGTTTTCCTTCCAACAAGTTTCCAAATTAGAACTCGGTCCTTGCTGAAAATGAAACTTGGTACTGAACTATTTGGCTTGTTTGTGATTTCAGTCATCCACTGTAGAGTTAGTTTCCCAACTCTGTGAACGTTACCCTTGTGTTTCATGGACGTAACTCTCCTTCCAGTTCCCCTCTCATTTGTTTCTAACACAGATGGTGCACATGCACAGGTTTAGAAGTCTGGAGAGCTGCTGGTTTATTGGTTATCTGCATTTCTTTATTAACTGACTGTCTGGTTACGAAAACAGGCAACAATTCAAACTTTAATGCAGCTGCCAAAAACTGAAATAGGCAATTAAAGGGTCCTGAATTATCAACAGGCACGATAACTAGAAGTAGGCACAAAAAAAGTATTGCTTTAGTAGTCAATAAATGGGTTTGAATTAAATGAAAACCTGCAGCCACAGCGGACCTCCAGGACTGTATGTGAGGACCTTGGATCTACAATCAGGGCTGTGGAGTCGGAGACAATTTTGGGTACCTGGAGTCGGCAAAAAGTTAACCGAATCCGACTAAATTTAAATGGGAATTAAAACAGTAAGTTGAAATGTCCCAATTCACAAACGGTCATAATGAACTACTTCTCTGCTGTAAGAATAAAGCCCAATGCATGCAGTGCATAATGTTACCACAAAACGAACATGTCAAGTAACCATGAAGCATGCTTTTCATTGACTGTATGCGTCACTATATGGGATGTAATGCACAGCTAAGGTGCGGCACCTCTTTCCATTGTGTCGTGTTCCACTGTTACACCTAGCCTAAAGCCCCCCATACATTTACAGATGCACTGACGATTTTTCGGCCATTCAACGAGTCATCACGCGTCAAACGCCTGAAAAATCATCTGGTGTGTTCTCAGCTCCGTCGGCCCCTTCGCTGCGCGCCAGTGAAGGGGCAAGGAGCCGAACACAGATCTTCCTACCTGTCTCCAGCAGAGGCTCGTTCTGCTGATCAGCTGGCCGGTGAGTGACACAATGCACTAAACTTCCGGCTGGCTGACAGAGGAGACGGCCACCGCAGCAGACAGAGGCATCACGTTACTTTGGATGGGGGCGGTGGTCGAGATTTTCGGCAAGCTGGATCTGCCCGTCCATGTGGACACCCGCAATCTGCGGCCACCAGTCAATCTTTAATCTGGCATTATAGTAGAGTATTGGCTTCCTAGCCAGTAGTTCTGTGGTGAAATGACATGTATGTTGCCTTCCTTTCCTTCAATGGATGTAGAAAATACATTAGCATAGTATATACATACAGAGGAGTCGGAGTCGGAAGATTTAGAAACTGAGGAGTCGGAGTCGGAGCATTTACCTACCGACTCCACAGCCCTGTCTACAATGTAACGAAAATGTCCCTTTGATGAATGAAAGTATTTATAAGGCATAGAGTTAAATACCAAGTTTCATTACCAGGAAGGACTGAGTTCTAATTTAGGACACTGACTCGGGGTAGCCACTGCTGTCCATAGCTGCTCTTTCCATTAATCTCAATAGTAGCTACAATGAATATCCTATTATCAAGGCCAAGCTTGATCAGTAACACTTTTACAAACATAAAAGGATGCAAAATATCGTCAAATGATCGCTAGCATCTTTTTCTTTTCTCCAGCCTTCTGTTGTTTTTCTGTCCTCACAGCCATCACACCTTACTTTATTCTTTGTGATTTACTATTTCCTAATCTTATTTTTATAAACTACTCTTTCTTCATCTTGTAAAGCACTTTGAGCTACATCACTCGTATGAAAGATGAGCTATAGAAGTAAACGTTGTTGTCAAAGTCCCAGAAAATATCGAGATATAATTTTGCCAATATCACACACCCCTAAGCTCTGGACACTTTCTTTATCCAGACTGTTAATCGACTGTGGACAGAAGCCCTAAAGTCTCCCTGAACCGGACTTTAAGACAGCTGTACCGTTCACCTGACTGCAGTACAGAGAAGGTGCCATGGTTGGCATGGCGGGTATTATTGGTCATTGTCTAAGCCCTGGTCTGACATCGCTTGGTGTCCTTGAAATTTGGGAGTGCATACTCGGTGATGTTGACCGCAGCTCTCTCTGCACAGCCTTCGAGATTCTGCTGCATGCTGGGACCACAAACCAGGCACTGACACTTTCTCTTTCGCTAGCACTTCTATAGTAATTGGGAGGGCAGCCTGGGATCCCCAAGGCGTTGAGGTGCTTTCTTTACCAAGGTGTTTGGACTTGATCAAGTCCTGTGTGATGTGGGCAACGAGGTTCTCTGAAACTCTCCACCCGAGTGGTGGTGTTACGATTACCGAGGGGCTGGTTGGGCCTCTGCTGCTTTCTTTCTCCCCACAGTCCACAATCAGCTCCTTTGTCTTGCTGACATTCAGAGCAGAGGCGAGTTGCTGTTTAAGCCTGAGGCGTCAATCGATGACGGGATCAGCAGCCTCGGTGTCTTCAGCCAGTAACACCAAACGTGCTGCTGACGTTCTAGCATTAAATTTATCAAACGTTTACCCTCACTAAGCCGCATCACGGACTTTGTATGCTTGGGCTTAAGAGCTAGAAGGCCTTGCACTACACTTTGAGGGGAAAAAAATGATAAAACTTGATTCTTCTTTATGATTTTTAAACAAAACAATGAAAACAAGCAACAAATGAATGGGGATTCTTTACAAGAAGTAGGGTGAACAAGACAGGTAAAGGCAAAAATGTCAGTTTTTGAAGTCTGTAATGCTTCATGATCAAGGCTTGTCCAGAAATCTATCTAAAACTTTTGGGAGTCCAGACTAAGGGGGCTGTGAGGAAAAAACCAAAAACCAGGGCCTGTTAAAACCCACTGAGGCCTTCCTTGTGTAAAGTTTGGGCTATACGAAAAATCACTTGTGGCATACTAGAGTACGGTTCAGTGCAAGGTCCAAACTCCATTCTCTAACGTTATTACCGTTTCTTAAACTTGCACCACTATGTGCACAGCCATGATGCCCGAGAATGTGCGAGTTTGCCGGCATGAAAGTAAAAACGAAGTTACAAATCAAACTGCACCAATACTTGAAGTCGTGACAGGTAAATGCACAAATGTCAAGGACCTTCTTTAGGAACTGCAAGGCTCTCCCAGAGAGTGGTGCGGTCAGCTTAACACATCGCTGGGTGTGCACTCCTCACCTTCAAGGATACTTACACCAAGTGAAGTCAGAGAAGGGCAAAGAAAAGGACTCCAGGCAACCCAACAACGGCCTCTTCTCTGTGGTGTGGTCAGGAAAACTCTCTGGCTGCTTAAAGTCCACTTCAGAGAGACCGAGGCGGATCTTCTGTCCACAATCCATCCACAACTTGAATGAGGACAGTGCTTATTAGACCTGTGATGGCCTACTGTTAACTTAAACAATTTTAAACGAGTTATTTAGTTAGTTACTGTTCGTCACATCTTATACATAAACGTCTACACGTGGAAGTGTCTGTCTGTCTGGCCCGGAAGTGCGAGGCTACAGCATGAAGCTCAAAGAGTTGGCAAGGCGGCCTCAAGTTAACGAGTCAGAAGAAGAAAGAAGGATGAGGCTACAGCATGAAGCTGAAAGAAAGCAACTCCGTAGCCAAAGTGAAACTGCTGACGAAAGATAAACTCGCTTAGCCACTCATACACAAGCGAGGTGAGCACATCGGCAAAATGAAACATCCGAGGAGAGAGAAACTCGCTTAGCCGCTGACAAGACAAGCGAGGCAAGCATGTCTGCAAAACAAAACCACCGACTCTGCATTTCAATTTTTATTTTCTGTCAATTTCAATAGTTTCAATGAGCCCGGGCTTTTTACAGCACGGGGTTACACAGCTAGTGTTCTGTAATTCTTTTTATTTATAAAGTCATGTATTGTTCTTGTTGTTCTTTATCTTTTTTCTTTCGTTTGCTCCCTTAGTGGTTGCCACAGCAGATCATCATTTTCCATATCTTCCAGTCCTCGTCATCTTGTTCTGTCATCCCCGTCACCTGCATGTTCTCTCACCACATCCACAAATCTTCTCTTAGGCCGTCCTCTTCTCCCCTTACCTGACCGCACTATCCTTAGCACCCCTCGCCCAATAAACCCAGCATCTCTCCTCTGCACATGTCCAGACCAACACAGTCTCACCTCTCTGACTTTGTCTCTAAACCATCAAACCTAAGTTGACCCTCTAATGTCCTCATTTCTAATCCTGTCCATCCTTGTCACACCCATTGGAAATATCTTAGCATCTTTAACTGTGCCATCTCATTCTTGTCCTTTATAATCCTCTAAAATGCACAGACACACATATTGTACTGTATGTATAATTTGTAGGCGACACGTAAAATCTGACTTGGTAATTGTGAGGATTGTTTTACGAGAATTGTCACATTTGTATCCATGTGCGTATTATTTTTTTTACCTTTATTATTTTTAATGCTCCATGCTAACCCTAAACATCACGCTGTGAATGTGATCCTCCTAATTATCAACAGCGGACACTTAATGTTGACTAACACAGCAAGCAAAATTTTACCCATAATGTATAGTTTTTGACATAGTTACATTCATACCCCATGGGAGTCGCACCATAGCTTGCATGGTAGTGCTCCGAGACCCCCCTTTCCAAAATGTCTTGGTCTGAACTAGAGGGTGACGGGCATGTTCACATCGACCCAAGTAAACTGGAATTCAGGGGAGATCACACACCAAACAAACTGCGTGTGAAAACTGTCAAACACAGAAGCACTAAAACCCTGAAGTGTTCCTAAGGGAAGGTAGTAGGAAATGAGATTGTAACCTGTGGGTTGGTCCAATGTTAGCAGAATTTCTGTGTTTAGTGGACAAAACAGTGGTGATCAGTAGTCCTCAGTCAAACTGGAGTGATGGGGCTCTCCTTCCTTGAGAAGGTGAAGATCTATGCAAAATGGGAACACTCAAGTGAAATAGGGGCCAGTCGAAATGCTCCGTACTTGGCTCACATCCCATGGGAAGTGTCTTGTGGCACTTTTCCACTGCATAGTACGGCACAGCACGGTTCAGTACAGCTCACCTTGGATCGGCTCAGTTCGGCTCGGTTTGCGTTTCGACTGCAGTTTAGTACCGCTTTAGAGTGGGTGGGATTATTCACGTGTCGTTATAGTTGCGCCGCCTCTACTGCGGCGTGACATCATCGTAAACGCGCCACAAACAAACACAACAATGGAGCCGTGTGCGCCCAAGAGCTTAGGGACCTCCTGAAAAACTTTTTCATTCCGCGTCGCCCCATCCAGCTCTCGCTGGATCCGCTCCTCGGCTACCAACGAGAGGAACGTTTATACTTCCTCAATAGACCACGAAACAGCCATTTTTGGTTAAAACAAAATGGTGCGTCCGAACCTTCGCTGGCTGTGCTAAAAATCTAGCGGGTCTGTTGTGTCTCGTGTCGCAAGTTCAGTGACGCAGTAATGACGATTTTCTACGGCCAACCAGTGACCAGCAGAGTTTACACGTCACGTTTTGGTAATGGTTCGGCGCGCTTGGAACCTCAGCTGAGGTGGTACTAAAAAAAGGACCAGGTACCAGGTACTGTTCCCAGTGGAAAACCCCCAAAAGTGAGCTGAACTGAACCGTGTCGTGCCGTACTATGCAGTGGAAAAGCGCCTTTGGGTACAATTAGATAGATGGATAATCTCTCTGCTAACTGTGGAACATTTAGGAAAACCTTTGAAAACACAGGTCTCCTGCCTATAAAGTTGACCTGCTCTACTTGAAGTCACCAGCTGTTATCTCATCATAAAAAAAAAACAGAAAATGGAACATGAAAAAAATCCATACGACACTCAGGCGTTTGTTACAAGTCGGGCTGCTGGACATACCTTGAAACGAAAAATCGTGCGGAGAAGCCATTTTTCGTGCGGTCATTCATTCAATCAAAAGGCCTTCTGTAAACAAAGGTGAACAAAAAAAAAAGAAAAGGTAAATTGGTTACGTGGTCGATACCTGCGAAAGGTGTACGCGACCACGTGACATGGCCTGACCTGTCCGACGAGGCCCAACTGCGCCCACGCCCCCTTCATCTTATAATAAATACTGCATTACAAAACTAAGAAAACAAATCCCTCCATAACTTTACATTGGATCGGTGCTATAAATGCAACCCCACATAAATAAACCGCTTCTTTACTTTAGAAATGAATCACAACACAGTTTGGATAGAAAGAAACGATAAATAATTAAAATGGGGTGATCCACAGAAGATTGACATACAGACCAAGTTGCTGCGAGCTGCCCCAACCCAGAGGACTCTCGATACATTATGTCAGTTTAAAAACAAATGCTAACAAGTCTTCCACTGATAGTCACGCCACTTAACAGAATCCGTATGTTGAAAGATAAACTTCAACGATTATAAACACGCGCGCCGCACTGGTTTCACTCTCATGCATTGTCAGCGACACTTTCCTGTAGCTCACCTGAAAAGACGAACGTCGCGGACCGGTGGACTACCAGCTCCCCTCCGCTACGCTTCAGTTTCTCTGCCAATTCAGCTTTAACCCAAACAAACTAACTTATCCTTCCAATGGTCGATTAAAAATGAGAGCATCAGACTAGGAAAGAAGCAAAAGAAAGAGCTGGCGGGTCAGGTGGCAAGCGTAGACCAATCATACACCAATGGGGGCGGGATGTCATTTTATTGCCGCATATGATTTGTTGATAACATATCAATCAAAATGCAAATGCGGAAAAAACATGCTGTAGCCGGATATATGCAGGAGAAAGTAACTGGCAGCGTGGACGCTGTTTCTGTGTCTTAGTAGAGATGTTTAAAACAAAAAACCATAAATATCACATTTCTTAATAAAAGACTTCGTATATATAAGAAAAACGGTTTATTCTGTATAAATACGGAAAATACCGAAGGAAACAGACGTAAGGAAATATAAAATGTGCGACGGTCACATTAACAGTTTCATGTAAGACAGTTTAAAATGTCTTTCATTTTTATATTTTTTTTCAGTTTTCTTTAAAGGCAGTTCTAAGATGTGTAACACAGGTCCTAAAAGACGGCATGACGTTTATGTTGCTGTCACCGTCAGCCACGCGACAGTTCCACGTCACCAGCAGGAAGTGAAGCCAAAGCCGCCATCACAAAGTGGGGCTTTGAGAGGACAGGTCAGGCTAATTCAACCTATAAATGGTATATATGTCAAAAGTATTAAAAATAGTAAGGTAATTAAACCGTTACATTTGTTATCCAACTATAAATGTATTTAATATGTATATATACAGTTTGTCTATATTATGTATGACAACATTTGCCCGGTATTATGTTATTCTCTGAATGTTTTGTATTATGTATATTTTGTTCTATGTATTGTAATGATACAATATATAGATGGTACATTTGATAATTTTGTCAAAAAAATGTCATACACAGACAGATGGAGACATGCAAGTACAGTAATATGTGAAGTGTGTAAACATTAAAATAAATGGAGTATCTGTACACCCCAAAATAATCAAGGGGGACCCCCCAGCTCGATGAAACGATTGACTATCCGCAAATTGAAATATTCAAGGACATTTAAAGTAAGTAATACTTACTCAGTATTGTTAAATATGATCAATGGTCTGTTATTGGGTTAAATAACTAAATTACCCAGGAGCCTTTGGGGGGGGGTGATCTTCTGCTGCATTCTATTCAAAATGTGAAGTCCAGTTCCGTCTGGTCGGATACCACAGAAGACTATTGTAGCCGCAAAACTGGTCAGAGTGCCCACACTGACCCCCGTCCACTGCCGAAAGCAACTACAGCGGGCATATGAGTGTTAGAACTAGACCATGGAGCAATCGAAGAGGGTGGTCTTCTCTGATGAACCCCATTTTTTATTTATTAGCTAATGTGGATGGCTGGGTGTGTTGGCATCTTTTACCTGAGGAAGAGGTGGCAGCAGGATGTGAAGAAGGCAAGTCATACTAGGCGGGAAACCCTGGGTCATGACATTCATGTGGATGTTACTTTGACACGTACCACTTAACTAAGGTTTGCGCAGACCACGTACACACATTCATGGCAACGGCATACCCCTGATGGCAGTGGCATCTTTCAGCAGGGTGATGCGGCCTGCCATACTGCAAAAATGGTTCAGGAATGGAGTGAGGAACATGACAAAGAGTTCAAGGTGTTCACTTGACCTCCAAATTCCCCAGATCTCAATCCAATCGAGCATCTCTGAGATGTGCTGGAAAAATAAGCCTGATCCATGGAGGCTCACCTTGCAACTTACAGGACTTAAAGGGTGTGCTGCTAATGTCATGTTGCAGATACCACAGGACACCTTCAGAGGTCTTGTGAAGTCCACGCCTTGATGGGTCAGAGCAGTTTGTGGGGCACGAGGGGGACCTACTAAAGTTGGGAGATACTTAAACTATGAAGGCACTGGAAGTCGGCACTCATTTTCATTCTTAACATTAACACATCTGGGATGGAGAATCTTCTTGTTACCACAACTCCCAAGGACCTGAGACGTCCTTATTGATGCCTTTTTCATTTAGTTTTGGCCTGACTTGCTAATCAGGTACCCAACTCTTTATCACACTCTGTTCATTTATTTTTACGGAATTCCAGTATATAAATATATGTACTATATATATTAAAATAAACATATTTTTATTATTCCCTCCTATGGATTGGCATCCTGTCCAGAATTTGTTCCTGCTTTGCGCCTGATGCTTGCGAGGATAGGCTTCAGCTTCCCAAAGACCCTGCTCTGGGTAAACAGACTTGGAAAGTTCATGAATGGATATTTTTATTATGTAACTGTAATTATATTGGTGGTGTAAATACATACAATAGAGCGAGTTTGTAACTAGGCAGTGAATTGAAAATTGTGGATATAACTGATTTCTTTTAATAAACGTTTTTTAATATCTCTCTGTTATAATAAACAAAATCCTGGGACAAGACGTGATCTTCTCAGAGAGATACTTTCATGTCCCACAAGGCGAGACTTTGTGCCAAAAGATTGAACCAGGCCTGGGGCTGGAACTAAAAGACAAAGAGTAGATGACAAAGTAGAATATCGTAGAGAATTCAAAAACGTTGGCGCGATACTCATGCAGAGCAGGTTAGAGATAATGGAAGTACGAAAATTCGAAAGTCTCCAAAAAATGAGAGTAAAGATCGCTTAGTACAAACAAACAGAAGTATTACTCGATGAAATAATGGAACAGCGAAAAGAGAGGGAATATATTGTTCAGATTTAAACTTTAAGTCAGAGGTTTGTAGATCGTCTAATTCGTGTTGCCATCGGGGAAAAAAAGTAGTGTTTCGGCCCAATGAAGAGGCGTTTCTGCAAGAATTGAAAGATTTGTTGTTTGTTGAAAGTGAAATCCACACACGCGAGCAGCAGAGACACAAAGTTACTGGCGTGTAGCACAGGAAGGGGCGGTGATAGCCCCTAGTATATTTTAAATATTAGATTGACTAAATATATTCATATATGTTACTCCTGATCTGCAACAGTGCTGTATACATAAATAAATTGTGGAATCTGTTAAATTGTAATTAAATTTCTTTTCAGTTTTGTACTTGAATGTGCCACGACAGAAACATTCTGATTATGTTTTTTGATTGTGCTTGTGACTGTACATAAAATGACTATTCACAGTTAAAACTATTTTAATTTTAAGTTTCATTTTACTGACCCGTGAATTGATTAAGAAATCAATTTTTGAACCAACACGAGAATTAATAGAAATGACGAGCCAGTGCAGTTTTACGGAGTGGCGTTATACCCTGCTGCCCTGTGCTACTGGCAATCCCTCAGTTCAGTGGGGGGCCCAGAAGCTTGAACTATTATGGGGACCCCTTTCACAACCAGCAACGAGATCTGGGGAACCACTGTTATCTTCTTTAATGCATTTGTTCTACAGTATATCCGATTACCACAAATATTTAAAAAATATAACCACTGCAACTCAGATTTTGAAGAACTAATTAAGTACTGTATTATATACTACATTATTATTTTTAAACCCTTCTCATACAGTAGACACCCTCAATTTTAAGCAATGTGGACTAAGATTGCTTCTACAGGGTGGTCCATATCTAATTATGCAACTCTTAACGCAATGCAGGAAAACAATACAATTATTGGGCTCCTCCGTGATTAGGTGCACCGAACCCTAAGCTTCATTAGTTTCATAGTAGACCTGCCCCTGCCTTAGTGCCAACATCAGCGGGAGTTTGTGCCAAGTCAGCACTGCGTAGACACCAAAGCCACCCCTGTCAGCTTAACTGCCCTGACATGTGTGGTGTGCCCGACACTGAGCTGACAAGGACCGAGCTGGCCACACATTCGCAGCCTCGTGATGATCTGGTGTGATGTGCTGACTCTCCGTTGTGCGCAAATCTGCTGTAAGGGGCTCCTGTACCCGCAACCCAAACAGGATGAAACGGGTACGATGACGGATGGATACACAGCGCGTCTCGGGTACGCACTGTAATGAATCCCAGCCCAGCCGCACAGTGCTACAATGAGCCAAAATGGAGGCGGGTCCACGCATGCGCTTCTGTTTGACTTCTGCCCCTTGTGCAGCGGAAGCGTTTCTTTCCATTTCGCCGAAACATGGCTGCCCTGCGAGTGTGCCGGAGGTGGTGGTGCTCAGCGTCGTCTTCAGTTAGCTCTTCTCCAGTCAGCCGGTGGGAGAAGGTGCGAAACAGCAAGATTGGTAAGTGAGACAGTAAGGGTCCATTTGTTTGTTGCTTGAAGCAGAATTTAAAGCCTTCAATTTCACATTAAGAAGAGTTATTGGTTGACATTTCTGTCGTTTTCAGTTAGACGAAATAGACTCGAGCGCTTGCATTGACACCGGTTAATGGACGAGATCTTTGCTTTGCGTGCTGCTCACCTGTGCATATTCATTTATTTTTGAGGGGAATTCCCTTTGTAAACACAAACACATAAAACCTTCCGAATTCAGGCTAATAGTGTCACGTAACCATTCCGTTGTGTTTTGTTGTTCATGTGTCAGGCTTACTGACTAGCATCCCCGCGTTCATCTTGGCACAACTCCTGGAATGGAAATGAGGAAAACAAAATCGGAATTAGCGTAAGACGTCCAAATGCCTTATCAGAAACAGAATGATTTACTTTAGGGAGCAGAAGTACATAATCGACAAGAATAATAGGTAATCATACTTGACCTTGAATTTGAAATACTTGGGATCAACAGTACAGAGTAATGGGGATTGTGGAAGAGAAGTGGAGAAGAGTGGCAGGAGTGATTGGTGACAGACGGGTATCAGCAAGAGTGAAAGGGAAGGTCTACAGGACGGTAGTGAGACCAGCTATGTTATATGGGCTGGAGACGGTGGCACAGGAGACAGAGCTGAAGGTGGCAGAGTTAAAGATGCTAAGATTTGCATTGGCTGTGACGAGGATGGACAGGATTAGAAATGAGGACATTAGAGGGTCAGCTTAGGTTGGACGGTTGACAAAGTCAGAGAGGTGAGATTGCATTGGTTTAGACATGTGCAGATTAGAGATGAGGGGTATATTGAGAGAAGGGTGCTAAGGATAGAGCTGGCAGGGAAAAGGAGAAGAGGAAGGCCTAAGAGAAGGTTTTTGGATGTGGTGAGAGAGGACATGCAGGTGACGGCTGTGACAGAGCAAGATGACGAGGACAGGAAGATATGGAAGATGATGATCTGCTGTGCCAACCCCTAACGGGAGCAGCCGAATGAAGAAGAAGAATACTTGACCTATTTAAACATGTCCCTCAGTTTAAAGTTGAAACATTTTTGATTGTACTAGAAATTTGTCATTTGTCACCGTCTGAAAGAGGCCCATAGAGAGCCAGACAGTTATTAAGGGAGGAAAATCAAAAATCACATTAAATTTATAATCACTGACGTTGAAATAGACAAAAAAAAAAATTCCGTACTTGCTCTTATCTAAAATTTGTCATTTTAGCCTTCTGGGGGTGACTGTTAAGAGGGCTAGGACCACCGGTAAAGAAACAAAATATTAAAATACCAGTAATGGTGCACTACTATAACGATAACCTGCAGTGAACACACTTGACTTGAGCATTTCTAGTTTTCCTTCTCTTTCTTTCTCTTACGTTTATCATTCATTTGCTCAGAAGGTGATGCACTTGCTGCTTCCTGAGCAGCTCTTCTCTTCTCCACCCTAGCGGCCTGCTGCTTCTCTTCTTCCGTCGACATCATTTTGCGTTAAAACTGATTAAGTCCGTGTTTGTGTTGCGATTACTTAGTACGTTTTCTTTAATTTTTCACTTAAGCTAGCACTTAAGTCTTCAATCTGCCTCAAGAATGATTTAAGATATAAAGAGGTAAGGAATGAGAACAACGCCCATACGCATGTGCCACACTGCTGCCCGCTACCAAGAGTTGATTTTTACAATACAACAAAATAAAAAGAGGAATAACCTTGGAGGTCAATCATCACGAAAGCGGATAGTAGACGTCACGTAGTACATGTGTACCAAATCTCAGGTCAATCGTTCAAACGGTTTGTGAGCTACAGGTGATTTAAAATCCTGGACAGACAAACGGACAGCCACGATAGCGTATTATATAAGAAGATGATTATATTTGTGATCAGCGACCTTTAAACAACATAAAGTGACGCGCCACATGCCTAGATTGCAGGTCTCTGTTTGAAAAGCAGTAACTTTGACCCCTCATATCCCATTTGGTGCTGAACCCCTGGCAGGCTACTTGATGTAGCAGTTGTGGAAGAAGGACGCAGAGGAAGACAGGAGTGCAATTAATCAATGTTAGTTTATTAATAAAAAAAAATTAATAAACAGGTGAGTAGCGAGTACGGAGCTTTCTGCTTGCAAGTCAGAAAAACCCCCAACTTCCTCATCTTCAGGCTGCTTATAGTTTTTTATTTTTTTTTTGCCCCTCTGTGCCCTTTTCCAAAATATTTTTACATTTGCTTTAGTCCATCGGTGTTTCCTCTTTTTGCTTGTTTTTTTTCTCTAGGTCATCACATTTTTATTTTTATTCCTAGACATAGAAGTCTGTTGCTTTGAGGAAATTACAAAACATTCTTTTGTTAACAGTTGTTGTCACCTTGCTTTAAATATTCTTGCTTACACGCACACTTATATTAGTAAATTGCTTTTATCAGTATATCAATATCAGTACATTAATAATACATATATTGTAGCATTGTATTATATATTTTAGCTTCCACACAATGAAAAGAGAAGTTCTTGTTTAAGAACAGTTCTGTTTAAAGCTTAAAAATCTTGTTTCATTTCTTTGAAGTTTGCTTAGACAGCTGAACCATTTCTAAACGGTCAGAGGTGGCTCTGAGGCTAAGGATCTGCGCTGGTATCCTGAAGGTTGCCGGTTCGAATGCCCACACTGAATATCTCACGGGCATTGTCACGATGAGAGTCCAAACACGGAGTCAAAATTCAATGCGATATTGATGACAATAACAAAAAATTGTTTTTACTGAAGGTTTACAGTAAAAGTGTAAGTTTAAAGAGTATTTGTGTGTTCATTTCAAAGCCAAACAGAACATTGAATAACTCTTAACGCAACGTGAAACATAATTTACATTCAAATTTTACTATTTTTTACTCTGGTTAATTACTCGCTGTAATGTAAAATAGTTAGTTCTATTATAGTTATGTAGCAATTCCCATGAATATAAAAATCTGTTTAAATTGTACATCCGCATCTCCATACGCAAGCTAGCACAGGGGTTGGCAAGCAAAGTGAGTAGGGGGCAGAGCCCCTTAGTCTTATTAAAGAAAGACACGTCCTCTAACAGGACAACTCGGTAATCAGGCAGAAGAAAAGCTGGTCACTGTGTCTTTTAATTACTCCTCGGCAAAATGCCTTGTAAGTAGCAGTCTGTTACCGCCTGGTCAGAGAAACAAAGAACAGACGTTCATTTTAAAGACTGTTGAATTTCCATACACAGTGTTAATCGATGCACACATTTTACTCTGGTTGGTTCGTTGGTTTACACCCAAATGATTTCTATTAAATGAGAGTCTATTACTGTATATTATATTCTGGTGGTTCTTGTTACCTTTGGAGATGAGCCACCACCCTTGAACTTTCTGTGTGTATAACAACTGCGTCCATTCTGGTCCATTACAAGATGTCTGCTGATTTCTTAATCGTCCTTCTGTACATTTTGTGTATTACATCAGCCTTTCTTCTGGCACGTTCTTTATTTACTTGACCATCTCAGTATTTTTCCTAAACCAATTCTTATATTTCAGTGCACATTTTCTTGTTCACGTGACGTTTATCTCTGCTTTCCTGCGGTGCCTGAACAGGTTTATGACATTTATTAGCCCTTTAAGCTATTTCTTTAAGAGTAATGCTGTGTGACCCTAAATTCAGTCTGACAGCCCCGATACTTACACACTCTGCTCAACTTAGCGTCTCCAAATTACCAAACCGGCTTGACTTTAGAATGTGGGAAGAAACTGGAGAAAACCGGTTGAGGGTTTGGCAGTCAAACTTGGGTCCTTGGAGCTGACAGGCAGAGTTTGACATCAAAACGACACGAGATTCTGTACTTCAATCCATTCTTGATTCCCAAGGTGCCTGCGGGTGGTGATTTGTTGCATGTTGGTTGGACGTGCAGGTATAAGAATTTCACTGGACTCTGCACGTGTGACATTACGACGACTGGTACTATTTGTAGAGCTCACATACATTTCTTTTTCTAACATTTGGGCTTTGTCCTCAAGTTTGTCACATGTCATCAACATTTTGTCTTTCAGAACATTAAGGTGTCCAGTGCGTCTTTTGTGAGCGTATCGTATGTGTAAGGGGACGCCCGATTTGGAGGCAGGCAGACAAGCGCCTCATTGTGTGTTCCTTTCCACGAGTAAAGTTGTGACTAAACAAATGATTTGCTTGCGCGCAGGTGTTTGGTGCAGGAGTCTGCTCAACGACTATAAGGAGGCCTGTCGGGACATCGTCGTCGGAGCTCGAGAGAAGCCAGGGAAGGCCACCTTCTACATCGCCTTGCTGGGGTCGGCTGGTGTCTGCGGCCACCTCAACCCAACCGAGGATTCTTTCGAGAGCAGCTTTCTAGAGGCTTCAAACAAACTGCTGCTTCTGTCTCCTTGGGTAAGGAGTGGGGTCTCGAACGAACACGTGCAGAAGCTGGCGAAGGTCCAAAACCAAGGCAGACTGCGCTATCTGAGCTTAGTGCTGGTGTCTGTGGTCTATGAGACCCCATTTGACCGAGACAGCATGATTTATGAGGCACAGTGCCCTCATCTCAAACCACGCTGGCTCCAGTTTCCTGAAAGAATCCTGGACGTGGGATTTTTCGGAAAGTGGTGGGTCTTGAGGTCCAAAATGTTTGACTTTGATATCAATGATGATGAATTTAGGCATCTGCCGCAACACATGCGGACATTATTCCCTGGGCAGTTGCACTCGGAAGAAAATGAGCAGCTTTACTTGGAGAAATTCAAAACTGTGATTTTAACAGAGCGGGACGTTCAAGAAGCTGAACTGCAGAAATCCAGTGGAATCCATTAGAGGGCAACAGTTATTAAAAGGGTCTGTTCAGTGAAGAGGTGTCACGCCAAGGTACCAGTCTGTGGCATTCTGGTGATTAAACTAACACTTCCTGCAAGATTGTAAAGGTTCATTTTTTTGGGGTTTCATTAAAGTTATTTTTTAAATTATTTTTGATTATTTTCCAGCCATCTGCTAACCGGCTTATGCTGAGCAGGGCAACCTGGAGCCTATCCCAGCAGGCATCGGGTGTAAGACAGGAACAACAGCTGGACTGGGTGCCAGTCCATCACAGGGTGAGCTCATACCACACACACACACACACACACACACACACACGGACAGAACTTTTAAAAATCACTCGGTGAATAAACGTCAGCAATTCCTGGTCACTGCAGCAGCAGCAGCACTGGGCACAATGCAGTCACAAGTGTACTAAACCCACGTGCCTTTAGTGGCTGACAGCACGCCAGACATTCTGGACCTTACTGTCTGCATTTATTTGTGGTGATGGAGGGTCCCAGTTTGTGTTCAAGGCGCTCAAGAGTCGTGTGGCTCAGGTTTGATTCATCAGTGGCCGCTGAGGGGGAATCTTCACTTCACAATAAAACGTGTTCAGTAAAAACGCTGGATGCATTACAGCAGGGGTCCTCAATCGCTGTCCTGGAGGGCCGCAGTGTACTGCAGGGTTTTATTCTAACCCGGTTGCTTAATTAGCAGTTCTTGCCAATAATTTAATCTCATGGCCTATTGGTGCTTTAACTCTGCTATGTCAGCTCATTCTCATATCCTCGATTTTCTCCCCCTTTCTAAGGATCTCATCCAAATGATTTGATGGCTAAAATAATATACATTATATATAAAATACTTTTTAAAAAAACACACATTAAGTTAAAAAGTAAAAAATAAGTCTCGTATACATCACCCGTAAAATAAAAGCGCCCACACTTTTATTTTACGGGTGATTTATTCATCCATTATCCAACCTGCTATATCCTAACTACAGGGTCATGGGGGGTCTGCTGGAGCCAATCCCAGCCAGCACAGGGCGCAAGGCAGGAAACAAACCCCGGGCAGGACGCCAGCCCACCGCAGGACGCGCACACACACACCAGGGACAATTTCGGATTGCCAGTGCACCTGACCTGCATGTCTGTGGACTGTGGGAGGAAACACGGGGAGAACATGCAGACTCCACACAGAGACCCCAGGTCTACTTACTGCGAGGGAGCTGGGCTACCACTGCGCCACCGTGCCGCACTATGAGGGATTTATGAGAGACTTATTTTTTACTTTTTAGTACACTTTTTAACTTAATTTAAGTGTGGTTTTTAAAAAGTGTTATATATAGTTTTCAACTTGTTAGTCTTGGGTTTGTTTTAGTATAATTTTGCAATCAATATTTGAACACTTCCTGTAGTACGAGGGTGTTGTACCGTGTTAGCCATTATGAATGTAGAGAAAAGCAAAGCAAAATGACCCCTTTTATTGGCTAAGTAAAAAGATTACAATATGCAGGGGCCTGAGTTGCCTCGACAGCTTGCATATTGTAGTCTTGTTAGTTAGCCAATAAAAGGGGTCATTTTACTGAACACTTCCTTTAATATTTCTATCCGTTACTAGCGCCATCTACTGGTGAAATCTTGAACTATTCTTTATATGAAAATTTCATTTCTTAATTAACATGGATTCATTGATCAATTAGTGAAACTGATAATTGATTCATGTATTGTCATCGGAAGTGAGGAAAAGTGAGTGCAAAATTTCCAGTCATCTGGACAATAGGAAGTGGGTTAAATATAAATTACAAGATTTGTACCAGACAACAAATTAATATAAGTGTGGTAATAAAATGGATGAGTATCTCTCATTCCTTCACTTTTTTCTCTTCACTTTCCTCCCAAGTATTTAATTAAACCCAATAGTGCCTGATAAATACACAGGGGTGTCAATGGAGAAATGCTGGTCTCTTTTTGTATCTTATTGCTAATTAGGAGCCATTAAAAACCAAGACTGCAGCTGTTTAAGGCTAAAATAAGCAGTAAGGGTCCAAAATCTTAACGAACGACCCAACGAAAGTGAAGCAGAAGTGTCACTGGAGCAATAAGGGCTTCTCATTAGGCCATTGGGTTGGAGCGAAAACCTGCGGCCCTCCAGGACCGTGACTGAGGACCCCCTGCATTACAGCCTCACTCCAGCTTTATTTTATAACAGACATACATTGAACAATTGTTTTTATTATTTCATGGGATTTTAGTATTTTTTGGCCCTGAATTCAAAAATGAAAAACATTTCACTGCATTATGTACCATGACTTCACAAAACACAGGTCTTAGCTGTTATTTTTTTAGTTTTTGCGCTATAATTAAATATCAGTATTTTAAATGATAATTTGAATCTTTTCTAATAATTTAATAGAGTATAGAAGTGTGTGTGTCTGTCTGTCCGGCCCGGAAGTGCGAGGCTACAGCGTGAAGCTCAAAGAGCCAGCAAGGGAGCCCCAAGTTAACGAGTTGGAAGAAGAAAGAAGGACGAGGCAACAGCATGAAGCTGAAAGAAAATGAGACCGCCGAGGAAAGACAAACGAGAGAGAAACTCGCTTAGCCGCCGATAGACCAGCGGGGCGAGCACGTCTGTAAAACGAGACCGCCGAGTCTGCATTTCAGTTTTTTCCTGACGATTTCAGTAGTTTCTAGAAGCTCGGGCTTTTTACAGCACAGGCTTACACCAGTCAAGTCAAGCTGGGGAGCAGGCACTGGTAACGAAACAGCTTGGTATCCCAGTTGGCAATCCCCCCAGGCAGACACGCACTCCAGTCCCACCCTCCGAAAATGACCCTCTATCTGCCGCTGCCCGGTGTTAATGTGAGCGGGATCACCCTCGGGGAAACGCGCCAGCCACATGGCCGTAGTGCTGTAAGCGACGCTCCCTCACAATGCAGGTCATGAGCCTCATTCAGGACTCGGTGAGCAACAGAAAGTCACACCAGCAGTACCCAAGGATTCTCCAGAAAGACGCACATGAAGGAGACCTTGTGAGTCTTCATCACAGGACATTGGATAGCATCCATGTCTCACAAACAGGGAGCACCAGGACTCTAAAGACTTAGGCCTTCGTCCTTTTGCAGATATCAGGAGCGCCACACACACCTTAATGGTGACCTCATGACCCCCCATGCCCTCCCAATCCGTCTACTGACTTCATAGGAGAAGTCACCAGAGATATGAATGTCACTGCAGAGGTCAGTAATCCTCACACAGCTGGTATTATATGAGCACATGTTTAAAACAAAACACTTATTTGATAATACGGACAGACTGTAGCTGGAATTAAACATGAAGGGGAGTCGAAGCAGCGGTTAGCGGCACGTGAAGCCGTCGGAGGCCCAAGTTTTCTCTGTGAGTGGGACAGCAAAGCAAAGGGTTTCCATTGGGTTCAGAAAGAAAAAGCTACGGCTTGGTGCCAAACACGTCATCAGAGCCAGCTGGGTGGGCTGAGATAAAGTGCTGCTACCTCCGCCTCATATTAAGTTTGGTGTAATGAAGCAGTTTATCAAAGTCCTGTCGAAAGATGGGAGACTGCTTTATGGATCGGTGCTCAAAGTGCCTGTGGTGAAGCTGAATCCGATTTTAGAGAACTGATTTCTCATTCTGAATTTTGATGGTGTCATGAATGACCTGGAATGAGAGGCCTGGGTATCATTCAAAGAAGTAAGATTTAAAGTAAAAATGAAGAGCCAAATTATAAAGAAATTGTGAAAAAAATACTAAACGGTCTGTGTAAGTGAACCTTTGTGGATAGATAGACAGATGGATACTTTATTAATCCCAAGGGGAAATTCACATACTCCAGCAGCAGCATACTGATAAAGAACAATATTAAATTAAAGAGTGATAACAATGCAGGTATAACAGACAATAACTTTGTATGATGTTAACGTTTACACCCCGAGTCGCATAGTGTGGGGTCTCCTCAGTCTGTCAGTGGAGCAGGATGGTGACAGCAGTCTGTCTGGTGCTGAAGCTGCTCCTCTGTCTGGAGATGATCCTGTTCAGTGGATTCTCCATGATTGACAGCAGTCTGCTCAGCGCCCGTCGCTCTGCCACGGATGTCAAACTGTCCAGCTCTGTGCCTACAATAGAGCCTGCCTTCCTCACCAGTTTGTCCAGGCGTGAGACGTCCCTCTTCTTTATGCTGCCTCCCCAGCACACCAACCTGTAGAAGAGGGTGCTCGCCACAACCGTCTGATAGAACATCTGCAGCATCTTATTGCAGATGTTGAAGGACACCAGCCTTCTAATGAAGTATAGTCGGCTCTGTCCTCTCTTACACAGATCATCAGTATTGGCAGTCCAGTCCAATTTATCATCCAGCTGCACTCCCGGGTATTTATAGGTCTGCACAGTCACCTCTGATGATCACGGGGTCCATGAGGGGCCTAGGCCTCCTAAAATCCACCACCAGCTCCTTGGTCTTGCTGGTGTTAAGGTGTAAGTGGTTTGAGTCGCACCATTTAACAAAGTCCTTGATTAGCTTCCTGTACTCCTCCTCCTGCCCACTCCTGATGCAGCCCATCATAGCAGTGTCGTCAGCGAACTTTTGCACGTGGCAGGACTCTGAGTTGTATTGAAAGTCCGATGTTTTTTAGCTGAACAGGACCAGAGAAAGTCCAGTCCCCTGCGGCGCTCCTGTGCTACTGACCACAATGTCAGACCTGCAGTTCCCAAGACGCACATACTGAGGTCTGTCTGTAAGATAGTCCATGATCCATGCCACCAGGTGTGAATCTACTCCCGTCTCTGTCAGCTTGTCACTCAGGAGCAGAGGTTGGATGGTGTTGAAGGAACTAGAGAAGTCCAAAAACATAATTCTTACAGCACCACTGCCTCTGTCCAAGTGTAGCATAGAGATGATGGCATCCTCCGCTCCCACCTTCTCCTGGTATGCGAACTGCAGAGGGTTGAGGGCGCGGCAGACCTGTGGCCTCAGGTGGTGAAGCAGCAGCCGCTCCATGGTCTTCATCACATGTGATGTCAGTGCGACAGGCCGGAAGTCATTCAGCTCACTAGGACGTGATGCCTTTGGGACTGGGGTGATGTTTTAAGTATTCAGTTGACCTTTTTTATGTTAAGTTGATTTAGAACAAAATGGTATCATCCTTAATGAAATGATAAGTGTCAGTGTATCTGTCTGGTTTCTGTCTCATTCCAAAAGATGGCGCATCACAAACATTAACACTGCTTTTACGAATCCTATATCAAATACCATTTAGTAAAGATATATGTATTGCATAGAGCACTGCAAAATTCAATGCTGGGTATAAATTAATTACTTACATTACAAACCATCTTAGTCTGTCAGCACAGCTATTGTGAATAAATTGTTTCCATTTGTTAACTTTTAAATTTCTTTTCAATGTTGGACTTAAATGTGATGTGATATTTTTATTATGTTCATGAATGCAAATCAATAACTTCACAATGAAATCTTTTTTATGAGTTTAATTTTGCAAACCTGAGTGATTTTTTTTAATCACATAGTCCACATAAGGGTTGCTATGACTGCGGTGGGCTGGCGCCCTGCCCGGGGTTTGGTTCCTGCCTTGCGCCCTGTGTTGGCTGGGATTGGCTCCAGCAGACCCCCATGACCCTGTAGTTAGGATGTAGCGGGTTGGGTAATGGATGGATGGATGGGTTTCTATGACTACATTAATCGTAAAGTTGCGCCATCTTAAATGGAAGCCCGATCACGTGACTGCAGCCGGCTGCGGTTTAATTTTACGCGGCAGAGGAGACGAGTGAGGCGCCCCGGATTCTAGTCACTCATTCAGCGGGGTGCGCGACAACCGATTCGTTTGGACGTTTGTAATCAAGGTAAATTCTTCAGACCGGTTTCAATTTAAAACGTTAGCTTCCGTTACGACATTACGGCTTTAAAGCTAATTGCTTCAATTGAGGGTATCAGGTGGCCGCTGCACGGGTAAGTCTTTTCGAATCGTTGATTCGCCTTTGGCGTGTAGATCGTGGTCGCCATCCTGTTAATCTCATAAAACGAGGCAATTTTAAAAATGGTTATTCATGTTTCAAAAGTTAAATTCATACATTTGGGAGCCTTTCGCACGTCCATAGAGAAAAAAAAAATATGAAAGTCGCCCGATTTATTTCAAATAACGAGGCCAGTGCCGCTACACCGCAGTCGAGTCACTTACGTGTCTTGGCTGGCGCTCTTCTCCTTGGCCTGTCTATGGAGGGATATTTCGGACACAAATAAATAAATAATGCATGCTCGAACAAAAACTAGGGTGAAACTCGGGTATCAATGTCTCACGATGTATATCTGTCGTTGCGTATTTCTTTAAGAATTTATGTCTTATTTTTTCAGTTGACACCTTATTAAAGCTGTCAATGTCACTCGTCAAAGTGGAGAGGGTGGGCTCTAGCGAGTCCTGTTTATTTCTTTCAGAGGTCTCACTTAATATTTTGGTCTGGAGATGGCCTGCCCCCCACCCTGAATTAGATATTTATTCAGTTTACATTGATCAGTCTATCTATCTATTATATAGTGCCTTTCATATCTATCTATCTATCTATCTCAGCCTACCTATCTAAGAGGACAGCTATTTCCATCATGGCCGTATGGTGAATATGATTCTTAAGGCACGGGGCTTGAAGTAGGTACACAGTACTGGTACCCCTTCCAGTTTCAGCATAGGGTACTGGCACCTTTTCTTAGTGTGACACTGATTAATGTCACCTCTTTGTGAATCTTCATGGGGGACCACACCCCAACAATTTGATCAGATGTCACTGTATCTCTCTTAACAGTGATTAAAGTGTAACCATATTTCTGGTGATAACTCGGAGTGCTTTAACAACCAAGTCACGTGCTTGTACAATTTTTAGATGAAAAAATACTTTTTGAAAATGTCGATAATCTCTAATCCAAAATGGTTTGATCTTCTCGTTCCTTTACCTATTTCTGCTGTGTGATCTCTGGCAGGTGCAGGGACTGACGCAGAATTTTATGATTTTATGGTGCAACACTTGAGCCACAAGTGGGCTGTAGTGCCAACTTCATCATAATGTAATATTATATTTCAACAGTTTAGGATTGCTTGTAGCTGGAGTGTGTCCCACAAACTCCCTCAATTAACCAAGGAAGGAAGGAGGGAGGAAAATACATGCAAACATGTGGATGAAGTGTACACAGATAATGACTGGGCTTGGAGTTCATAAGATGACCGCGCTACCTACTGCACCACCTTACCATCTGTGACACTCTCTGAACAGTGTGTGTGACAGCTGATTGTACAATACAATAGATAGATACTTTATTAATCCCAAGGGGAAATTCACATAATCCAGCAGCAGTATACTGATACAAAGAAACAATATTAAATTAAAGAGTAATAAAAATGAAAAAAATTAAAATAAAATTAATGTTAGCATTTACTCCCCCGGGTGGAATTGAAGAGTCGCATAGTGTGGGGTCTGCTCAGTCTGTCAGTGCAGCAGGACGGTGACAAATGTCTGTCACTGAAGCTACTCCTCTGCCTGGAGATGACACTGTTCAGTGGATGCAGTGGATTCTTCATGATTGACAGGAGTTTGCTCAGTGCCCGTCTCTCTGCCACAGACGTTAAACTGTCCAACTTTACTCCTACAATAGAGCCTGCCTTCTTAACAAGTGTGTCCAGGGTTAGATACAATACAATACAATACAGTTCATTTCTGTGTAGCCCAAAATCATACAGGAAGTGCCGCAATGGGCTTTAACAGGCCCTGCCTCTCGACAGCCCCCCAGCCTTGACTCTCTGAGAAGACAAGGAAAAACTCCCAAAAAACCTTGTAGGGAAAAATGGAAGAAACCTCGGGAAAGGCAGTTCAAAGAGAGACCCCTTTCCAGGTAGGTTGGGTGTGCAGTGGGTGTCAAAAGAAGGGGGTCAATACAATACAATACAATACACAGAACAGAACAAATCCTTAATACAGCATAAAAATAAAAATTTTAGAAGTACGGAGCAGATTTTAACAGTAGATGATATCACATAATAAGATTTGGATATTTTTAGAGTCCTGGAGACCTCATCCATCAAGCTGCCTCCTCATTTGGCCATTCCACGGCTGAAATAGCACTAATCCAATGAAAGGACCACTCTATCCCATGATTCCTGTGATCCTCCATCAGGGATTACTTTACGTTAGGCAGGCAAACAACTTGCCAGGTGGGCCGTGGCACCAATTGCCACATTTGAGTACCGAGAACAGAAACAGAATAGGTGAGGGTTAGTATTCAAATATGACTGTCATGTTACTTCTGTTTTACTGCTAATGACTAACAACAGAGGTGCAGTCTGTACAGTTAATCAGCAGCTCTAGTCAGGGTGTGCTAAACTGAAGTCGTGAGTCTTCAGCCGGGATTTAAAGGCTGGGACCGAAGGGGCATCTCTTATAGTAGCAGGCAGACCACTCCACAGTTTAGGGGCTCTGTAACTAAATGCTCGACCTCCCACTGTTATTTTATTAATGCTTGGAATCCTAAGCAGACCGGCATCTTGAGATCTTAATGTGCGCTCAGGTTTGTAAGTCATGATAAGTTCAGACAAGTAAGCCGGACCTCAGCCATTTAATGCTTTATATGTTAAAAGGAGGATTTTGAAATCTGCCCTAACTTAACTGGGAGTCAGTGTAAGGATTTAAGAACTGGAGTTATGTGTTCGTATTTTCTTGTTCTTGTAATAATTCTTGCAGCCGCATTTTGGATTAACTGGAGGATTGCTATAAAGAACAGTTTGAACATCCAATGAACACCACATTGCAGGAGTCAATCCTACTAGAAATAAATACGTGAATTAATTAATCCGAATCCTGTTTATTTAGAAAGCGCCTTATGGATTGGATCCTTTGCCCATTAACTGTGTGAAGAGGTTACAAAATGGATGGCTAGTGAATATAAAATCTGGTTGCTTTTTGCAAGGGCTGCAGTAAAATGTTTAAATGAACTTTAATCCATTTTCATAGAATTGTATCAGAGATGTATGTTTGTCACATCATGTCATTATCTAACCTGCTTAATCCAGACCCAGGGTTGTGGTGTAAAATATATGTATGTGTGTAGATATAATTTGATTTTTTTGCATATTTTGTAAATTTTAGGCAAATTTATTTGAGATGGCAATGAGTGATGAAGAGAAAGGAGGCTCGGTAGGATTTAAAGCCTTGCTGGTCTTCTGCAATGGGATTATTGCGGTAAGTGCAGTTTTTTCCAGTGCCCCCCTTTACCTCAAGTGCCTGTCTTTCATCTCCCATGATGCACTTCTGCTTCTAAGTGTCCCAGTACTCAGCCCGGAGATCAAAAGTCCTAAATGTTCAGTCCAGTACTGTGACCGGGACATCTGAGAGAGATGACCGTCTGCAATGTAACAAACGTACAGCAGCCTATAAAGCAGAGACCTTGTCTGTTGATCTCAATGCTACGTCTTCTTCTTCGTCGTCTTCTTCTTCTTTCGGCTGCTCCCGTTAGGGCTGCTAGAGCAGATCATCCAATCCCAATACTAAGCATATTTAATCAAGTTATATTTTGTCTGCTATCCTACAGAAGTCCAGTCGTCTGGAGCCTGCTCTGGTGGTCACATTTCTTTGCTTCCCTAAGAAGCCTGTGGACCCCCGTGATCTTGTTTGGTTTATTAGGTTTAAGGATATTAATTGTGGTCCTGATCACATTTATATAAATATGGGCTTCAGTCCTGTTGCTCACTCCATCATCATCCTCCCCTAACTAGAAGATGACCACATATTAGGGTAAAACACCCCCATGAAAGATGCCCACGGAGCGGGTCTAAAATGATTTAACGTACTAACTCAAAAGCGGGACCACTCGCATGTCAGCCATACCATCTCTATACTGGCCGCCCCACAAAAGTAACTGGCGCATTCCGAGGACGTGGCTGCATTTAAAAGTTGGCCAGACGCACAAGGACACTGTGTGGACCGCGGTGAGGACCGGCAGATGTGCTTCTCTTTCATCCACGTGCCTCACTCCAGTGCAGGGGTGTCGAATTCCGCCTTTCCTTTAATCCGTTTTCACTGCTAATGAACTCCTTTTCCATTCCATTTTAGTAGCCCTGTTTTTAAGGATTCAGTCCTCTGATTTGATTTGTTTCTTCATTAAATGGCGGCCAAACAGAAACGAGATGTGAAACGAGCTGACAGATGAGCAGCTAAACTGGGGCTTCAGACTCCAGGTGTGTGTGTGTCTGTGCCCTGTTGTGGACTGGCGCCCTGCCCAGGGTTTGTTTCCTGCCTTGCGCCCTGTGTTGGCTGGGATTGGCTCCAGCAGACCCCCCGTGACCCTGTAGTTAGGATATAGCGGGTTGGATAATGGATGGATGGACTCCAACCAGTTTCACTCCAACCAAATCCTTAATGAGAAGCCGATTCTTGCTGTTAATTAAACCCATCCATCCATTTTCCAACCCGCTGAATCCGAACACAGGGTCACGGGGGTCTGCTGGAGCCAATCCCAGCCAACGCAGGGCACAAGGCAGGAGCCAATCCTGGGCAGGGTGCCAGCAACCGCAGGGCACAAACACACACACACACGGGACAATTTAGAATCGCCAATGCACAAAACCTGCATGTCCTTGGACTGTGTGAGGAAACCCACGCAGACACGGGGAGAACATGCAAACTCCACGCAGGGAGGACCCGAGAAGCGAACGCGGGTCTCCCAACTGTGAGGCAGCAGCGCTACCCACTGCGCCACCATTCAAGAGTGAGATGTTTAAAAATTACTTTGGTGCCACGCGGACCTCCGCACAACAACTGATCATTGCCTTTACTTTTTAGTGAAGAGCTGGCTGGTTGGACAGTTGGACAGCTCGACTGGGGTGCTAATGAGCTCCCTGGCATCCTAAGTCGGGCACTGGGCCAAGCGAACCCATCCATCCATCCATTGTCCAACCCGCTGAATCCAACCACTGGGTCACGGGGGTCTGCTGGAGCCAATCCCAGCCAACACAGGGCACAAGGCAGGAACCAATCCTGGTCAGGGTGCCAACCCACCGCAGCCAAGCGAACGTCTCTTTAATGTTCTTGTTTGGCGTTGTGCTGGTTCTCTGTCGCCCTCTGGTGGTTAGCAATGGAGCTGCAGCCTTTGAAACCTCCAGTAATGGAGGCCTTTTATCCTGTTGGTTCGGACTTGTTGTTACGACCTACTCTAGACTTTTGTTTTTATACTTTAACTTGGTGTTTAGTTAATGGACTCCTGCCCTGATTACCCACTTAATAATTAACTCGCCTGGGTTAGGGGTGCGGTGTAGTTTTATAAATGAAGCTTCTTTGGGGTGAGTGAGAGAAGGACAGAGCAAGATATGGAGAGTCAGGGTTGGATGATCTGGCTTTGAGTTTTTGGTTGCTTATTAAAGAAACATAATTGTAAGGTAGCCATCTAAGTAATAAATGCAAAATGTTTGTATTTCTCTGTAAACTTTGAAGTTACTTATCTATGTGAGTTCTCCCGCCTTGCTTGTTTTGTGTAATTTTCTCCATATTTTGTGTGTTGTGTTTTTTTGACAATAAATGGAGTCTGTTTTTATTTATTTATTTATTTAGTGTTTAGTCTCGCTCGCTCGCTCTTCTCTCTCGTGTACGGCCTACTTACACATCGCTAGACTTGTTCTGGTAGGCCGTAACCCTTGTGCAGTAGAAAGTGCTTCAGGTCTTCTGTTTTCTCACAAACGCATTTGCTTTGTCCACAGCTCTGTGGTCTGACGCTTTATGCGGAGACCATCTGGGTTGCAACGGATGCCTACAAGGTGTACCCCATCGTTAGTGTGACTGGGAAAGATGACATCTTTGCTGGGGCCTGGATTGCCATTTTCACAGGCTTCGCTTTCTTTTGTACGGCCGTATATGGGATATTCGCATTGATTCAGGAAACTCGTCCGATGGTGGTGGTGGTAAGTGCCAGTTTGGATCTTCTCTTTGCAGATATTTTGGAGAAGGCTCACGATTGAACCGAATGTTTCACTTTTTAGATTACCCAGCGGCCCTTGGGTTTGGCCACATAACTTTCATGGTCTCTCTGTGTATTGTGTGTTATCGTTCATATCTTTATTGCCTTTCATGTTTTTATAGAGAGTCTCTTTTCGCACCTTTCATTTCATACCGATCTGGCAAGTAATGCCTTTGATTTCTTTGTACTGGTCATGTGGCACCTGTGTATTATACAGATTATGATGGGCGGCCATGGCCACTACCTGGCCGGGACGCCAACAGAGTGCAAGGACCGGGGGGCATTGGTGAGGCAAGACCTCCCCTGGGACACTAGAGGGCAGCCCGCCTGGGTGCAGGGCATGCTGGGAGCTGGAGTTTGGTGTATCCTTGTTGGGGGGAGTCGTATAAAGGACCACCAGCACACCTGGGACCTGAATAAGAGGAGCCGCTCACTCCATTCAGTGGCCAGAGTCGGGAGGAGACCACCGAGCCGGAGCAGGAGGGACTGTGTATTGGTGTGTGTTGTGCACCTGAAGCTGTAAATGACCCCGGTGTTATGTCGTCCTGCCTGTGTGCGTCTGGGTTAGGGGGGCTTCACAAGATGTAAAGGTGTTGGCATATCTATCATAGTGTCTGTCGTATCCTTACACAGAGTCTTGGGTAGTCGTGCCTGTCATGGCTCCCTTTTGGCTGTTCTGCTGTGCCTTTCATACCATTTGTGCAAATCTTGTTCCTATTGTTCTATTTTGACTTTCTAACCCATTTTTACTGACCTGTCGTGTTGTCACATCTCTTATGTGACGCCTTTTCATATTGCTGTGTTCTATAATCGGTACCTTTTATACTTCATACAGTGCCTTTCACATCTATTGATGTCATCCATTTTACGTCTACTTGCCGTCATTCGCTTTCGTGTAAAGTCCGTGCGCTTAAGAGCTCGTTGGGTCGTCTGCGTTGCCTACTCTTTAATGACTCGACCATTTCTCTCCTCCTTTTCAGTATCTCGGGCTCCTGTTGATTGTCTACATTTTTGAATGTGCCTCCGCCATAACGTCCTTCACTCACCGTGACTATGTGAGTACTGCTGTGCCACGGCTGACCTCTCTACAGATGGCGATGGGCGCCTTTGATTTTTTTTTTGCACACCCTGGGCAGACATTTTGGTCTTCGGCCAATCCGAGCAGACTAACCACAGGCCTGTGTCTCTCCTTCTAGATGGTGTCCAGCAGCAACCTGATCAAGAAGCAGATGCTCCGATATTACACGGACAACTCGACCCCAGGGCAGCTGATTACAAGTACCTGGAATAAAATCATGTTAGGGGTAGGTAGATCGAGGCCGTCGTAGAACATCCTACCAGTGCCACCATTGTTTATGTTCATACCCTGAAAAAAAAAAGGAAATGGCAGGTAGTCCATCCATCCATCTATTATCCAACCCGCTATATCCTAACTACAGGGTCACAGGGGGTCTGCTGGAGCCAACACAGGGCACAAGGCAGGAAACAAACCCCAGGCAGTGCGCCAGCCCACCACAGGGCACACACACACACACACTAAGGACAATTTAGAATCACCACTCCACCTAACCTGCATGTCTTTGGACTGTGGGAGGAAACATTAAATCTCCACGCAAGGGAGGACCCGGGAAGCGAACCCAGGACTCCTAACTACGAGGCAGCAGCGATACCCACTGCGCCACCCCAATACACAATAATCCATCCACCCATCTATTAACCAACCCGGGGGTCTGCTGGAGCCAATCCCAGCCAACACAAGGCAGGAAACAAACCCCGGGCAGGGTGCCAGCCCACCGCATGGCAGGTTGTTACATTTAAACAAAAATGTTTTTACTTTGTCACATGTATTGTTTATGTTCCACTTTTGAATATAACTCGATCATGTTTAATTTATTGAATCTTAAGGAGTGTATAATATGCTAATTTTTTTTTAATTTTAAAATTTTTTTTTTTTTCATTTTTATCACTCTTTAATTTAATATTGTTTCTTTGTATCAGTATACTGCTGCTGGATTATGTGAATTTCCCTTTGGGATTAATAAAGTATCTATCTATCTATATCTATTATATAGTGCCTTACTATCTATCTATCATATAGTGCCTTTCACTCTATCTATTATATAGTGCCTTTCGTCTGTCTCTCTCTATCTGTCTGTCTATCTATTATATAGTGCCTTTCGTCTGTCTGTCTCTATCTATCTATCTATCATATAGTGCCTTTCGTCTGTCTGTCTGTCTGTCTGAATAGTTCTATTTAGTCCTCACCAAGCAGATTCATCGTCCGCGGAAGTTGGATAACCTGGCGGTCACGTCACGTGACTTTCAAAGAAGGCGCAGGTGGCGGGTGAGAGTTACTGTCGCCAGTGAAGAGCAAAAGGTTATTGAAATAAAAGTTAAAAAACACACGAGAAATATTCAGATATTCATTTAAAACACTTCTTCACACATGAGACTAACGATACTCCGTTTTGCGTTTAATCCTTGTATTCTCTTTTAATGATTGATCAGACTACGCTCGCTAACTACCGTCACAAGTCAGTGAATGTACCATTACGTTTTATTACGTTGTCTTGATTTACTCGCTTAGTGCGGCTTCGTTTACATACTTAAAAAAAAAAAAAAAAAAAAAAAAAAAATTCTGACTTACGGGTCAACTACTTTCAGCATTAATAATAATATGAAGAAGTAGTTACATTTATTGAGCGCCTTTCACAAACCCAAGGTTGCTTTACATACAGAATAAAAAAATGTACAGAGATGACAAAAGTTCGTAGAAGAGGAAAGTTTTAAATCTGAACTGAAAAGTGCAGAAAGAGGAGCAAACTCGGAGAGACTGAGGAAGAAGAGGGGCCAAAACACGGAAGGACCTGAGAGTCTGGTGTGTGGGGCAGCAAGGAGAGGACTGCGCGAGGACCTGAGAGAGCGACAAGGAGTGTAAGGAGCTGAGTGAGGCAGAGAGGGGCAAAGGTTATGGAGGGCTTTGAAGGTAAGAAGCAGAATCTTGAATGTAATCCTTGATGGAACCGGTAAGCAGTGAAGATGGGAGAGAGCAGGGATGCCGATGAGGAGGGAATTCCAGTAATCACTACGAGACCTTCTGAAACAATGAAGCAGAGTTTGAGCATCAGACAAGGACAGAAATGGACGAAGACGAGCAATGTGGTGGAGATGATAGAATGAAATTGTGGACAGAGACCTAATGTGTAGCTCAAAGTTAAGTGACGAATCAAACAAAACACTAAGATTTCTGACAACAGAAACAGACGTTGGATGCCTTAGAAAGTTGGGAGTTTGGACCTACCAGTAACACTTCAGTTTCATTGGCATTTAGTTGCTGTTCATTAGTATTATTATAACATTGCTCAAACGGATAAATACTATTAATACAGACAAATAAATAATACATCCGAATACAATGCAGTTGGCGAATTTGCTCGCTTATAGGGGGAAAAACAAAATTATGAAAGAAGGTGCCAAGCAGCAATTTTTGCACTTTATATTTGACTAATATTTACTGTATAATATATACCGTTACATAAATCTAAATACATGTATTTTATATCGCTCTATCCAAGTGCATATTTAGTTCTACATTCGCATGACATTCTGGCACAGCCAAAGAAGCGATCTGCTTGTGCGACTGTTGTACATTTCAGCGTTTGAGTACAGTAACAATCTTTTGTATTTGTGTTGGTTTGTATTGTTTTTACCACATAAATAGTTTTGGTATAAGCAAACCTGTTTATTTCTTATCAATAACTTTGAACATGAACTATAAACTGATACTGGAACAAATATATATAATTGACAACTTAAAAAGGTTATAGCTAAGTAACTCGGTAAGGTGCATTTTTTAAAATATTTATTAAACCATTGTTAAAATATGCTTTATTGACATGTTCATTTAACATATTAATTTAACAGAATAAAAAAGTTTCATTTTATATAGATATATCATGTTGTTTCAGGACATATTACTTTAGTGCATTAAGCATAATTAAATTATTTTTGATAAAAACCATTTTATTATGGGCTATATATATATATATATATATATATATATATATATATATATATATATATATATATATATATATACTATAATATTTTTATTTTAATGTGACATGTCATTTTTTTCACTGTATACTGAAGCCTTTCAGGAGGATTGAATGTATCCAGAGTGACTTCGTTTCTCCTTTTTAATACACAATTAGCGCACTAGAAGCTGAAGTGACACCTCGCCTATGAAGTCCACAGTAGGGACGAATCCTTGGTGACCGTCCAAAGTCTTGTTCATCAGGCTAAAATGAAGTCTTCAACCAACTCTGTAGAAGCAGGCCATGCACACCTGTCACCAAAGTGGCTTCCTTCAGCTAACAAATCATCGTTCTCATTGTTATCGCTGAATGTCTCCTCCTTTGATTGTTCTCTTTAAGTTGCCAGACCTGAATGACATGCCATGTACGTTTTTCTGACTTGTTTGATCCTGCAGTTTTTATTGGAAGTCTAAATAACCGAACCATCTTTTTCTTTCACCTTCCATCAGCAACAATGCTGCGGCACTGATGGCCCCCTGGACTGGGTCAACTACAACTCCACCTTCAGCGCCACCAATACAGCGCCTTGGCCTCTGAACTGCTGCGTGCGACTGCGCAACTTCGAGGTGGCCGACCAAGACGCCTGCTACGCCGGAGATGTCCGCTACGTGCTTACAAACGTAAGGTCCGCGCAGAGCTGCTCACGGTGATCCGAGACGAACCTTTAAAGGCGGCTCCCCTAAATCGCCCTAATCGTTATGTTTTTATTTCAGGGCTGCTTCAGCTACATTGCATATTCCATCAATCGGTACACCTGGGGGGTTTCCTGGTTTGGATTTGCCATCCTAATGTTTACGGTACGCGGCTCTTGTGATTTAATGTTTTGGTGATTTCGTGTGCCGCGTGGGGGCGCAGTGGTTAGCGCGGCATGGTCTCCGAATCGAGCCTGGCGCGCAGTTACTGTCTGGCTGTATTCGTGCGCGAGGCTCGGGTCTACATCTGAAAGACGTGCCTGTTTCATTGGCAATTCAAGAGGGCCTTGCTTGGTTCTTATAGGTGTGAGGGTAAAGTACTCGGTAAATATAATGTAAACCCCCAGGTATCCCACGCTGTCGGTCTTGAACGGTGCGTGGAGTGAAGCGACGAGGCAGTCAGCTCGGGCGGCATTGTCGTGTAACTTTTTTAACATTTATAAAATAAAACACAAGTGAAGTGCGAACGCTAAAACTTACATACCCATTGTGCCTTCTTTATATCCCACCTTTTAAAAATCGAGAGAGATAACAGGAGCAGAGGTAGAGAAAATACAACTACAGTACTGTACAGTGTAACAAATGTGAAGAGTACAATCATCAGCTATTAAACATGGTGAACAGCAGAGGGCGATACTTGTGCAGTTTTTAACAGAAGCTCATTTGAGTGATGCTTATACTTCGAACGAAATTAGACTTTTAAAGTGTATTCAGAGTTTACTGTTAATTTTACTTTGTCACGTCGACGTCGGTGCTTTTTACCATCGTTCAACATGTGAACATTTAAAGAAAGGAGTAACGCCGATCTACGGTGCTCTTCGGAAAAGACGACCCGTTTTGGAAATGTCTGCTGCGACAGAATGAGAAACAGCAACGGGCCATTGAATTAAATAACGGTTTTAAATAACAATTTAAGAAGTTTTGGGTCCCTGGCTATGCCGGTCATCTGTTTGCGCATTTCACATGTCGTCGTCGTCATCGTCGCGTTTTAAGGTTGTGTTTTCAGGACTCTATTTAAAAGAATCGGGGTCGTCGATGCCACTACATGAATGACCAATCAAGTCGCCAATGTCCTTGGAAAAGTGGAACAAACAGAGGAAGTGCCGATGCCCGGGGGGGTTGAACTTAACTGAGATGTGTGCCACCTGACCAACATTAGTTTACCTAATTTTTATATATATATATATTTTTTTTCCTCTCTAGTTGCCAGTGATGCTCTTGGCTATGCTCTTCTATGTTCGCATCTGAGGTTGTTTATGGCGCAGAGCTGAAGGAATTCAAGTCTCCTGAGGCAGAAACACGAGAGGCAAGACAATCGGATGACACCCTCAGACATTGTGCTCTTATTCTAGAAATGTATTCTGTGGTGTAAGCTACTGCGCTGCACCCTCCGCAGACTTGGCACAAACCTTCGATCTGAAGACTACACTGTGTGTGTGTGTGTGTGTGTGTGTGTGTGGCTGCGGGGGCGCCTATTTACATAAGCGGCACTTTAAAGGGTGCACGGGAATGGGGGTGTGGGGGGCACCTGCTTGTCACTTGGATTTGCTCCGAACGTCTCACTGTGGGCACGCAAACTCTTCAGAGCGAAGTTAATAAAAGCCCCTTCCTTCTCCACAACAGCAGTTACAGGCCGCATAAAATAAATTCGGAGTAAGCTTTGAAATTCATCATCCGCCATTCACGCAAAGTCGAAGCCCTCAAAGACGGATGTAAACGCCCGACCGTCAGTCGGCTATAAGCGGCCCTGAATAACCACAAGGGGGCAGCAGCAACTGTCTCTTTGCCGAGTATTCATCAGTAACACGAGCTGGACTGTCGGTTAAACGTTTGGGAAGTTTTGACTTTTAAAAGTACCCAACATCATAAAGATCGGAATGTTTTGCTGTGATTTTTTTTTTTGTAATAAAATTTAATTCCAGAAAATTCTAACGTCTTCAGGTGTATTTAATGCACAAAATGTAATCTTGTGCAATTCGTCTGACGTCTGGTATAATAAGAGATTCGTTCTTTTTTTCTAAATATGTACACTCTGATAAACAAATAACGGTTTTTAAGGGCGCTTTACCGGGACGGGTCTGTCTGCGGAATCTGTTGGGTCTTTATTGGTTCCTCGTAGCTCCATTTCAATCTGGGAGGAGTGCCTTGCATGTGAATTTGGTTGTTTGAAACTTTTAAAAAGCTCCTAACGTGCACAACAGCAGCCTTTAATGTCTGGTTGACTACCCAGCAAGCTACGACAAAAGAATAAACCTGAACGGAACTCCTGCGATTGTATGCAGTTAAGGGTCCTTTTTTGTGAACATCAGCGGGTTCTCGATTTTAAAATCTGTTATCTATTCATTTTTATGGCACATTTTACACGGCTAAATAAATGAAGGGTTCTTTCTGGAGCCTTCATACAGTATAGGTGGTGTTTTTTGGGACCCAGAAATGGTAAACTTCTACCTTTTTATAATCTGAAGAAACAGCTTTGGCACGTTAATTTGATTTTTTAGCGTATCATGTAAAAACCCAAACCCGCTTAATCAAATTCAGATAATCCCCGCAGCTCTGCCCATGCCACCCCAGGACTGGATGCCAGTCGGTCGCAGGGCACACACCCGATTTAAAGACCTCGTAAGTCTTTGAGGATTTGCCAGTAAAGCCCGAGCACACGGAGAGAACACGCAAACTCCAGACAGAGAGCCGCTGGAAAGGAGGAGAGGTGGGCACTGCAGGTGCAGAAGTGAGCCGCTAGGGGGCTCTGCTGCTTGCCATTGCGCCTAATATCGAGTCACACTTTATATTAAAGATGATACGGAAAACGCTTTATTATTATTATTATTATTATTAACCAAACAGTTTATTCTGGCAGCACATCTCCATTCAGCTGCATGTCTTTGGTGGGCGGACAACCACAAACAAACAAAGACGGAACGTGCAGACCCCACACCGACGATGGCCCAACACGCCGGGTTATTAAAGCAGCTATGGTGCCGCGCCATTTAAATGGCGGAAAAGCTGACCTCATATTAATGGACAGCTGATGGCAAATCTACGCCCACCGACTCGGGCCTGGTCCACATTGCTGTTCTTGGGGTCTGAACAGAAGCTGCTTAGGCTGAAGGTGGACATGCCAAGTCCATGCAGTGCCAGGGTCACTAACGTGCCAGACTGGCGCCAGGAGTTCACGGAGGTTGTGGCTGCGCTGACGAGAAGGTGGCATGAAAACCGGACCTTCGTCTCGTCCCGTCAAGTTAAATGAGCTTTTATTGTGAAAAATGTTAAGGGAACTGGCAAACGATGCCGAATCAGCTGACTGTTTTAAAGGTGGACAAACTCTTATTCATGGAGGTGCCAAACTGGCTCTTCGGAGCGATGCCAGAGGGGACCCTTTGGGTTTCTTAAAGATCCATCCCAAAAAAGTTACAGAAATAAGATTAACTTGATAGGTAAGAGGCTCCGTAAATGAGCACAAACAGACGAATGGTGATTTTTAGAAGGGTTCTTCATTTTACATCATCGTTATCACAGACTCCGTTCCCGTGTTCTTCATCTGTTCGTGTCTGTTATGCCAGCATTGTTATCACTCTTTAATTTAATATTGTTCTTTATCAGTATGCTGCTGCTGGAGTAGGTGAATTTCCCCTTGGGATTAATAAAGTGTCTGTCTGTCCTCTTAGGTCACCTACTGTACTGTATATTGTATGTACTGTATGATATTATTTATCTGGACTTTCAGAAAGCATTTGATAAGGTGCCACATGAGAGGTTGGGCATCAAGTTAAAAGAAGTGGCAGTTCAGGGTGATGTTCTTAGATGGGTGCAGAATTGGCTCAGACACAGGAAGCAGAGGGTGATGGTGTGAGGAACCTCATCAGAACTGGCCGATGTTAAGAGTGGTGACCAGCAGGGGGCAGTGCAGGGGCCATTGCTATTTTTAATATTTATAAATGATTTAGATAGGAATATAAGTAACAAGCTAGTTAAGTTTGCAGATGATACCAAGATAGGTGGACTAGCAGATAATTTGGAATCCGTTATATCATTACAGAAGGACTTGGACAGCATACAGGCTTGGACAGATTTTGGCAGATGAAATTTAATGTCAGTAAATGTAAAGTATTACACATAGGAAGTAAAAATGTGAGGTGTGAATACACAATGGGCGGTGGGAAAATCGAGAGTCCACCTTATGAGAAGGACTTAAGAGTCGTAGTGGACTCTAAGCTATCAACTTTCCGACAGTGTTCAGAAGCCATTAAGAAGGCTAACAAAATGTCAGGTTATATAGCGCCTTTATCTGTGGAGTACAAGTCACAGGAGGGTCTGCTCAAGCTTTATAACACACTGGTGAGGCCTCATCTGGAGTCCTGGGTGCGGTTTGGGTCTCCAGGCTACAAAAAGGACATAACAGCACAGGAGAAGGTCCAGAGAAGAGCGACTGGGCTGATTCAGGGCAACAGGGGATGAGTTAGGAGGAAAGATTCAAAGAGCTGAGCCGTTACAGTTTAAACAAAAAAAGAGTAAGAGGAGACCTGAGTGAAGTGTTTAAAATTATGAAGGGAATTAGTCCAGTGGACCGTGACTGTTATTTTAAAATGAGCTTATTAAGAACATGGGGACACAGTTGGAAACTTGTTAAGGGTAAATTTCGCACAAACATTAGGAAGTTTTTCTTTACATAAAGAACAATAGACACTTGGAATAAGAGACCAAGTAGTGCGATAGACAGTAAGACGTTAGGGACTTTCAAAACTCGACTTGATGTTTTCTTGGAGGAAACAAGTGGATAGGACTGGCGAGCTTTGTTGGGCTGAATGGCCTGTTCTCGTCTAGATTGTTCTAATTCTAATTCTAATTCATATTAAAGATCTGTTTTGGCCACAGGTTAAGAACCTTTTAAAGATCCAGAATGAAACGACAAACAAAAAGGTTCTACGGGGAAGCACACAACCCATTAGAGTTTTAGAGAGGGCTGCGTTTATGTGCATTGCCTGCGAACCCCCGGTGTCTCGTCCTGCTTTGCTTTAGACATTCGGTATCTGTAATAAAGCACACGTGTCCAGAAAATGTGGCCGGCTTGTTGACGGGAAACCCCAACGCAAGGTACACTGCAAACCGCCGACTGCTACAAAATAAAGCAACACCAGGGGGCGCAATGGCGAGTATCGTTCTCGGCTCGTCTTCGCGCAGGTTTTCCTCCCCCACTCAAAGCCCCGTTGGTCAAGTTGACTGGCCCGCCATCTGTGAGGTGTGCCGTGCCACCGAATGCCCGGCTGTGTGGTGCTGGTTCCTCCCTTGAGCTGGATGCTGGCACGATAGGCTCCGAACGCTCGCAAACTGTGCAGGACTAAGTAGGGTGCGAGAACGAAGTAACGAACTCATGAAATACAGCGCACTAGAAAATGCATCTCATTTGTGATGAATGGATGAACGTGACAGACACGAGTAATCGAGCTGCAGGAGGTAGGCGCCTCCTCAAGCGACATGGGGCATAAAGGCGAAGAGGAGCTGAGGACTTTTAAATGAAGAAGAGAAGAACTCATCAGCCGCGAGAAACGGCTTACATAAAACAACCGATAATCGGACAGAAGAGAACATTAAAAAACAACAATCGGCAGGATGGTCGACTGTCTCAGTGGCTAACCGTGCGAGCGACACTTGCCAGTCCAATAAATAAATTTAAAAAAATCTTTATCAGTCACTGCCTTTCACATTTAGAGGTCTATTATATAACACCTTTTCCTTTCCGCCTCTCTGTCTATTTTATAGTGCCTTTGGTATCTATCATTCCATTAAATACCACCTTTCCCATCTATTTACCAGTCTATTATACGCGTATAGTGCCCTTCATCTCTCAAAATTCTCAAATGTTCATTAAGGTGCCAGAGAGGGCTTAATCGGTGCACGTCGGTCCGACCTGCTAGTAAGAATTGCACTGCACTCTGTATATCCAACAATATAATTACGAGGGTCTCCATACACGAGTCTCATTTGTACTGCTTTATACGTAGCGTAGATCTGACAGTGTATTATTATAGCGCCTTTCACAGCCAGCTGTCTTTCTTTTATTTAGTGCACTTTACATCTGTTAATTATAGATTGCTTTTTATATTCACCTACCTTTCTATCGGTTTATAAATTGCCTTTCATATTTATCTAACCGATAATATATTCAAATTGTTTGTCAAGTCACCAGCATGCCGGTATTTACCGATCATTGTAATGGGCCCTGGTATGATGCCAACCATTGTCAGGTGCCATATACGAGATCAATTTATTCCATTTACACGTATTTTTATGACTGTACCGAAGAGTGTATATGTGTACATCTTCATTGTAACAAAGGTCGATGAATAAAGATGTACCGACAAAAATACGAAGGAAGTTACTAAGAGGAAAAAAAAACGAACAACTTGTTTCTGGCCAGTAATCACTAAAGATCTGGATTTCTATACAGCGGAGTATTCAAGGCCGCCAGCTCAAGGTGGGTCAGGCCGCTCTTAAGCGGTGCAGAGGGGTTTATGTAAAAATAAATCGGGTGAACTCCGGAGGTTCCGAACGTCCAAAGGCGCACAGCCGACTGCGGTTGAAGGGCGGGGTGCTGAGGCTGAAGAGCGCGTGACGTCACGCAGATGCGCTTTAAGAGTGTCGCTGCAGGTGGAGGCGCTTTAGTATCGGAGTCCGAGACACACCGTGCGCCGCGCAGGTATGTGGCTTCTCGTTTGGCCTTCAGCTTTCATTTTTGAGGGTTTTGTACTCGAAGAGGGGTATTGGGTGAAGTTGACTTGGTCTCTTAAGGCTTTTTTCTGTCCTCCCTGGCCATCGGACTTTACTTTTATACTATGTTAATTAGTATTCCCGAATTCTATTTACTTATTTATTTGGTCTTTTTTTCACTTTCTTCATGTTATAAAACACTTTGAGCGACATCATTTGTATGAAAATGTGCTTTAGAAATAAATGTTGTTGTTTGAGGCTTCGGTGGGCTTATCGTTCCCATTTAGGGTTCAGTTCTCTGCGCGGTTAGTGCAGTTTCGCTCCATCGTGGAAGCCGAATTTTAAAATGACTTTCTACGAATTTGTCTAACAATGGTGCGCTTAACCGAACTGTATTGAGTTTCTTCGGTTAGGCGAGGCATCATAATGGGAAACGTGACGTGATGTCTTTGCGTCCTTTCAAACTCTTTGCGGTTCCTAAGCGGGTTAGTGGACAGATGGATGGATGGACAGATGGACGGGCGCTTTTCCTTTTGTATTTGTAAACGCCACTGAGCACGATCAAGGAAGATCTTTTGAAAATGTCACCTGTGTCATTGCATGGGGCGCTGGTTGGGTGTGTCGCTAAGCCGCGACTTTAAAGGAATGCCGTTGCGACAGGTCTGCTCCTTAACAGCACACACAGTCTCTTCATTTTTAGCGATCCCTGTTGTGACTTTTCTTGTAATAAGCAGTTTTCACTTTTAACCTGGAGGCGATCTCGGATAAGCGGAAGAGGATGGATGGATGGTTTTAGTTATCTCAGTAATGCGACACGCCATATCAAAGGTTTGCTTGTTTGGGGCTAAGGTGTGTTTTGTATTTGGCTTTTTTAGCTTCAGTGTTTAGGACTTTACACGAATCATTTATGGCTGCTGTACTCCCGGCGTCCTGGCCGGGGTTTGTCCTTCCCTTGCAGCCAATGGCGATTGTGCAACAGTGAACCGAGTTGGACGGGTCCGAAAATTTGTTTTGTAAAATTGGTCAACATTTATTTTCAGAGCACATTTTCATACAAATGATGAGCTCAAAGACAACATAAATAAGAAAATAGAATTAGGGAACACTAATTAACATAGAATAAAAGTAAGGTCCGGATGATCTGTCTGAGGTGGGGGACAGCCGTGGAAATGTAAATATATGAACAGGATTATAAGAATCCCCCTATATCTTTATTATTTGATAATTAAATGACTTTATCCAAATGCCTTTCCGTAGTTAACACCACCTCATGGCCGTCTTAGACTCCTTTAAACTAAATATCACAATAGATTACAATAGGCTCAGAATTCTGCTGCTCGTCTACTTGCACACAATAAAAAAATCTGCTGCCGTCACTCCAGTCCTTTGTGATGTCCACTGGTTACCAGTCTGTTCAAGAATCAAACAGAAGATTATTCTCATCGCCTTTATAGCCCCTCATCATCTGTCTGAGCTGCTGACGCTCACTCGCTGGACCTACACACACATTGGGGGGGCTGTTAGAGATCTCAGTGTGGTGGTCCCTAAAATGTGGGGTGCTGTTCATCTCGGCCTTCTCGAGGAAAAATCTCTTATTCATTTCAAGCGCTTGTTAAAGACACGTTTCTTCAAGGAGTCTTATTCATTTTCTTGTATGAAATTTCACGGTCTTGTTAATGTGTTTATTGAATTGTAAAGTATGAAAGGTGCTACATAAATAAAACACTATTATTATTAGAAGACTTGCTCGGGGTCTTCCAGTGGTTTGGAGGTGACCGCCTTGTGACTTGGTGTCCGTTTTCTTAGCCGCTATATTCCACGTCATGTGACATCATTAAATATCTACGTGTATGGCCTTGCTAATTAGCATACCATTTATAAAATTGTCAGTGTATTTTATTTTATTTATTGATTTTTTTTAATGTAGACCTGCGTGGCACGATAGTCCACTGTGGCGGCCACACGTTCAAAGCAGGCCCTGCGTTTGTATAGAGTGCCACCTCATTATCACGTTTTACAGCCTGCCAGTCACCCTCGTCCATGGCATCGGCTCACATTGGCACATGGAGTGGCGGTGGGACGTAGTGGTGAAGGCTTTGGACCTCAAACCCTGAGCCCTCAAACCGCTGCCACCTGAGCAAGTCACATCACCTGCTCCAATTAATAAAATAAAAAAACAAAAGTAATGTGACCGATTGTTGTCTCAAATGTTGTAAGTCGCTTTGGGTGAAGGTGTCAGTCAGATAATAATAATAATAATGATGGAGGGGCCCACCTCTGCCAGAAAGTCCCAAGGGGCTCCAGCCTGTCTGTCCCCATTCTTTCACATCTGAGGATTTGCCATCAGGTATTCGACTCTGAGATGTGACGTCTCGGCCTCCTATTTTTACGGTAATTTCCTCCGTTGCTGGTCGGCTGAACTGGTTTAGCAGGCTCGACGCTTTCTTTCTGACGACAAATGACGCGTTCCTCAAGATTTTGGTGCCTTCGTTTTGTTCCTCAAAGTGAGAGAAGCCATTGGCGGCTGAATAATTTGGCCATCAGTCACACATCACAAGAATTTGGTACGCACTTCCTTGATGTTTGGTCTCATGTCTGCAGCCAAAAAAGCGTTTCTTGGACACTTCATTATATTTTATACAGCGCTCTTTAGGTCACTTGGCATAGACACTGAGAGCCGCTTCCACTTCCTCGTCCTCCTCCTCCATCCACCTACAGGATGGGACGGCAGCCCCTCTTGCACAAGTGCGCTCAGCACTCATTAGCTATTAGGAGGTGAAGGTGTGAGAGAGATGGTTAGCCAATTAGGGGGGCACAGAATGGACGAGGCCACCGTGGGCACCCGACTTGTTTCAAAAGATGCCCAACGATCTTTAATGACCTCAGACAGTCAGGACTTGTTTTATGTCTCATCTGAGGGACAGCACGGTGTCCTTGTCACTGCCCACGTACAGATAACCCCCTCGCCCCGACTTAGTATCACGTCTGCCAGCAGCAACGTAAGCTTTTCCTAGATGCACAAAAGCACAGGCTGCTTAGCTTCAGGTGGATTACCTGTTCAGAAGTGCAGGTGGGATGGCGTCTCTCAATGTGTAGACTGGTCCGTCTAAAGACACCCACCCGCAGCTTCTTGAGTTTCAGGTGGATGGACTCGGATTCATTATATTTATTTAAGAAGCTGGCTGGACAGACGAGCCTGGTGGACTGAATGTTCTCCTCTCGGTTGTCAAACGTTTGGGTTTATGTCCTTATTTATTGATGTATTCTCTCTTTGACTTTACAGAACCCTGAGTTGATAGCACCATGGCTGACGGAAAAGGGGACTCGCCAGGTCTTAAGGCCACGCTGGTTATAGGCAATGTCTTTATTATGGTAAGTCTCTCTGCCCAGCTGCCCTCCTTTTAAACCTAAATAAACGGTGGCAACAAACCCTCCAAAAGTCCACGATGGCTCCAAATCTGCCCTGCAAATGAATTTTCAAACTGGCCAATTTTATTTCCGCTACCTTTCGAGTTGTCACCTTCTGCTCCATCTGTTGGTCACTTTTGTAGCCGTACGCTTCTGTCACTGCTCATACTTCACTGATGGTTTCATTTTCTGCTCCATCTGTCTTGTGTGTATGTATAGCGCCTTTCATTTTCTGTCTACTGTATTATATGCGTATTCACCGTGCTACCCACCTAAGACAAGTTTCAATCTAAGTAAGCAATAAAGACCCCGCCATTGACATTTGCAGTGCACCATGTTTTTTAATGCATTTCATTTTTCATTCCAACAGATGGCACATCACAAATTTTGCAGCACTACAATGCTTTACTACTTACATATTTCTGATGTGCCATCTGTTGAAAAGACAAATGCAATGCATATGCCTCTGTTATATGCCGTATGCTATGGGATTTGTAAAAGCAGTGTGTCAGTGTTTGTGAGGCACCATCTGTTGGAATGACCAAAATATACCAACCAGACAGACCCACATCTATGCACAGACACTTCTGGTGGATATATAGCGTCTTTCACTTGCTGTTTATTTACGTTTGCAATGTGGTTTTAGTTAAGCTTTCAGAAATACACACTAGGGGAAATTTGAAAATTCTTTCTAATTTTTGAAAAGATTTTCTCCATATTTTTACCAGTCATCATTCCTGAACAAACACGGAGATTTATCGTCTTATCGATAAGTGTGTGTGCATTTGTGTGGTGGGCAGCGTGTTCTCTAAACCTCTAGACCTCTGCCTCAGTGACCATTTCTGACCCCTCAGGTCCCCTGGGGTGAATGTGCCCCACAGCTGCCATTGTGGGGATATGGACGTGATGGCATTGCGTCCACAATTGAAAGTGGGCACCTAGTGAATGTGGTGTCTAAAGTGGTTACGGCGAAGGCATTGGGGGTGGGAAGTGGGCATCATTACTGAAGGGTTCTGAACGTCAAAGGTTTGGTGCGTTAAAACCGGCCTAGTAATTAGAGAAGTGGGCACCCGGTCAAACCTGCTGGGACGTTTGTTGTTAAAAGTGGAGACCTGGCAAGACTTGTTTGGTGTGTTGTGCCTGTCGGTGACGGTATTGGGACTCTGACATGCTACCAATTTCAAGGGTCGACACCATCCCCAGTGCCTTATAGACAAAAGTCTTGTGCTTAAAGCAACATGCCTAGTAGTTAGGGCAGCGGGCACCCCACAATTGGGGTCTGGGATTGAAAATGAACACTTTTAGGAAGTTTAACACGGCGACTCTGCGCTCCCCAAGGCACATTGGGATGGCGTTTGTTGTTGAAGAGCGCGCTGTATGGCGATGATGACTGTGTTTGAACCTGTGCGGCCTGGCGGCTGGGGCAGTGGACGCTTGGTAATGGTGGTCACTGCTGAAGTTGGACTCCTAGCGAGGTGTGTTGTGTTTAAAGGTGTGTGGTATACTGGTTAGTGCCGAAATGGGGGGCTGTTTATTACTCAAAGTAGATGTCCTGCGAGGTTTATCTTGTGTGTTTTTGTAAAGAAGTGTGGCTTACTGGTTAAGACGCTTCACTTCTAAAGCACGGGGTCTACGGGGGAACTCCATTCTGACTCGTGGTGTGACCCTGATGGAGCGACTGAACTGGGTATTTATTGTAGAAATCTAGAAATAGTTTAACTGTGTACTGTTTAAAGGAGTAAAAGGTGGCGTGTACAGCATGTGAGGCAGGTGTGTGTGTGTGTGTATATATATAGTGGAGGCTGGCCCGGCCACAGACAGGCACACACGTTCATGTCACCCACAACTCGTTTATGTACACGACTATATACTATAAGTAGTAAGTAAGTGGCTGTGTCTGTATCTGTATGTGTATATAATTAACCTCGGCAAGCAGACAAACACACAGGTGCTTATTATGTCTGTCATTCCAACCAATGGTGCATCACAAACAACTGATATTACGCATTTTATTACTGCAAATGTTTCTAATGGGAGGCATGGTGGCGCAGTGGGTAGCGCTGCTGCCTCGCAGTTAGGAGACCCAGATTCGTTTCCTGGGTCCTCCCAATCGTGGAGTTTGCATGTTCTCCCCGTGTCCTCCCACAGTCCAAAGACATGCAGGTTAGGTGATTCTAAAAATTGTCCCCGGTGTGTGTGTGTGTGTTTGTCCTACAGTGGCGTTTGTTTCCTGCCTTGTGCCCTGTGGGCTGGGATTGGCTCCAGCAGACCCCCCGTGACCCTGTAGTTAGGATATAGCGGGTTGAATAATGGATGGATGGATAAATGGAAATGTTTCTAATTCGGCATCTGTTAGAATGAAAAATGCAGTGCATTTCCTTACTACACCCAATAAAAAATGGATGGTGCGCTGCAAATGTTAACACGGAGGTCTGCATTGATTAGATTTCAAACCCTCTTAGGTGGGTAGCACAGCTGGTAGAAGACGGGCTACGCACCCCACACGCCTCTGTTATGTGCCATTCGGTATGGGGTTTGTAAGAGCGGTGGTCATGTTTGTTTGTGATGCTCTGTCTCTTGGAATGACAAATGCGTTTCATTTTATTACTAAACATGCTTGTCCTGCGCCATCTTGTTGGAATGACAGACACTTGTTTTATAATCAAGGGGTGTGTGCGTTTGTGTGTGTGTGTAGGACTTTAAATAGTGAACCCTTAAATTACTCCCGGCCCCGGGGCGCTGGGGTCCATGCATGCCTGCCTGCCGCACTTTCCCAGTGTGCTCTGGTGTCGTCCTCTGTCATCGTCTGAGTGGCTGATGTCCTGTTCATGACGGTGGCAGTGACGTTCCCTTTGTCTGTCTGATGCGGTCATTTTTATTTATTTATTTAATGATTTAAGGGATTGAATTTATTTAGGTAGCATTTTGTGTACAGGCAGCTTTTACTGCGTAACTTGGTAGAGGTGGGACTCGGCCTACACAGCCCTGGCTACAGGCAAAAATAGTAAGGGGGGGGCATCTCAAACACGCCAATACAAGAAACCCCCCCATGTGACACTTTGCTCGGGCATTTTGGGGTTCCCCCCCTCTTTGTCCCTCTAGACCTAAAAATCTTTTATTATTGGGCCATATTTTGGTGCTCGAGATCGAGTAAGCCAATAGAAAGGACTTGGAAGTCGTGCAGGCCACAGACCCCCTAATCGGATACGAGGGGTCCAAGTTACTTCTTTTTTTTACAAAACCTGGGGATGGGGATCTGTAATATTGGCCCAGGGAGTGTCATTTCATTTATGCTCTTTCAAGCTTGCTGATCCCGAATATGATTACAATTCCGATATGTGATCATTTAAAGTTGATTTATTTATTTATTTTGTTACTGGTGGTCCTGCCAGTGGCTCTTGGAGGGCTAGGAGGTAAGCAATAAGAAATTTCAAACCTAAGCATGTGGGGTCTCATTTAAACTATTTCAAGGTGAGGGCTTATGAATGTGAAGTTGGTTTGTGATCCTTTACTAGCCCTCTATGGACCCCCATTAAAGGGTGACAAACGCCAGATTTCCATTACAATTGAAAATATTTAAAGTGGAGCCCACTTGTTGTTTTGTTTTTAAATATTTCTACTATCTGACACGACTCTTCTTCTTTATTACGTTCTTCTACCTTATGAAGTAAACCATTCAATTCCAAGTCAGGGGGGCTTACATTAATTCAGATTTTTTTTTTTCTCTATACAACTTTGTCTTTTCTGCTTTTTGGATTTAACTCTTTACCCCGAATTAAAAGAGACGACCTTTAGTGACCTCAGTGTCACGAGAGGAGGTGGAGGTCACCCTGCTCTCCCGTCCCCACCCGTCCTCCGCACAACAATGCCACCAAACAGGACTGAGAAAGCTGCTGATGGCCGTGTGCTGGGGGGGGGCATTGTTCATTTGCGACGCCCGATGGGCGACACCCTGGAGGAATGGGAGCGGGCGTGTGGACGGCTTTGGACCCGCGGCCTGCGGTGTGAACGGTGGAGCTGACGTCTGTCACTTGTTTGGTGTCGTCTTGTGCTCAGGAGGGCTGCAGATCGTTGGGCACAAGCGAGGCCATCGACTGCTTCACTAAAAACTCCAAAGGAGACCCCTAATTTAGAAAGGGACTTCATAGCCACGAAACTGCAGACATCGCCAATCGCTTGGTCTCGCCATCTTCTGTTGTTCCAACGTCATATTTTAAAACGGGAACAGACTCTGCAAGTCCCTTAATTTGAAAGTCTGTAATTTTCTTTCTTACTTAATCTGTTAAATCCCCCTCCATATTTTTCTTGGGTTGATGCTGAGCGTCGATTGGCATTGCATTGGTGGCCAATGGTGTAAAACAAAAAACTCCAAACTTTTGATTTGATAAAAATTCAGGTGTAATTCTGCACCGTTTTAAACAAATGTCGGGTGTAAAGAGTCCAATAATAATTGAGGTGGGAAACTAAGACCTGTCACTTATGCTGAGGTGACGAATCTCACTGCACAGAGTATGTAAAATAAAGTCAGGGCGTCTCTTCAGTCCTTTTTATTTCCGTCGTTGTCGTCTCTCACGTGACAAGTGAACTGCCTCTAACGGACACTCTTTGTTTTGCAGCTCTGTGGCATCACCCTCTTTGCTGAGACCGTCTGGGTGGTAACGGACGGCTACAAAGTGTACCCCCTGACGGCCGTGTCGGGGAAAGACGACATCTTTGCGGGGGCCTGGATTGCCATCTTCACCGGCTTTGCCTTCTTCTGCACAGCGGTGTACGGGATCATCGCGGTGGCCCGAGAAAGTCGATCCATGCTGATGCTGGTTAGTAGAATTTCGAGTTCTTCACTGCCCAGTTTCCTTTCTGCTGAGGGCCAGTTCAAGCGTATTGTAATTGTAGAAGACACAGGGTGGTCTCGTGCTCATTGGGGGGTTGGTGGCATCTTTCTAATTACTGGCTGTATTCACCAGGGTCTGACACGGAGAAGACTGGCTACTCCATGGAGATTTTGAAGTTTTTATGCAGAGAATTTCAACAAATGCCCCCCTGTATTTGAGATTCAGTGGTTACGGTCACAATCACATCTGGGGGTCCTTGGTATTTCTAGGCATAAGCTATCACACACAGAATGAAGGTGAATTAGGGTGGGGGGTCCCAAAATAAGTATACTACTTTAGGGCCAAGCAGGATAGAAAATGGCCCTGCAGATGTCGCTACCGTCACTGAGCAAAGTATTAGGACCACCTGGACCCCTGCTTCTCCATGCAATCATCTGATTGGCTGATCATGAGGCAGCAGCACACTAAATGAAATGCTGCAGGTTTACTGTACTTAAGAAGCCTCCGTTCATTTTCACATCAAACACCACAATTTGGGTGCGATGTTGACGGCGGCGTGGCTGTTGGTGCCAAACGGGCTGCTTTGAGTATTTCTGTAACTGCTGATCTCCCGGGGGGTTTCACACTCCGTCTCCCAGAATGGTCCAAAAAAATCTCCCGTGAGCAGCAATTCTGTGGAAGAAAGGGGTCAACTGGTTAGGGCTGACAGAAAGGCCTCTCTGTACGACTGTGGGAGGCAGAAACGCGCCTCGAAATCCACAGCACAGTCGCACCTTGAGGTGGTGGGCTACCACATTAGAAGACCACGTTGAGTTCCAAGCACAGACGTCTAAGGGTGCGGTGGGCACAGGTTGACCAAGACTGGAAAACGTAGCCTGGTCTGATGAATCTCGATGTCTGTTGAAGCACACGGACCCCAAAAGCAGGAGTGCATGAACCCAACCGAGCAGCAGGTGGTGGTGTAATGGTATTAGGAATGACACACCTTGGGGGGCCTTAGTACCAATCCATCATCATCATCATCACTTGAATACCACACCCTATTTGAGTACTGCTGCTGACCGTGTGGACCCCTTCATGGCCACAATGCTACTTCCAGCATGATGACGCGTCTCAGACGGACTTCGTGAACCTGACAGTGAGTTCGGTGGTCTTCCCAGTCATCAGATCTGAACACCTTTGGGTTGTGATGGAACTGGAGATGTGCAGCTGACAAATCTGCAGAAATCGCCAACGTGGACCAGAATCTCAAACGAAGTTGTGGAATCCATGACCTGAAGAACCGAGGCTGTTTAGGGTCTCCTTGTGCATTCAACCCAATAGTTAGTATGGCGGGCCAAAGAACGAGCGTAAAGACGACGACACTTGGAGAAGCTGAAACAGGAGGAAATGGCCAACGCTGCGCCTTTTACTTTGTACTCTTGGCCGGTGTCTTGTAGCCAGCTGGATCAAGCTGGGAACTGTGACAGCTTTCAGAAAAAGGCAGGAGGGGAAAACGAGGGGAACTGCTCGGCAAGCTAAATGAGCAGGATGGTCGAACTCATGAAGTGCATCGCCACCACCGTTTGTTGAAGTCATTGTCAAGACACAAAGGGCTAAAAGCGATTGAGGCCTGTTGACTTTTCAGGTGGGCAGCCTTCATTTGAAGGGGTTATTGATGGTAACCATGAAGATGGAGGAGGTCTGGGAAGAGCTGCTTGACGTGAGCCATGGTGGAGCAGTGCATCTCCTCTCTTTGGGTTTCTTTCTTCTCCATCTGCCAATCCTGCAATACGGAGGGGTCTGTTGCCATTTTTTAGGACAGTTGGTGACCTTTAAACTTTAAAATCCACTCTTTGAATAAAAATCTGTGCAATGTCTTCCAAGGGGCGGCACGGTGGCGCAGTGGGTAGCGCTGCTGCCTCGCAGTAAGGAGACCTGTGGGTTCACTTCCCGGGTCCTTTCTGCGTGGGTTTCCTCCCACCATCCAAAGACATGCAGGTTCGGTGGATTGGCCATCCTAAATTGTCCCTGGTGTGTGCCCTGTGGTGGGCTGGCGCCCTGCCCGGGGTTTGTTTCCTGCCGTGCTCCCTGTGTTGGCTGGGATTGGCTCCAGCAGACCCCCGTGATCCTGTAGTCAGGATATAGCGGGTTGGCTAATGGATGAATGTCTTCCAAGCTCATAGGTAAATCTTTCACGGTTTAAGTTTCGTCGGCTCTTCTAGTGCCTCACCGTAGCTGCTATTTTATCAAGTCGGATGTTTTTATTTCTTTTTAGTTTTTCTGCTGTGTACCCGAGAGGAGGTGAGGGTTCTTTGTTGTAATATTTAGCGAATATTAAACAGTTTGTGTTTTTAAATTGGTTGTTTAACAACGTGACCTCATCTTCAATCAAACGTAAAAGTCTCCTTGATGGTGGCGGAGGATGAATTGTAAAGCTGATCGGTTGAAGGTGAATGAATGGCCCTCGTGGTCCAAAACCAATAGTAACCCGATGAAATCGGAGCCACTGGGAGGGAGTTCTCCCCCCACCACCAGACACAAGCGGAGCAGAGGAGAGGTTGTTGACCCCTTGTGATGTAAATTTCCAGTATGAAGACTTAAACCACCAAGCTAGGAGTCCGAGATCTGCAGATTCTCTCCAAAGCTTCACAAATCTGCCATTTTGTTTCCCCCTAAGCCACTTATTCCATCATGGGGTGAAGGGGAGCGGGACCCTCATCCAGGCAAGGAACCAATCCTGCACTGGACACCCACACTCCCCAGCGGTCTACTGGTCCGATTTAGCATTGCCATGTCCTTTTTTATTTTTTGGGATGAAGAGGAGCTTCGTCTTCCCCCGTTGAAGCAACAAAAAACCTTGGAAGAGGCAGTCGGGACCCCGGACCTGGCAGATCAGTGTGCACCAAAGTGGCCAACGTGTTGCCATATTTATTTATTACCGTCCTTTTATGTTTGATGAAGGAGGACTTGTGCGTTTCATGAGTTCAACTTCCACTCTCCTCCTTGAAGCCAAGCCTTTCTGCACTCCGTGTCCGGGTCGCTTGCCACCGGGCCCGTCTGGGGTTTCTTTTGCTACTGAATGGAGACTTGGGTGTGGCAAACGAAGAACAGCCAGGGTCTCGTCTTTGAAGGTGCGCGAGGAAGGCCACGCTCTTATGTGACTGGTGGCTCACACGCTAGAAGATGTGCTCCACGATGACCGTTTTACTCGTAGCTTTGCTGTCCCATCTGCAGATTAGGAGCCCTCTGTGCTGAAGCCTTGTAACCCGCTCTTCTCAATGAAACATTTGGGGGGCTATAAAACTCATTATTTCTTTTTTTTCTCTCTTTTCTACAGTACCTGGTTCTGATGCTGATCATCTACATCTTTGAATCCGCCTCTTGCATCACTTCCTTCACCAACAGAGATTACGTAAGGACTCCCCCTACAGAGGGGCTGCTTTTTTTGATAGTTTATTCACTTTATGCTCCCAGTTGAGGGTCCTCATTAATGTAAGCAACTGTTAAATATGGCAGTTACATCGAAAACTAAAGGCAATTTGAAAATGAAACGGCGAGAAGCTGACGCAATACAACCCATTAAAATGACGTATAGAGAAAAATGAAGATACATTTTGCATAGATTTGTTCATATATAGAGAAACAGCAATAATTTTTCACGTATAATTATTTATAAGCATTAACTAGACATGAATATAATATAGACGCACTGATAAACTAATAATTAGAACACGGCTTAATATAATTAGCTGCGAAAACCAGAACCATCGTGGTGTACAAGTGATAGGTGGGGCGGTCTGAACGCATTCGGACTGAGAACAAAACAAAATTATAAATTAGTAGTTTATCTTCCTATAAGTTATTATCGGTGTAACGTTTAGGTTTATTTTTTATTGCCTCAAATTTCAACTGCTGTGTCTGATGCCGTCACAGAAGGAGAATCTGAAAATTATTTTTGGAGCATTTGTGGATCATTCATTTTTCTGACCCCTGCTACTTACACATGAACTGCACTGAGCCTTTTGGCTAATAATGCCGTCCTCCCAAAAAATGTACTGCCCGGCGCAGACCGCCCCCTCTGCCCGCTCCTATAGCTATGCCACTTAAATTGGGTCACACGCAAGTGTTGGGTTGTAATTTGAAGTGGAGGTGGCGTCTGGTTTTTCCAGATTTGTGTACTCGAGTGAGTCCCGTGGCCTAGACGTCTGACAGAGTTGTGTAACCCGAGTGTGTGTGAAGGTACACCTTTATGTACAAGAAGAAGAACAAGAACTGTCACTAATGAAGAATCATCTCATTCTCTCTTTCTTTCTTTAGATGGTGGGCAACAGCAACCTCATTAAGAAGCAGATGCTCCAGTACTACTCAGACACAACTGCTCCTGGACAGCTGGTTACCAGCACCTGGAACAGAATCATGCTTGGCGTAAGTGTCACTCTTGGGGACACTGTGCTGTATGTGGAGCTCGGTCTCCTTTTAGTGGACGTCCTATCGCTGTGCTGCTCTGTTTTTTTCCCTAAATTTTATTCTAGTGACTGGGTTACACTCAATGCATTTTGTTGCCCAATATCATAAAAATGCATCTGTTTTTATAGGATCTACTGTACCTTTGCATATTTGGGCTCAGTTGTTTGAATGTCTGATTCTACCCTGTGGCCTGGCATTCATCATTTTACTTTATTTTTTAGGCACGCTGCCCGCTCCTTTCAGAATCTCCGAGTCTCATTACTGTTCATTATACACACACAAACTGCCCCGAGTACTCTACTGAATGGCGCACATTGAACTCTTCATGTTGTCTTATAAAAGTCGCCTGTCGTGTTCTCCAAGTATGTGCCAGATAATAGAAGTTTAACCCATTATGCCCAAAACGTCATCTCCACCTCCCAGACGTCCCTTCCTCCTGTCCATTTAGGCCCACAAGTTGCCTCCCTTGCACTGACATGCATAACCCTTCAAGTCGCTGGGCCATCCCATAATAATGCGGGGTCCTCAATCGCAGTCCTGGAGGGCCGCAGTGGCTACAGGGTTTTGTTCTACCCTGGTTGCTTAATTAGCAAGCAGTACTTGCCAACAATTTAATTTCATGGCCTGTAAGTGCTTTAACTCTACCATGTCAGCTCATTCTCATGCCCTCGATTTTCTTCCCCTTTCTTAGGATCACATCCAAATTATTTGAAGGGTGAAATGGAGGAGTAATTCTCAGTCCTTCACTTTCCTTTGAAGTATTTGATTAAACCCAATAGTGGATGATTAAACACAGACACAGGTGTAAGTGGTAATAAGCTAAAGGGAGAAATGCTGGCGTCTTTTGTCATTTGCATGTTATCGCTAATTAGGAGCCATTAAAGACCAAGAATCCAGCTGTTTAAGACTAAAATAAGCAACAAGGGTTTAAAATGTTAATGAATGAGACCACTAAAGTGAAGCAGAATTGTTACTTGAGCAATAAGGGCTTCTTATTAAGCAACTGGGTTGGAACAAAAACCTGAAGCCACTGCGGCCTTCCAGGACCGTGATTGAGGACCCCTGAACTAAGGGGTCCGAGTCAAGTTAATTAAATCAAAAGCAAAAGAAGTGAACTAATTAGCAGTAAAAATTGGTCACTAATGAAGAAGATGGTTAGAATGAAAACCTGCAGTCACTGCGGCCCTCCAGGACCGTGATTGAGGACCCCCTGCCATAAGGTGTACCAAGCAGATTTTTTTTCAGTTCTGTCCTCTCTGTAATGTCCCTGCCGGATACCAATATTATTTATTTCTAGGATTTCATCCTGGAGGTGTGAAGTTGGATGTGTTGGGAGGTCAACTTACTGCCAAAAAAAGACATCTTTTCTATACCTTTCTTTTTTGCCATCGGGTGGGCACTTCCTACCCATAGCCTGCAAACATGACAAGAAAGGAGACCCGATTACTTGAAGAACTGCTGCCCGCTGCCAAATGAAAACTTTGAATCTGATTGGCTCCCCATCGCCTCGCACAGCTTTTTGGCCAACAGGTTATGCCTTTCCAGCGCTGTGCTCACTTACAGCCCTGCCAACGACAAAGACTCGCTCAGGATGCTCCCACTCAACTTAAAATGATCTCGAACTGCTAGAGGCAGATTTGGCCGTGTAAGCCAATGTCGCTTTACACGACTTCTAGTCCTAGGGTATGTCCACCTAACCGATCTTGTCGCTGGACCATGTCAAGTTTAAGCAACTAAAAAATCAAATTTAACAACTGCATGCCAAACTTCTAGCACACCACCAGTAACGTATTACCTGACAGAGCCGGTGCTGTACAAAGGGTTAGCCGCTGTCGCGAGTTCAGCCCCAATTCCTCCTCTTTTCCATTCTGTTGTGGCGTGTCAAATGAGAGACATCAGACAGACGAGCTCCTCTACTGTCCGAGGTGTTCCTTTCATTACTACAGTAAATGCATTGTACCTTCGGATGGGCGTCCTTGGATGAACGCTCGCATGCACTCAGAGCCTGCCCTACAGTTAAAGGCCAAACCAAACCGGTCCGATTTATTTATTTTCTGATTGGACGAGCTTCAGACAAGTTTGAGTGAGTCTACTGGGTATGTCGCATTAGGTGACTGGGTTTACAGGAGGACACCACCGCCCACTGCCTCTGACCCCCTAAAATTCTGTGAATCGAGGCCATGACTGGAAGCCCCATAATGTGACGTGACTTTGCCATGCAGTGGCTCGGTCTCCCTAACCAGTTGTACGAGTCGTCCTTTACGCGCCCCTCACTCCATATTTCTGTGTTTGTTGTGGGAGAAATTAGTTTTTAAATAGACTTGAAACTTTTTCCAACTCAAGTGCTTGGGAGTAAGAGGAGTCCATTTACAAACGAGTGATAAGGGTAAATGCAATTAGCTCTAAAATAGGATGAGATTTAATGAGAGACTGTAGTCACATCATGACTTGTGTTCATTTACTCAATCGTTTTTTATCTCAGGTCAGTTTAAGGGTGGATGTCTCATGTAGCGTATGCCTTAATGTAATAAACACACTTAAAAATGTTTTCTTCTTTCTCTCTCTCAGCAACAATGCTGTGGCGCTGACAGCCCCCTGGACTGGGTGACGTACAACTCAACCTTCTCAGCCTTCCGTGCCAATAGCAACAACTTCCCTCCTAACTGCTGTGTGCGACAGGCCAACTTCTTGGTGGCCAACTCGATTGGCTGCAATGCCGGAGATATGAACTACATCTACTCAAATGTAAGAGAGTGGCACGACCTTTATTTTAAATAATCACATTGTGCTTACCTATAGATCTGGGGATGAGGGAGTCTCCTAGAGAATCGTGATGTTGCCGTCATGTTTTTATGGTTAAAATGACCCTGGGGACCCTCCACTAAATATTCACTTATTATAAGCCAAGAGGAAAGCATTAAGGAGTTGAACCTCTTTGGTTTAAGCAAACCACGACTACGAGGTGGCATGACTGGTATGTTCGGAATTATGAAGGGAAGTGGCACAGGGTGTGCTGCTGGTGCTCTTTTAAAATGAGTGTCCCCAACAAGAGGGGACACCGCAGGAATCTTAGGGGTAAGCGCCACACAAATGTTAAACCAACAGAGAAGAGTCCAAGTAGTGGGGTAGATGGTAGGATCTTTAAAAATCTCGACTGGGTATCCCTTTGGAGGGTGGGCTGAATTTGACATTTAGGCCTTTTCAGAGGCGCCATCTTTTAATAACAACTGTACCTTCTTATATGATGCGCTACCGTGTCTGTCCAGGATTTTAAATCACCTGTAGCTCACAAACTGTTTGACCGATTGACCTGAAATTTGGCACACCTATACTACGTGACCTCTACTGTCCGCTTTTGTGGTGATGATTTTTATTACTCGTTTTATTTTATTTGATTGTAGAATCAACTCTCGGCAGGAGGCCACACGGCCGCCGTTCTCATTTCCTACCACCTTTGCCGTCACTTCCCCTATCTCTTCATATCTTAAATTATTCTTGAGGCAGATTGAAGACTTAGTACATTTTCTTAATTTTGCACTTAATTGCAACACAAACACTCACTCAATCAGTTTTAATGCAAAAAGAAGCTGACGGAAGAAGAGAACACGCAGGCCACTAGGGTGGAGAAGAGAAGAGCTGCTCAGGAAGCAGAAGGTGCGTCAACCATTGAGCAAAACGAATGATAAACGTACAGAGAAAGAGAATGAAAACTACAAGTCAAGTGTATTCACTGCACGTTATCGTTCTAGCAGTGCGCCGTTACTGGTTGTTTCACATTTACCTTCACACCCCCATGTCAAATATGAATTGTTTGTAACATAAAAGTACAATATGAAATATCACTTACATTAACACATTAAACACTCCAAAAAAGTACACAAATCCCACTAACGATACTGAAATGATAGAAGTTGCACTTTTAAGTTTGTCAGTGTATTGTAATTGTGACAAAATATAAGCAATTTATAAGTTTCAAAATATGCAAAACATTCAGGTGCGAAAAATGCTTCAACTTTTCAAACCAGTTCACTATTTGCTTCATCAAAGAAACGTCCGTCATAGTTTCGTAAGGTGGAACCTTCCACTCGATCATCCTGGAATGGTGCCGTTCAGGTAATGCCAGACCTTCATGTAAGGTGGTGCCCCGCCTCATTTCCATTTGGTGGTCCGGCGCTACCTGAACACCACCATTCCAAGACAATGGATTGGAAAAGGTGGACAAGATGATCTTGGTCATCATCTGTGGCCTCCCAGGTCTCCAGACCTTACCCCCTGTGATTTTTATCTATGGGGGGGTAACATTAAAGAGTGTTTGTTTGTTTGTTCCACTTATGCCCGCTAATCTTCAAGATTTGGGACATCGAATTGAGGAAGCTGTGAATTCAGTAACCAGTTGACTCGTGTGGGGCAAGAAATGGTCTACCATTCTGATGTTTGTCACGCTACACGTGGTGCTCATGTTGAGTGCATGCAACCTCAAGGACCATAGGACTGAACCTTCCTCTATCCAGTGATGGGCGGAATGTGTTTGTCTTATACAGTTTGTTTGAAATTAAATTTTTGAAATCTGTGCTTTCATTTTGAATAGCCCCGTATTCTAGCAAATAGTAGTAGCCCCTCTCAAATACACACTAGAATTACAAAAAAAAAAAAAAAAATCAGCTTCTGACTTAACTTCTAATAACGGAGCAGTCCCAGGGGGTCACAATAAAGGTGTACTCCATAGGTACGAAGGAGCCCCAGTAATGTTTCTTGACACTCTTCTGCTTGCTGAAAAGTCCTCCATGCTTGTTGCGTGTCACAGAGAGCACAGGCAGCATTGTTCATAAAGGAATTCATTTTGACCGATTCTCGACAACCTACAGCAGGTCCATAGGGTGTCCCATAACTGAGGCTGCCTTCTTAGGTAGCTTGTTGATTTGGTGAGCCTCTTTTGAAGCGATGCGAATGGCCGAGCACACCACACCGGCCATCAGAGTTCTAAAATACGTAAAAGATGTCGCTATCCACAGTGAAGACGCGAATTCTGTCTTCTGTATTTCATACTTTTTAAGTAACCAGCCTGCCATTGGTGTGGCACCTCCACACCTGAATCTCTGAATACTGACTGGACAAAGAGGCTCTTTGGTGCAGTAGTTTCGCGTGTTAGCATAAGGAAGGTGGCTAAAGTGGCCTCTGCTAATGAGGAGGAGGAAGAGGGGAAGCAGCAGCTGGTAGATTAAGATGTGGATGACATTCAGTGAAATGCAACATTAGTTTTGCAGCCAGAAAACAAAGTTGCCTTTACAAATGGAGGATTGACCATTTTGTGTTTTGATGATAAAGTCTTGTTCCCTACCACACCTAAGCACTGTAACTGTTTAAACAAATGCTTTTCTTTTCTTGCAGGGTTGTTTTCCATACATTCAGTTTGCTCTTGACCGATACACCTGGGGAGTCTCTTGGTTTGGATTCGCCATTCTCATGTTTACAGTAAGTAACTACTACAAATTAAGATGAATAAACTGAACCGTTGTTTGGGGGTTACACGTGGGGTACTGGAATTGCCGGGGAGACTTTCGGATATCCTGACCTTCTGAAACAATGAAGCGTAGTCTGCCACGTGTGGTTTTTACTTCAAAAATGAAGGTTACCAAACATGATAAAAGTGCTCTACGTTAGACTAAAACATTTGTACAATTTAGAAGAATCTAAAGAGACTTCAAACAAAGAGAACACAAAGCAAACACAAAAGATGTTTTGCCTTTTCATTCATCTGAAAGGGCTTGAAATGTAAATCGGACTAAATTCTATCCAGATGTTCATGCCAGGTGGGTGATTTTCCTGTCCACTCCCTCCAGGCGCAAAATCCTTGATTTCCTATCAGTTGTGAGAAATTCCAACTTCCACATGGGTTCTGCTCCAGTCCATTTCTTGCTCAATTTGCAAGGCTGGTACTTTCTCATGCGCAGGCCTCAATTCATGGCTATCTTCTCTATGTGATGACGTAAAATGGAGAGATGTTCACATCAGACGTGTGGATACTCGTCCGGGACTTCTTAGTGGTGAGGGGCAGCAGGGAAGAAAAGATGACCTGCTGCTATGTAACAGGAGACCCTCGTCATTGCAGTTACAAACCAGAGGCCCGCTTGATCACCTGGATGGGAGCTCAACTGGGAAAGCTGGTGCTTCCTGACTTTCAGGCCTTGATGGCCAACCTCCCCATGTGAGGAGTCGTCCGACAGGGTCCCAAGCAATTTCTCCTGGGTGATGTCCCATTCATTTTCCTAACTTGCTTATTATTCCAGGGCAGGGATGTGGGAAAGCAAGATCGGGCACAAGCCAGAAATGATCCCTGGCAAGGGCACAGAGTGACATTCCCTGAAGACATTAATAAGTCAAAACGCTAGCACCATTTATTTCTTTTTTTGACTGTTTAAAATATTCTAATCAATAATATGTTGGCACCCTTTCTTAACACTTTTTTATATTCTCTATTTTCAGCTGCCAGTGATGCTTTTGACAATGCTCTTCTACGTCCGGCTCTGAGGAATTGGCCAGCTCTTAAAATGTAAATAGTTTTTAACCCCTGACACGTCTCGCCACACGTGTTGATTCTTTCTGCCAGTTGAGACAATCCTCCTCGCCAGCCCTTTTAATGGACCTGACTGCTCTTGACGCAGATGCCACCCTCCATCTTGCCGAACAGCATTTGCACAGCATTTTATGTCTAACTGTTGATGCCTTTATTATTATTATTTTTTTTTTTTTTTAAATACATCAGAAAAATTCTATCAAGGTAGTTGTTGATTGACTGCTCGGTTTTTGCATGGAAGCTTCTAAAAGAGGAAGAACGTGAATTTTGAATCTTCTAAACATTCTCTCTACCTCCAAATACAACCTTTTACAAAACCTATAGGGTGAGCTCTCTGGGACCACGCAGTGTTCATGGAGCCCGGCGTTCAGCTTCAGATGCTCATTCGGTACGTGTAGATGTCAAGTTGGATGGGATCTTCTCTTCAGCTTGCCCTGCTATTACCAAATCACCTGAACAGTTCGGCGAGCTGCAGTTCTACAAGAAAGCTTCTGTCCGAGTGCTTCTACAGATTTTGTTGGGGTGTTTTTATTAAATGTTTTTAAGTTTCTCTGTGACACACGTCCAGATCGTCTCATGCTATTGGTCTTTTGAAATGCTCCATACGGATAGGCTGGATTGAAAGTATTGTGCTTTACTTAATGAAATCTGGCACCGAAGCTAAGCTTTCTTTCTGGATATCTGAATGTGGCCCTAGAGCTGCAAAATGTTCTGTAAGGTTCTTCAACTTTAATAAACAATTAATTTTGAATTTTTGTGTTTTGAGTGTGAAAATGGTATTTAAAATGGAGTGATACAGTAAGGTTGTCGGTTCGAATCCCCATCACTGCCAGGAGAGATCCTACTCTGTTGAGCCTTTGACCTGCAATTACTCCAGGGGCTCCTCTGTGCAATGGCTGACCCCAAGAGGCACGCGAAAACGAACAAGAAATTATATACAAGGTGAAATAACGAACAAAAAAAAAGGGCTCCTTGAATTCATTGGTGACTCCAATGATATTAAAGAAACAATCTTCCCAAAAATATTTTCTCAGACACCACTATAAAGTTTGTGGGGTAACAAAGCATTTTAATCTCCTGTATTCATACAGAATGGAGAGAAATTTAAAATGCTGTAATAGAATCGCAGCGTACCGGAGACGATCCACAGCTAGTACGGTACTAAGAGGGGTCTGAGTGCGACGTCTCGATGAATGGCGGAACGAGATCAACACCAAGTTTAACCAACACAGCTAGTCGGGTGGGTTCACGTTTCTCATCGCTTTGCTCAGCTGGCCGTCTGATTGCCTGTTAACGCCAGTAATTCAATTAACGCCCTCTCTCAATTAAAGACTTGCTGCTACACACTCCTCAGTTTAAAGGGGCAGACGTACATCCTCATGTAAACTTAATTAAAATAATTGCAACTGTTAAGCTACATCAACCTGAAATGAGGGTCGTGGTTATTGTAAACACTGTTCACTTTGAACAGCTGAAAAGGCCATGACATCTAGAGAGTATGTAGGAAGGAAGGAAGGAAAATGAACGGAATGGAATGACAATGAAAGGTGGACTGTAGATCTACCTTCTGAGTTACACAAAGACCTTCATTCCTTAATCAGGTGCAAACTCCAGCACAGGCAAGAAAAAAAAACAGAAATGCAGGTGTTACGTCAAATTCATCCAAACCCACCACTGTGTGCACACGTCACCCAAAAAGAATTTTATTTTAAGATGAATATGTAAGTACTATTAATTTCTTCATACTATTTGCAGGGCATATGGCGATTGTAAGATCACATTTAATTTATATTTTACTAGGTGTGTAAGCCTGAGCTGTAAAAAGCCCGGGGTCCTAGAAACTATTGAAATCGTCAGAAAAAAATTTGAAATGTAGAGATGTCAGATAATTGAAAGGAACTACTTGGGCCATCTCGCTCCTAGAAGGATTCGTTTTGCCGACGTGCTCGCATCACTTGTGTATTAGTGGCTAAGCGACTTCGTCTTTCTTCAGAGGTTTCGTTTTGCTGATGTGTTTGCCTCACTTCTGCATTAGCGCTAAGTGACTTTGTCTTTCTTAGGAGGTTTTGTTGTGTCGACGTGCTCGCCTCACTTGTGTATAGGGTGGTCCAGAGATAATTATGCAATTTTCATTACGCTTGAACTTAAGTTTATTACATAGAAAATCACCCAAAAAATCCCGGACCATCGAGAAGTGTGTGAACTGACGACATGAAGATTCGTCTTTGCGCCGAACTGGAATCGTCCTGCCATAAATCAAAGTCATCCAGATGATCTGGATCTGCATAATTAGATCTGGACCACCCTGTATTAGCGGCTAAGCGACTTTGTCTTTCTTCAGAGGTTTCATTTTGCCGACTTGCTCGTCTCACTTGTGTATTAGTGGCTAAGCGAGTTTGTTTCCTTGGAGGTGAAGCCCTTACCCCGACTGTACCTCTTGTTTCCGGGCCGGACAGACAGGCAAACACACACACAGATTTCCACGTGTAGACGTTTATATATAAGATGCGTTACTGCATTGAGGATCTGACAATATTTTTTTTTAATGGAACTGCAAGAGCCCTTTAGGATATTGACATCCCTCCTGCCAAAGTGATGCAACTTCGTTCCCCTTGTCAGACTCCTGAAAGCCCACTTGCAACTGCACTTGTTCTTGGTCTACTGCTAGGCGGTGGTTTGTAAGAACACTGTAATGGCACTAAACACAAAAGTTGGTCTTACTACTGCAAATTACGTGCTAAGGCCCGATCAGCCCGAGGTCATGCCCAGCTCATAGCCTGCTGCAACTGAACCAGAGTGGCCAATGCTGTACAGCGGTAAATGATGTGGGAAAATGTCTATGGGGAGGGAACGAAAAGTCTCATGTTACTAGTGTCACATTACATTAAGATGGTCCTGTGCACATCCCTTCATGGTCTCAATTGATTCTACTTCTAATGGCTGCTTCCAGCATTATAATGTACCATACTGTATGTTACAAAGCAAACAGACTCTTTACGAACATGACAATGAGTTCAGTGTTCTTCAGTTGCCTTCTCAGTTACTGGACCTGATCCACTAGAAGACCTCTGGGACGCGGGGGAAAACAGGAGATGCACAAGTGCAGGTGACAAATCTGTGGAAATTACCAGCATGGACCAAAATCTCACAGGAATATTTCTAACACCCTGAGGATTCTGGGCCATGAAGAATCAAGGCTCTACCCAGTAGGAGTATAGTGGTCTGTACAGGATATTTCCCATAAGGCCTATATATATATATATATATATATATATATATATATATATATATATATATATATATATATATATATATATATATACACATACACATACAGTACAGGCCAAAAGTTTGGACACACCTCCTCATTCAATGTGTTTTCTTTATTTTCATGACTATTTACATTGGTAGATTCTCACTGAAGGCATCAAAACTATGAATGAACACACGTGGAGTTATGTACTTAACAAAAAAAGGTGAAATAACTAAAAACATGTTTTATATTCTAGTTTCTTCAAAATAGCCACCCTTTGCTCTGATTACTTTTTTACTCTCTCTTGGCATTTTCTTGAACTCCTGTGAAGTGAAAACCATTTCAGGTGACTACCTGTTGAAGCTCATCGAGAGAATGCCAAGAGTTATATATATATATATATATATATATATATATATATATATATATATATATATATATATATATATATATATATATATATATATATATGAAATAACGAAATGTTTACACATTTTTCAGTATTATTTTGAATGAATTTTAATTGAATATGAATTGAGTGGTACATTTATGCTGCCCATCTCTACAGCTTGCGCTGTCTTACTCAGTCACAGACAAAAAGTGTTTGCCATTCCTCTCTCACACACTCGGTGTAAACCACGTGTTAAAGGAAAATTCCAGATTTGCCGTTACAATAGTGATTCATTACACTCATATCGCTTGACTTCTATATATCTACTGATAGTAGGTACCTAAAATATATCGTTACTACTTTTATATACAGTTTAGTTTGCTCAGTTCTGTAAGCAGAAAAAGTTGACAGGGGTGTTCGCCAAATTATAAGGAGGGGCTGAGATTTTTATTACAAATCATGAAACATACACAACTTATGGCTTGTTAATGCAGCATCATTTAATGTGATGTAATGTAAGTTTGACACAAAATGCAAAAGATTTCAATAAAATTTCATATTGTCAGATGAGAAGTGATGTAAATCTTTTGCATTTTGTGCCAATTTTATTCGCTGTTTTTCGTATCGAATACGCCATCTGGGTGAATAATTTGAACTAACTAAAGAAGTAATCGTCGTACCGCGTATGGGTTATATAGGCTATTTTGGTTAATTATTTTTACATTTTTAAACTGGTTTTAAAGTAGTGATTTAAATTTTTTGAAATAAAATTTAATTAATTTATTAAAATAATTATTATTTAAAATCTTGATTACTTCTTTCATATCAGCTGATCACTTGTTTGGCACACCTCCTATAGTTCCAAAAAATCCCCAAATAATACAATAATGATAAGTACGTATAGTCTTGAAGCTGTCGAGTTCAATGAAACAATTGAAGACTTTTCATGGACAAAAGTGCAAAGGAAGAAATTCTAGCAGGCATTTAAGACGACTTGAAGAAATTCGATGGAAAGTTTTTTTTGTAGGTGTTAATGTTATGCAATTTCATAAGTTGTGTAGTTTTGAATTAAAAATATAATTCAAATATTATAAAGATTATATTAAGTGCTTATATGTTTCAAAAATAAACTAGTACATATTAAATTGAAAATTATAAATCAACTTTTTGAGGGTTGCAAAATTATGTGCTTTGCCCTCCGGCGTAGAAATGTGGAAATTCAGCCCTGCGTCTGTAAAATTTGCTCAGTTAGCGTACAGTACATCTAAAGAATAACCAAACATAATATTCACCACCTCAACAACTTACACTGTCTGGATTACAAGGAGGGAAAGAGTCTAAAACAGAATAAATATGAACAGCATGTCTGGTCATCGACACAGAGAAGTAATGCCCATGTGTTGAACTCAAAATGTTCCTATGGCTGTAAATGATGGTTTTATTCTGTAGAAAACCTTCAAATTGTATCGGCCCTTGCGTTTTCTGTACCATCTGAAACTACAGCTGCCCTCTCCCCCATTGCCTTTTCTTGAATAGTTCAGGTTTGTGAGCGACTACAACCGCTCGCTTTCCAGGCACAAATAGTTTAAATTCTCAGGACGCCCCCTCGCCCACCTCTAGAGGATCATTCTGTCTTACCTACCCCAAGCCTGAGACGAGGCCTCACACACTCGGCCACATCTGTAACACAATGAAGGGAAAAAAAAGCTCTGGCTTGAAAACCGGTTTAAGTGCTGAATGGTGACACCGATGAGAAGTCACTCAGGTCACCAACTCTGGGTCTTGAGCGGCCCACACGGATGAGCTAAAGCTGGGTGTCAGCCACAGAGTCTGGACGGCTGCAGTGGCTTGAAGTTTTTGTGGCAGCTCCTTTGATAACAAAACACACTTTTTTTTTTTTTTAAACTTTACAATTACAGGTGTATCTCAATAAATTAGAATATCATCAAAAAGTTCATTTATTTCAGTAATTCAATTCAAAAAGTAAACTCATATTATATAGTTTTATTACACACAGAGTGATATTTCAAGCATTTATTTCTTTTTATTTTAGCTTACAGGTGTAGCGCTTTCTTTACCCTATAGCCATTGGACAGCGCCCTAAGTTCATAAACTCTATTTCCCTAAACTGATTTATGGAAACCCCTTTAATTTTAAATAAGTGTTTTTAGAGGATAAATTAGATTCCCTTAACTATTACTTACTCCCCAGTAATAAGCTGCCAGCTGTTTCACAATAAGTAACTTGTTACACAATTCAAAAGACAAATATGTTCCCAAAATATAACTAAATTTATTGACTAAATTGGAAAAAAATCTAAAAAAAAAAAAAAATAAAACTATATATAGTTAAGTCCAATCAAAATTCCCACAAATAACCACCACCCAAAGCTCTAAAGCCTCCAAAAACCACATAAAAACAAAACCAAACAATCCGTAATCATTATTAAGAGGAATATTATATTAGATGAGGCTCGGGCTACACAGGTATAGGTGTGTATATATAAAAAACTGTGAAAGGAACACTATGAAAACACATCAGATCTCAATGGGAAAAATGAATAAATCCTGCTGGCTATCTCGACTGAAATGGACTGCTATGGTGATGTGTTAGGAACGTAAGGATGGAACATCGTTTGATGGAAATGAAAATGATCAACCTACAGTGGGCCGAGTTCAAAGACACCCCGAAAAATCAAAGGGAAACAATGATGCAGCAAACAGGCAAGTCCATTTTGCTAAAATTTCATTGCAGCAACTCAAAATCATACTCAGTAGTTTGTATGCCCCTCCACATGCCTAAAAACGTCCTAATGAGATGACAGATGGTGTCCTGGGGGGAGATCTGGACTAGGGCATCACTGAGCACCAGGACAGTCTGAGGTGTCGGATGGACCGAAACATAATGTCCCACCCAGAGGGGCTCTATTAGATTGAGGTCACGTGAGTATTTGGTATTGGCCAGTCAATGGTATCAATTCCTTCATCCTCCAGGGACTGCCTGCAAACTCTCGCCACATAAGGTCGGGCATTGTCATGCACCAGGAGGGACCCAGGAGCCTTTGCACCAGCATAGGGTCTGACAATGGGTCCAAGGATTTCATCCCGATACCTAATGGCAGTCGAGAGAGAGACCCGATACCACAGACTTCAGGCCGTCATGGTTGCCGTTTATACAAAATACTGATTTGAAGAAGGGGGTGAATACTTGTGCCATCCGTTATTTTGTACGTGGCATTAACGTAGACCACTTTGAAGAGGTCTGCTCTCACTTTGCCATTTATTAAAGAGTCTGTTTCTGTTGATCAGCGTTACAAAAGCCGCATTAAATAGACTGGGACTCCGTGTTATATAAGGGGACACTTCCCGGAGGTGACGGCTTTTTATAGGCGCTGTTAGTCAGCCACCACAAGCCTTGGTTTTTAACAGCACAATACTGTAAAATGCTATTAAGAAAACACGTATGTTCATGTAACCATACGTACTAGTAGAGTACATTCTATTATCACCGGCATTTTTAAATACTGTTTAAAGCGGCTAAAACAGACGTGATTCTGCCTCTTTAATAAAATGAAAAACGTTACAAACGCTGTACCCTTCAAAACTGTTAACTCAATCTCCACATGCACTGCAATGTTACACTGCGCGTACATTTTCTGAATGAATTTATTTTTCACCTTTTATTTCTTTGACTTTGTGTAAAGTACTAGAACTACACATTTGAATGAAAATATGCCATGTAAATAAATGTCGCTGTGGTTGGAATACAGCAAGTACGTTCATTTGGCAGAGTCAATGTGTTTTTGTGCCACTCCGGGTACCTTGATTTACAGGTGAGGGGCAAGCAGCACAAAGCAGACTTTGTAAGACAGAGGGCTTTGTGAATTCGAGGCGACACCCAGTCATGAAAAGGTAAAGACGACTCTCCAAAACAATGCAGAAATACCAGATATCCTGGATTTTTTTGTCAAACAGCCTGATGGCAGCTGCTAGTAAATAAAAGAAAAAAAACATTTAAAAGTGTATGTGAAAGATCTACCAAAAGAAACAACCGTATTCTTAACAAGTTAAAATCTAGAAGAGCTTCACTGAAAATAAAAGGCCGGTGTTTAAATTGAACTAGAAACAATTATTTATTGTCTGTTAATCGGTCTCTTTCTAAATTATATGGCATCTTTCCACAGCTAACTTCAGCAAAAGGCTCCTCAAAAACAATAACACACACAAGACAAAAGGAGCATCCAAATAAAACAAGCAACTATAGCCAATTAATGAAAGAAACGCTACCTACTCGGAAAAGCAACAGCTTTAAAATGCATTAGACACCAACTATCTGGGCAAATGTGACTAAGTGCTCTCTGGCAGGGCGTTGGAATCCTGCGGGACTCAATCAGCTGCATTCTCAGCACGCCGGGCCGTGTGATAAACTGCACAGGCAGAGAGAACATGAGAGAGACAGAAGGGGATCAATCAAAGTTTATTACTCAAATATACGATGAGGCGAAGGAGAAAAAAAAAAAACAGCTCAGGGCCCACTAAGGGTACTCAAATGGAGAGGAGGCCTTACAGGGATATCACACGCCGTAACACTTCCAAGTCAAAAACTTGTAAAGTTTCATAATGAAAGCATTTTCATTCTACATACAGTATGTAATCACATCTCTTTATATGATTTATCACTCTTTAATTGACAAGTTTGATAGCTATCATTATTACCAGGTGCTGAACAATTCAATTCAGTTTATACCTTCACCGAATACAAAGTCAGAGAGTTCTTACCTTTAGAATCAGAGACGTCAAGTAGTCAGTAATAATGAACATGAATAAAAAGCAAAGGAGCTAAAGTTGCACTAAAGACATTACAGTTAATTCAAGCAGTCATTTGATGTGTTTAATAAATATCTGTAATAATACTTATAATTGCTGTTATAGTTATAAGCAAGTATTAAACATTTACTATTATATTTGCTAACTATTCAAAGTACCCAACATTACCCGAGTAGTTTAGTATAACGGGTTAATTCAGGGGTGGGCAGTGTCGGTCCTGGAGGGCCGCAGTGGCTGCAGGTTTTTGTTCCAGCCCAGCTTCTTAATGAGAAGTCAATTATTGCTGATGAAGCACTTATTGCTTAAGTGGCATTTTGATGCTTCATTTTAGTGGTCTCGCTTGTTAAGGTTCCCCACCCTCAATCTTAAACTGCTGCATTCAGTGTTTTTAGTAATAAGATGTAAAAGACAAAGCAGCCAGCAGTTCTCCATCTCGCTTGTTTCGATTTACATCTGTGTGTGTTCATCATGCATTGTTTGATTTAATAAAACACTTAATAGAAAATTGTGACAGACTGAAAATGATACATTTTAGGCTTCAAATCACTTGGAGGATATCCTTGGAAAGGAAAAAAATCTACAATTTAAGAACCTTACATTGCACAGATTAACAAGTCATACAATTGAATAAGGTCTGAGATTGACAAGGATTGGTTTCTTATTAAGAAACTGGGTTGGAATGAAAACCTGTAGCCACTGTGGCCCTCCAGGACCGACATTGCCCACCACTGGCCTCAGGTAAGGAAGCAAATATTTGTGTCTTTTAAATGCTGAACCTTTAGTCCCCTCCATCATCTCCACTACTTCTCTATTAAAAAAGATAGAATTACCTGACACCCACTTCAACATTCATTCCTGCTTTCACGGCCAATAATGCCAGGGTGGGCTCCAGCAAAATGCTACTGGATAACTGGATTGAACCCAATGCATAATGATATTCATTTACAAAGGTGCAACAGAAATGTCCAAAGATAACGTGACATAAACCTGTGCAATGAAGAAGGAGCACACATTAGAAAAGATGTTGTCTAGCAAAATGTCACTTATTTTAAAGCTACTTAAGTCTACGTTCAATTCAATTTACGCTCAGAGCTCTATTTTATTATAAACTGATAATGTTATTATATTATTATTACTAATGGCAACAACAAAGAGTTTGTGAATTTCCCCTTGGGATTAATAAAGTATCTATCTATCAAAGGAGAAAATAAAATAGTAATACAGACCTGTAACACAATTAATACTAATATGCTTTTCATCGGGGTTGTTTCAGTTCATTTAAATTATTCATTAGAATGTTGATTTAAAATGAAATTGATATCCTCATCATAAAGTGGTATTAAACATTGACTATAATACTTATTGACATCATTACCTGAAGCCCAAAGCTGCCGGGGTAGGCTCTGGCACAGTGTCATTGCATCACTCGATTAAGTAGGATTGTAGAAGGTCAGCTAGATGACATTAATTACATTTATATAACACATTCCTAACCTACTGCTTTACATAGACAATGAAGAAACCACTTCCACCATCACCACCATTGCTGGCCAATGGCACACATTACAACCATTACTATTTTATTTCAGAATACCGGATACTGTTCGTTCTTTAATTACACGGCACATTAAAATATCCAGTCGCAAGAGAACTTGAACTCTGTTCTCTTGTACTCAGTTGCACTCTCAGCATTAACACCTGCTATTTATTTCATAGTCAAAGTTTGTGCTTAGCTTTTTCTATGAATTATGATGCCCAATTTCTTATTTTAACAAATGCTACAGAAAAACTGGAGTTATTATTCTTCACGTATATTGACATTACAGGTCAGTTTAAATGTATGTGTCTAATATAATAAAAAAAAAAACCCTGGGGCGAGATGAGACTTTTTCAGAGAGAGACTTTCATGTCCTGCAAGACGAGACTTTGTGCCATGAGATTTAAATCAGGCACGAGGCCGGAAATAAAAGACAAAGAGTAGATGAAAAAGTAGAACATCGTAAAAAATTCAAAAAAGTTGGCGCGATACACTTGCAGAGCAGGTTAGAGAGAACGGAAGTACTAAAATTTGAAAGTCTCAAAAAAAAAAAAAAAAGGATAGTAAACATCACATTAACGCAAACAAATGGAAATTATTACTTGGTGAAATAACGGAACAGCAAATAAAGATCGAATATAATTGTTCAGATTTGAACTTTAAGTCGGAGACGTGTAGATCGTCTAATTTGTGTTGCCATCAGGGAAAAGTAGCGTTTCTTCCCAATCAAGAGGCGTATCCACGAGAACTAAACTGTTTGTTGAAAGTGAAATCCAAATACGTGTGCGGCAGAGATGTGAAGTTGCTTGCACGTAGCACAGGTCGGGAGGGTTGGTGAGTAAAGCGAGCAGGGGGCAAAGTCCCCTAGTTTTCAATAAAATCAATTCTCAAAACATGAAGTTGCACGTGTGAAAAAATGAATATGCAGCTGAACACAGAGAACTGGTCCTTCATAGTCCTGAATTCATTCCCACCCCGTTCTAAACTCGATCATCTTAAATGGACAGCGGGGTCTGGAATGGGACAATCACATCATCATCATCAGGCATGACTCAGAAAGCAACCTTGGTGGGGTCGTCAGTTCTTTAAACAGCTGAAGGATGGGCAGACTTGCACAGTGGAGACATTAAAAGGTTATTTTTCTTTAAAATGATCAATTCTGTTTTCTCTTGTACTGCATATTGTTGGACTAAAAGGTTAAAAGACGTCATTTCAGGTGATAAAAGGTAGGACTTGCCTTTAAATTCCAGTAAGGATATGTAACCCTTTGGTACGTCTGCACGGTTTTTGACATTTCAAGACAAATCATATCAGGTCATTCATATATATTTATGATACATGGATATCAGTATTTACATATGGATAAGAAGTTTATAAAATAGATATTTATTTTAACCATGATACACCTTCTTTGAGAATATATGGAGTATTTCAAGACGTCCTGCTGAGCCCCATGTGAACAACATTTACAACCCTCACTTTCCATTACTTAAATCTTTGTCTCTCCAGCCTAATATTCTGTATGCACAACAATGTCACGTTCAGGTTTCTGGTCTTTCATTAACTTGCTCCTCGTCTCCACTAATGAGTGACATGAAGGGAGGAGTGTCTGCTCATCGACATTCCTTTGGTTTTAGATGAGAGCTACTTTTCAAAAGCTCTAAAAACTATTTTGTTGTTGAGCCGATGGCCATTTATTCCTTTAAAAATGTAATATACTAGATTTACGTTTTTTTTACTTTATCATATACGAAGTATAGGGATAGTGTTGTAGATTTTGATGAATCTCGATGTTTTAGACATCCCCGAGTCTGAAAATACCAAATCTTTTTCAAAACCTGGCAGGATCTAATCAATAATATTTTAGAATAAGCATTTAAAATTTCTATCAGACGGTTGTGGCGAGCGCCCTCTTCTACGCGGTGGTGTGCTGGGGAGGCAGCATAAAGAAGGAGGACGCCTCACGCCTGGACAAACTGGTGAGGAAGGCAGGCTCTATTGTAAGCACGGAGCTGAACAGTTTGACGTCTGTGGCAGGGCGACGGGCGCTGAGCAGACTCCTGTCAATCATGGAGAATCCACTGAACAGGATCATCTCCAGACAGAGGAGCAGCTTCAGCGACAGACTGCTGTCACCATCCTGCTCCACTGACAGACTGAGGAGACCCTACACTATGTGACTCTTCAATGCCGTCCGGGGGGTAAACGTTAACATTATAAAAAGTTATTGTCTGTTATACCTGCATTGTTATCACTCTGATATTTAATATTATTGTATATCAGTATGTTGCTGCTGGAGTATGGGAATTTCCCCTTGGGATTAATAAAGTTATCTATCTGTCTATCTATTTAAACTGAGGAAGCAAGTTCTCTCTCCCCTCTTTTACTCCATTTATCTTTATTCATTTATTAATTTATCCATTTACTTATTTTTACTAGCTTTTAAGTTTTACTCTGCCTACCTAGCTCTCTTTCTCAGGGGTGGGGGTTGATTTTTTTCAAACCTTTTTTTTGTAAAAAACTTGAGTTATTTGTATGGAATTTTATTTCATTTTAATAAAATCAATATTAGGTCTGTGTGTGTGTGCGAGTGTGTGTATATAAACACGATAACTTGATTACGCTTTCTTTTTTTTTTTTTGAATTTTATTGATTTTATTACAATCAAATAACATTCCATACAAATATGTTTTAGAAAACCAGGTTCGAAACAAATACAATATAATACAATTTATTTTTGTATAGCCTAAAATCACGCAAGAAGTGCCTAAGACGACAAGGAAAAACTCCCAAAAAAAGAAACCTTGGGAAAGGCAATTCAAAAAGAGAGACCCCTTTCCAGGTAGGTTGGGCGTGCAGTGGGTGTCAAAGAGAAGGGGGGTCAATACAATACACAGAACAGAACAAATCCTCAGTACAGTAGAGCATCCATCCACCCATCCATCCATTATCCAACCTGCTATATCTGAACTACAGGGTCACGGGGGTCTGCTGGAGCCAATCCCAGCCAACAAAGGGCGCATGGCAGGAAACAAACCCCGGGCAGGGCGCCAGCCCACCGCAGTCGGATTGAGTCTCTTTGGTGGGAAACACATGAGCTGTCCTTTGTTCTTCTGTCCGACGTTGACAAGTGCCACATTTGTATCCGATCAAGAATCACTAAGCAAAAGGCAGGGATGCTCCTTTACTGGGTTATCAACCAAAATGCAAAGGATACATTTTACTATCACTTATGTAATTTGATGCAAACTGTGTCTCAGTTTGAATTTCAAATAATTTCCACACCTATTATTTCCAGTACAATATGACCGTGTTTCCTAACCTTGGTCCTGGGGGCGACTGCAAGTTTTGTTCCAACCAGCATCCTAATCAGTGACAACACCGGATAGCACTGATCTCATTGAATTAGCTGGTATTATTTTTCTTTTATTCTACATTCAGAAAAGCACAACAGCATGATTTTTACAATTATAAGACATTTAGAAATATTTCTGCTTTTGCTATTGATTTAAATCCTTAACTTTCTTTTGTTGATTTATTTATATTTTGCTCTTTTCTCTCTGCAGTTTTTCCCCTTCGTTGTATCTTATTAATGACAATTAAAAATGAGCAGAGAAGACACGCTGGCAAACAACACGGAATAATCAAAGGCTGCAAGTACTTTAGCATCAGACCCACTAATTAGCAAATAAAGGGTTAAACAAACAATTAGAACACCTACAAAAGTAGAATGAAATTCAAGATGAAAATATTGTTAAAAAGAAAATATATAATAAAAAATTTTTATTTTAATTTTCTAATTTCTTGTTTGCTGATGACATTGTGATCTGTAGCGATAGTAGGGAGCAGGCTGAGGAGACCCTGGAGAGGTGGAGATATGAGAGGAGAGGAATGAAGGTCAGTAGGACCACCATGACAGAATACATGTGTGTGAAGGAGAGGGAGGTCAGTGGAGTGGTGAGGATGAGGGAGTAGGGTTGGCGAAGGTGGATGAGTTTAAATACTTGGGATCAACAGTACAGAGGAATGGGGATTGTGGAAGAGAAGTGAAAAAGAGAGTGCAGGCAGGGTGGAATGGATGGAGAAGAGTGACAGGAGTGATTTGTGACAGACGGGTATCAGCAAGAGTGAAAAGGAAGGTCTACAGGACGGTAGTGAGACCAGCTATGGTATATGGGCTGGAGATGGTGGCACAGGAGACAGAGCTGGAGGTAGCAGAGTTAAAGATGTTAAGATTTGCAGTGAGAGTGTGACAAGGATGGACAGGATTAGGAATGAGGACATTAGAGGGTCAGCTCAAGTGTTGGATGGTTGGGAGACAAAGTCAGAGAGGCGAGATTGTGCTGGTTTGGACATGAGCAGAGGAGAGATGCTGGTTATATTGGGAGAAGGGTGCTAAGGATGGAGCTGCCAGGCCTAAGAGAAGGCTTATGGATGTGGCGAGAGAGGACATGCAGGTGATGGGTGTTAAAGAACAAGATGCAGAGGAAAAAGATATGGAAGAACACGATCCACTGTGGCGACCCCTAACAGGAGCAGCCAAAAGAAGAAGTAGTTTTCTGATTTCTATATTGTTCCCAAAACACAGAACTTGGGAAATAACACATTGCTGAATTAGCCCAGGAGTCCAATTAAAAACCTGCAGCCACAGGGGGTCCTCAGGGCCGAGGTTGGGAAACACTGCAATATGAGATTCATCCTTTTATTTTTTATCTAGAACCTTTCGCAAAGTGGAGAAAAAAAAAACCCAAAAAAAAAAAAGCCTACACATTCCTCACAGAAACAAATTTATGCCATTGCAGTTTCAGCAAAACACACAGCCACCAAAGATATCTGCAATTCTACTGTCAACTCCCTACGGTTTTAATGCAATTATTATGCTCGTATAAACCAAACCATTCAAAGAACCAGGTAGGCACAAAAGAGTGGGAGAAACAAAAGTGCCGAATCTGAAATGAATCTGTGCCAACAAACTGCTGGAACTTCTGCTCATTGTTTTTACATCTGCAACTCCTTAGTGGAGTCCCAAAATCTACATAAGAAAGGGTAAAAAACAAAACTGCCTCTCAGGACCTTTTTACGAAGACTCTGCATAGACCCAGGGAGAGGTCGGCAAACAGGTTTGACAGAAAAATCAGAGATAACATTCTGATGTTGCAAGGTGCCAGATGCCTGAAACTCGGGGATGGAATCTGCTGTGACAGTCGGCTTCACATTCCAGAGCGACAGGCAGAGCAGCCACAAGTCTGCAACAGCGACAACTGTAATTCATACGTTGATGTAATTGTTGAAGGAACAAAAACAACAACTAGGTAAATAAAAAAAAAATCATCAATGATAGAAGAACGATGGCTCTCAAAAATAAATATTCAACATCAATAAAAATGTTCATAGGAAAACTAATGATGTTATTGACCACTTAGCATAAAAGAATACCTGACCAAAATAAAAGCTACCTCTCTCAGATTATATTAAGCAAACTTCATTAGTATCATACATACTGCTGCCAAATAAATCAAAAACTCATACTGACTTTTTTCCTCCATGCTATGCTAACGTGGACAGCACCAGATGCACACTTTGTAGAATTTCTGAATCATATCCCATTGAATGAAGTGTCCTTAAGATGGGGTTATGTAGATTTTAACCTGGGGATAGACAATGGAGAAAAAAATGATTTAGTTACTGGACAGGAGAAAATAATCTGCAGGTGGAGATTAAATGTCTGTACTGTTTTGCTCAAGTGCCAGGGCTGGCCAGGGTTCATGTAGTCTGGTTGGGTCTCTGCAGGCCCCCAACACAAAGCAATCAGACAACACGATGATTCCCAATAAATGATAAAGTCCATTTACAATGTGAAAACAAAATGATTGACCAATTAACACATAAACAAGGTGTTTTAATAGTCAAATTTAAAGGCAGCAATCTTCTTCTGTGGACTCTAGTCTGACCACCCACAAAAGATTCCTTTATCTGGATCTGATTTTTAGACTGCAAAATAACAAAGGTATTGCATTCAAAAAAGAATAAAGCTACAAGTGTTCCTGTAATATCCATGTAATGAAGTACACCAGGGATCTCAAACTCCGGTCCTGGAGGGCCGCAGGTTTTCATTCTAACCCTTTCCTTAATTAGTGACCTGTTTTTGCCGCCCATTAACTTCTTTTGAATTCATTTTAATGGACTTATTTTTTTTTTTTAAGATTCTTGTCCTGGAATTTCTTCATCGTTCCTCTGAATTGCTTCATTTCTTTCCTTAATTGGCACCCAAACAGAAATGAAATATGAAGTGAGGGAGCCAACAGAAGACCAAGTCAGGGTCTCACACTCCAACCAATTGCTTAATGAGGTGCCAAGTCTTGTTGTTAATTAAACCCGTTCATTAATTCCATGGCTTATTGCTGCTTTCATTGTGCAATAGCAGACATTGCTGAAATTGCCAAATTTTCTCTTTTCTAAGAGCTCTGTGAGGACGTTTTGTGGAACTAAGCAGATCAGCACTCCCGAGACCTCCACCCTTTTTATTTTCAGATATTGTATGATGGTCACAGTTTGCTGGTCATGTTTTGGTTAATTTTTTATCTCATTATTGCTTGGCTGCTAATTGTGGAAAAAAAACCCAATTATTGGATCCGAGTCTTCAAAAGCAAGTCAAATAAAGTGAATGCAAAAGAAGTTCATTGGCAGCAAAAACAGGTCACTAATTAAGAAAAGGGTTAGAATGAAAACCTGCAGCCACTGTGGCCCTCCAGGACCGGAGTTTGAGATCCCTGAAGTCAACCATATTAAAAATGGTAATAACAGACAGCCAGGGGGTCAAAGATAATGCTAAGGAAATGGACTTGTTTTAATATGGCTGTTTAGGTTATAAAGTTCAAATATGCACATTTTATGTTAACCAAAAAAGGTGTGTATTCCAACTACCCTATAGTCTGTAACAATGTGCATCCACATAAAGCAAGCTAGGACGGGGGCCGCATAAAACTTACCTTACTGATATTACCATTCTTTTTGGGTAATCCAAGATTAGTGTTTGTCAAACAAGCTGTTGAGTAGAACACATACTACAGAATGCCTCCCAACATGCACAAGGCGGTAATGTTACACGTTGTACCTCCACACCATCATACTGTACATAAATGATATGTATTTTCAGGCTTCATGATGGCCCAGTGGAATGTGCAGCATCCTCAAGCCCCTGTGATAGCCAGTTAAATTAACTGGGTCTTGGAATATTTTGTTACAATGTTTGCAAGCAAGGACTTTGAAGTATCCACAAGAGACGCTGGCTCCCTCTTGTGGACATGTGTGAACAACACTCAGTTTTAGTAACCAGTTTGCAATTACTTTGCATTTGACTGGGCTCCTGAGAATCAAATAAGAAAAGATGATTTTAGGCAAATCTACCTCTTAAAAGTTTATTCCAACAATCTGAATATGGAGATGAATTTCAAGACGCCAAATGTGCACCGCAGACATGAAAATAGTGCATACAAGTAGTATATGAAAAACAGTACAGTGAAAATACAAACAGTATTAGTGTAAATTTCACTGAACTTAGTGATACTGCAGGAAATCACACAGATTGTACTGTACAATAATAAAGAATAAAAAACATTAACTTCCATATTAGTAGTAAAATGAACAAGAAATTGAGTGCAGTGCACAATTTAAATGATATTTATTATGAAACACATTGGGTTAAATGAAGTAAACAAGCTGCATAGGCAGACAGACAGACTAGTACAGGAGCTACTTACTGATGACCTTTTGTTGAGTGTGTTCATTTCTTTATCATCAAGATTCTTCTATGGTAGGACCAACAACCTGTTAGCTATTTTCACTTATAAATTTCTTTTGCGTGTGTGTACATGTATCTTTAAATACAATACGCTACCGCGGCTGTCCGTTTGACTTTTTTAAATCACCGGTAGCTCGCAACCCGTTTGACCTATTGACCTGCAATGTGGTACACACATATACCACATGAAGTCTACAATTGCTTTCGAGGTGATGATTGACCTCCAAAGTTATTCCTCTTTTTTTATTTTATTGTCGAATTAACTCTCGGTAGTAGCAGGCTGTGTGTCGCATGCGTACGGGCGCCATTCTCATTCCTTACCACCTTTGCCATCACTTCCCCTACCTCTTAATATCTCAATTCATTCTTGTGGCAGATTGAAGACTTTAGTGCCAGCTTAAGTGAAAAAGTAATGAAAACGTACTAAGCAATTGCAACACAAAGACACTGACTTAATCAGTTTTAACGTGAAAAGATGCTGACGAAAGAAGAGAAGAAGCGGGCCGCTAGGGTGGAGAAAAGAAGAGCTTCTCAGGAAGCAGCAAGCGAGCAAACCTCTGAGCAAACGAATGATAAACGTACAGAGAGAGAGGATGAAAACTAGGAACCGTCAAGTGTATTCACTGTATGTTATTGTGCAGTGCGCCGTTTCTGGTATTTAGATAAATTAAACAAATGAGCAAGATGCCGGGGGTCTGGTAATGACCAAAAGAATGAGATTGTGAATACACATGCCAGAATTGAGGTCTGTTCGCAGAGTGACCAGGATGACACTCTGAGACAGGGTGGTGAGAAGCTCAGCTCAGAATAGAGTCACTGCTCCTCTGGATCAAGAACAGCCAGTTCAGGTGGTATTGGGCACATCACAAGAATGTTTCTTGACGGCTCACCTAGAGCTGCTCTGGGCAAACACCCTACAGCAGACCCTGGAAACGCTGGAGGAATTATGTATGGCTTAGGAATGCCTGGGAAGTCTCCAGAAAGAGAGAGTGAGCGCGAGAAGTCTGGGTTGACCTGCTGCCATCACACCAGTAGAAGCAGATAGGAAGATGAGATGCACCTCAAAAAAAATGTTAATACAAAATCAATAGGCCTAGTCCTATGGCTAAAAAATTCTAGTTAAATTAAACCATATATATGGTGGTTGGACATACCAGTAGGTCAAGCCATTTTTGAAGGATACAGGGATAAGTACCAGACCAAAACAAAACACAACAGGAGCCTGTTAATAAGGCAAGCACATAAATTTGTTTCAAGTTATGGAAAAGTTTTTTGGATATCATTGTTGTACGTACAGTAGATCTCAGCATTTTGAGCGAGTATCTCGGAAGCCACTTTGCCAGGATGTTGTCGCTCAGGAGCTCTACACAACTCAAAACAATGCATCATTTTCCAACAAAAATTTTAAAATGTGTAAATGACCCATACACAAACCATGCTTAAGATATATTTTTTTGCTTGATGTAATGAATATTACAGAATCTAAATCTGAATTTATCTTGAATTTTGACCCTATCAACAGCCTTCAATTTACATGGAAGTAAAACAAGAAACCTGTCACATGATGACAGGAGAAGGAAAATAGTGCTTATTTGTCTTATTAACATTAGTGACCCCGGAACCAGCAACTAATAAAAAACAACAGTTCATCTTAACAGACTGATTTATTTTTGTTAAACTTATAAATTAGATTTTATAAACACTTCTTTTGCAGGTATTCACATTTCACAAAACTGTGTCATGCAATCTATTCTTCCCATTATAAAAATATTAGAAAATTAGCTTTCAAATGAAAGAAAAAAAAAAAAACTTCATAGAAAATAAAGAACAGGCTGTAAATTAGGTGAATCAGCAACACATTAGACTGCGGACAGCAGTGCAATTTATCTCCTCTCCCAACAAAGCAGAGGGCTTTAACAGGCACTCACCAATTCATTAAAGTCCACTGCAGACTTGCCGTTTAACTTCTTTTTTAGACCAGTAAGGTACACAAGTGATTTAATGTATACATGCACAATGCTAAAACCCCTCAGAAATGCCAAAAATGAATGAACATTTGCAATTATATCGTCAAAGAGGGGAAAAACTGTTTCATACTGCATAGGTCAAACCACACGGCAAACACCCAAGTAAAGCCCACGTAAAACTGGCAGTTTTTCATCAAGATTAGTAAAGTCACATAAATCGTTTGACTCCTTTTGGCAAACCTTCCCACAATTGAATCAAGTGTTTTTGTCAACAAGTAATTTCATATAATAGTAAAACTCAATATTAATCAAGGACTGCTTTCTCTGAATTCAGTTGGAGGTGGGGGAAACAACTTTTTATCAGTAAAAGTTAGCCAAAATGCTATTAATGGAGTTAAAATTAAAAAATTTCTGCAACCTAAACTGAGAATTTATGTCAAAGCAAACATTTGCATTCCTTATGTACAATTTCAAAACTAATTGCTTTTATTACCTAATAGTTTGAGTGAATGTGAGAAGTTTTAATTCGGTTGTAGTACTAGTTTATTAGCCTACCCAGCATTTTTGGTTGGCATTGGTCAAGGAGTTACTTGTTTCCACGTTTGAAAGTGCTACTTACCATTGCATGGAGTGAATTTCACCCTGACAGCATTACAAACTGCCAAACAGCAGTATTTGCATTTTCCTTTTTTAACATTTAAAAGAATAAGTTTTAGTACAAGTAAAAACCTCTAAAATACACTATATATTACATTGTATTAAACAAGAGATTAAATTGTGCTAGTAGTCAATGCAAATAACAAAATAATAAAATGTGAAGGGTTCTACATTATAAGGCAAATGATAGGAATCTCAAGTCATGTTTTAGAAATGGAAAAAAAAAAAAAACCAATCATAAGACATCATCATTTTTAATAGGTGGGTCTCTACTTTTCTTAATGGACAGGTTTCCAAATTCACAGTTAAGTCCCATGTTTTTATGTGAAATACAAAAAGGGCTTCATTCTTACTCCTAAAGTGAGCCACAATACTCTGCAGATATGAACAGAAGAAAGCATGCCACACACACTTTGTCGTCTGCCATAAAGATATTCCAACCCTGTGATTCTGTGCCACATAAAATTGTTTCAAAACCCCTATACTATCATAATGTACACTTTCCCTGAATTTGAGTTATCAAGTTTAGTTTTATTTGTTTGTAATGCTGTCCCTTCCACACAAAGCTGCAGAAATGCACAAAAAAAAAATAAAAAGCAAGAAAAAAAAAAAAAAAAAAAAGCCTTTTGGTTATACACCCTCTGCTTCTTGGATAAAACCCAGGTTCACAAGTGCATTTTCTTGTCTATTTACAGTCTTGATGATAAAAAATAATCACACATGATTACATTAGAATCACAAAAGCTGATGAGCACACTACACACCTGTAATTGCACACAACAGCAAGTGAGAAGAGTAAAACATCAAAATATACATTGTTGTCTCACAAAGACATTTCTCTTTCTTATGGCAAATGCAGGTCTTTAAGAATACAAGTTCACAGTTCGTTACAGTTGAGAATTAATTTTAAAATTCTATTCATAATCTAGAACATTTAGTCAGGTGAAATAGCATAGGCTATCTTCTCTAGCACATTGTCTTCCCTGCTTAACCAAATAAATAAATATTTTTCATATAAAACAAAGCCAAAAAAAGCACTGAAATTTAAAAATCATATGCAAGATTTTCCCCAAAAATGATTTGGCTTCACAATACATTACTGTATCCACATGTCGTGTTATCTATTGAGTTATAAGAGACTCAGTACTATTTTTTTAGGGTTATATTTAAAACATTAAAATAAATTAAAACGACCAAAATCAAGCATTGATAATTTTTGTCAATACCTCAGACAGCATAAGCAGGGCAATTCATGTGACTGTTAACATAATAAACTAGTGCTTTGCTAAAAATTAAAAGTGAGTGCAAGAAACAAAAGGGACATTAAGTGGAAAAAAAAAAATTAAATTCCAAAAGGAAGAATTGCTTCCTTTTAAATGTGCTTTTTTATCATCAAGGTCTACAGAATTATTAAAACCAGTCAGTAATACTGATACACATTATATTGTATTAAAAATAACAATAAAAACTAAACATTTGGGGGCATTTACATCTTTTTCTACTTTACAGTAGTCTTTCAATAAGGTGAAGAAGCAGCTTTATGTAAGGCAATTGTTTAGATAGGAGAACACATATCACCAATGTTGATTTGAGAATGGCATTCCGACTAGATCACTCCAAACTCCTGCCTGCTTACACATGATTTTTAAACTAGGGATATTAGACAGCTGCCATCTATGGGTTCATTTATTATAATACATTAAATGGAATGTATTTCCACCACTAAGAGAGGTATCCACACTGCAAACTCAACAGTTTAGCACAAGGTTTACTTGCCAGTTAGGTAGTATAGTTATTTGAAAAGTAGGCAAACAGTGGCACAAACCAGGAGATACTACATTTATTTAAGACATCATTCTGGTTATTTTTACCCTCACAATACAGTCAGTGTGCACACTCCATAAAATTTCCATAAGGTGGGATTTTCAGATTCTCAGCAGTAGCTCCTAGTTTGCCCTTCAGTGTGCACTGTCCAGTTTGCTGCTGGCAGGCTGCCTTGCCGTACAATGCCTGCTTGGGATCGGTGGGAGGGGCGAAATGTTGGGTCCAAAGCTGGGACAATCACGTCCCTCCTGTGCACATTGCCTTGATGGTTACTGAATGGGAAAGAAGGCGACTGCAACTGGTAGGAACTGTAATGACCAGCTATTACAGGGAATCCTCCAGGACTGTAACCTATTTGAGCTTGAGGTACTTGCGGTGACCCAGACATAGTCAAGGAGAGATGTGCCAGATTTGTGGGAGGAACGCTGAAATTTGGATCATGTGCCGACATAGAAACTTGAAACTGTTTTGAATATGCAGGTTTTGCACTTATGTCCTGCTGCCTTGTACAGTAGTAGGAGTTGTGTTCATCCAAACTAGAATGAGGAACAAACACAGGTGGAGAGTGCGTTATAAACTGCTGGGCTGCCCTATAGAACTTGAGAATTTGATCTCCAGATGGCATAACATCAAATGACTGACGATAGTGTCCTCCAGAAGTGGATGATCGCCTTAAGGCCTCTGGATGAAGACCAAGAATATTCCTTGGAGCCAGTGGCATGCCTTCCCATTGTTGTTTTGAATTTTCTTTGCTACACATATCAATCCCAGACTTCCTTTGAGGCTGAGCTGTAGAAGGCAACTCAGGTGCTGGCAAAGGACAAATGGAATGATGTACTACAGCCACATCTGTGGGACTTACAAGGTCTTTTTTACCATTATCCACATCTTTTGGACTTTCAGCCCTGGTGCTTCCAGGGTCAGATCTACTTCTGACGTGAATTACCTCTGGGCCTACCATTTCCTGACCCACAGATGCAGACATGTTATCATACTGAGAGATCACAGGCCGGCTAGCTCCTTGGAAAGAGCCAGCTGACTGACTAATGGACTCTCGTTCTAAATTATTCTCATCCAAATCTGGTGAAATATTTGTACTGGGCCTTTCACTTGGGCCTTCTGGTGGGGTGGGATCAGAGTGTGGGTTTTGGTGGTCACCATCAAGGTTAGTAGTTGTCCAGGTTTTCCCCGATTTGAAAGGAAAATTGACATAAATGGGTTCCTGATTTTCCTGTGAACTCAGGGGCTTTGTTGGTATCACCGAAGTTCGGGTTCGAGGAACTGGAGTTTGAATGTCTTGTTGTATCCTAGAACTGCTTTCTACTGTGGCTCCTGAATCAAAGTATCTATAACACACCTTACCATTTTCAAAGTAGGGGTGAAGCTGTGAAGCGCCGATATCTGTAGGTGTTGAACCCTGCATTCTGTACAGCTTTCTCTGGTAAGCTACAGGATCTTGATTAGGGGGCACCTCCGTACGAGACATGGGAACCATCCTTAAAGGACCAGAAAACTGCTGTGGAACGTGATCATGAGGAGTATTAGAATAGTGTGGACCAGCTGACCGCAAGTAACCAGATGCACCAGCTTGACCTGACGGTGATTGTTCCATATTGAACTTCATGTTTGATTGAATACCAGTCCAAAGATGGGGTCTCACTGACAGACTAAAATTCCTTAAATGTCTGTCCGCCATTACATGTTCATGTCCTGATCTGATTGGGTGGTTGGAGCCTCCATCAAATCTCATCTGGTTCTCAGCATTCTGATGTACATATCTGTGATCTGGTGGAAACTGTGGCTCTGATGCAATTTCGTAATAAAAGTTTTCTGACTGGTTTGCCATGATCTCTGGATTGGGATTATTAATGGATCTGTCTTCATAACCCTGAACATATGTACCAAGGTTACCTGACTGATGATCTGAATTAATTTGGGATTTGGGTTTAACATGGCATATTTTATCTGAATCATTTCTGAGAAAGGGTGGTGGTTGTGTTGACTGGGATGTATGCAGCATCCTAGATTTTTTCAAGTCTAAAGACTTCTTGGAGTAACTTTCACCCCGAGATGGCAGACATTGTGTTATCATGATGTCTGTTGGTTTTGGTGGTAGTTTGGGGCGGGTGGGTTGAAATTCTTTCAAAGATGCGCTGCTATGCACAGCCGGAGTGCTCTCAGATTTAGAATGTTGGAAGCGTTGGAGGTTAGCAGGCTTCGGAGGTGGAACTGGGTGCTTACTATGAAGATGGGGGGCTGAATACTGTCGAGTATAGGTTGGAACCTTTTTTCGTATAAGAAACTGTTTTGTGGCATCCATCTGAGCCTCTCCGGCTATTGAAGCAGAATGCGGATTTAAAACATCTGGCGGTTTATCCTGTGGCTGACATGCAGCACTGGCCATGACATAAGGAATTGTAAGTTGCTGAGGTTTATGAAGGGGTCGAGAGTCAGTTTCGCCAGATGAGCTGCTGGTCGAGACCTCTGATCCCGAAGCCGCGGAATCAGAAAGAGAAGTCTGAGAAGAAATAGCACCAATTTCCTGGATGGAGTATTAAAAAAAAAAGGAGAAGAGAATTAGTATGGCACCATACAACAAGGGGCCTCATGTCTTTTAAGGCCTTTGAAATGCAGTGAGTACTTCAGAAATAGATCTACTTTAATATTAGTATTTATACTACATTTGTTAAGAAGCTTAGAAATCTCAGAAAACACTGTAGTGACTTTTTTCCTTCATACATTCTATAATCGTGTATAAAAATCCATCCATCCATCCATCCACTTTCCAACCCGTTGAATCTGAACACAGGGTCATGGGGGGTCTGCTGGAGCCAATCCCAGCCAACACAGGGCGCAAGGCAGGAACCAATCCAGGGCAGGGCGCCAATCCATCGCAGGTGTATAAAAATAAAACTACAATAAAGAAACTGTATTCTTATACAGTATATCATGCTTAAGAGTGCTACACAGATTTTCAAGGTGCAAAAAACACAAAAATAAACAGTACATCAAAAACCTTTATAATATGTTGGAGGAAATTGGTCAAAAGAGGATAGGAAATGAAAAATGCAGGCTAATCTTTATTTGAAGAAAATTAACTTCCATTTAAGTCTCAAAAGTAAAAACCTTGCTGACTAAGGAAAGCATGTCACCCAAACTTGTGAGAATGCGCACATTTCACACAGATACTGACCAGGTCTCTAAATGCTATAAGACAACACCAGCTTAATAACTAATGCCACACTCTGATGGCCTACCAGCAGGCAACATTTCAATAAATATCCTAGCTGTATAAAATAAACAACAACAGTGAAAAATACTATTCTGATTACGCAAATTTAAATTCTTTAATTACAAAAATTGGTCACCGTGCTTTAGTGATGGTTTCCATCTGTCAAGTCAAGTGGTTTCATTGTCATACCATCCATATCTAGTATTGCTGCATACATCTATTATATCTACCAAGGTCAAGTGTACAAAATTCATTTCCCATAAAAAGGTTGACTATTATCACACCCAAGGTTTACCTGAACTCGATGACTTGGGGAGAGTTGCTGACCATCCACAGTTTCTTTCTCATGTGATGCCTGACTCACTTTTTCAGGTTTCCAGACAGACAAAGGGCGAACAGTTGAGTAGATGGCATTGGTTGCTGAAGGAGGGCAATCACTGGAGTCCACCGATACAGACCTCATGAACTGAGTTTCTAAGGGAATGCCCGAGCTACCACTATCAGCTGGACGATTTTCTCGTAAGCCAGTTGCACCACGGTTTTGTTTTATTGCTTTATTCGCACTTTCAGTCAAGGCCAAAGCCATTAGGCGAGCAGGGTTTTTTGGAGGAGGTGGTGGGGGCACTTGATGATTTAGAGACAATGAAGGCAAGAGGCCTAGTTACAAAGGACAAAAATCAAAGAATAACAATTTAAGCTTAAACTAGTCTTTACAGGTATGGATTCTAAAAATAAAATAAATTACAAATGTCAACAGTAATGCAGTTGTTTCGAAAAATCTGAATATTAGAAATGTATGGACCATTGTGAAAACTTTGCAATAGTTTTTAAGATATTGATCTAAATTCTCATTTATGACACTGTACATAAACATTACTGCATGTTGGGAACTACTTGTCTCTTCTAGGAAACCTCAATGCTAATAACTCTATACTGCTGTACAAGTCAGTAAGTGATGGAATTCCGAACATTCAGCTCAGACCTGAAATTCACCATTTTGTTTTTTAAAAAAAGGAGGAGTACAAGTAAGATTATCCATAAATAATTTATGGCAACCACAAACTCACCCAACCCATCCATCACCCAACCGGCTTCCTGGTTAAGTGTAATGAGAAGCAAGCACCCAATCCTGGAAGCATTGGGTGTAGTTGATCACCGTGCATAACCACCAATACATTGAACTAAAAAAACGCTGAATCACAGCAATTTATTGGAAAGTAAAAACAATGTGCATCATACCTGCTTGCAGTGGAGGCCGATCTGCTGTGTGGGAATGATCAGAGAGATAGGAATGGAGAGATTGGCCTTTAAACTTCCCTGAATCAAAGGACAGTTTGTTCTTGATTTCTTGCTGGCAACTCTCTGTAAGTTGAATATCACAAGACTTTAAGAGCATAGAGATCATCTGAGGCTGCTGGGGGGGTGCACAAGCACTTTGGAACTCCCCTGCTCTTCCACCAATCATCTCAAGGACTTTAGCTGGAACAGATATTGCAACAGGATCAGAGATATCCATGGGTAGGGACTTGGTTCCTTTAGGAGAAAGAGCATGAACCACCTTCTTTGTAAAAGATGTTGATTTTCCAGGCTTCTCATGAATAGGGCTTGTAACATCTGAACCTTGTGGTAAAGCCTTCACGACAGATGAAGTCCTATGCTGACAGTAGGACTGAGCTCGCTGAGAATGAAGGGCAGTGCTACCTTTTCTCACAAGAATTTCAGAGTGATTTAGCAGAGAATCTGGGTCTTCGGTTACAGGCCTCTGGAAACCTAAATGATAGGGAGGTGGATTTAAATCTAACCCATTTTCATCAGAGTATGTAGGACTGAAATCCATTTCATCTTCAGTCATCCAAAGTGAGGCCTCGTTGGAGAAGTCAGGCAACATATAGATGCCCTCTGGGTCCTCTATGTGAACACTGTCATAAGAACGGCAATGCTTCAGTGAAGATACTTCTGTTTCCATGGTAATAGAGAGGGCATCACTACTAGAACGAGGCCGGCGGAGACGATGAAGTCTTGATAGGCCTATTTAAAAAAAAAAAAAATAATAAATATATAAATAAACACATACAGTAACAAAAATCATGTTTAAAAGTGTACTTTATATTTAGACAGAAGGAGGTCCTCTAACAACATTAATGGTTTAATTCAGAAGTGTTGAGCATAATTTGACAGTGGAAAGGGCTACTATTTTAAAAGCTTAACATGATTCGACAAGTCTGTTTTCATTACAGGGTTGCAGTGATTTGAAGCTTTTTTCTTGGCTGCACTGGGTGCAAACCAGGAAGCAGCCTTTGAGATCTCAGACCACCGCCTCTACTGTTAAAATGTAGTCAACATCTGATCAATTGATTGAAGGCTGGGCCTTTGACACAGCATACAATCGGCTACACTGTTAGTTGATAAGTTGCTTCTTTTACCTTGTATTTCTTTTTTTTTTTTTACTAGCCGTCCCTCGTGGCTCTACCCGCATAAAAGTGTAACAGGACAGTAAGAAGGGCCCTGCCTGTCTCCCTACTCCTGACGTTACTCGTCCCCCTCCCCTCGGTCTACAGCCTCGGTCTTGGATTAGCATGAAAATATTGCTCCTGCTAGCGGAACTATGATTCTTAGCACGATGAGAGAAGTTGCAAAATCAACCGGAATGTTCAAGCAAATTCTAGAAAAAAGCCTGATCTAAATCCGTTAAGCAGTTCTCTTGTTTGCTAGCTAAGCAGATGCAAGATATGTCCTAAGGCTGGCACATGAGTGACAAGGGCCACACCCCCCTTGCCTCAGCACGCTGCGTCTCTCTCTCTTGGATTTGCGCAAATAAATTGGTACTGCAAGCAAACTATGATACTTTGCGCGATGACAGAGGTCGCAAAATCAACCAGAATATTCAAGCAAATTAGAGAGAGGAAAAAAAAAAACACGAAAACCGACCTAAATCCATTAAGTAGTTCTTTCATGAAAAGTGAACAGGCATACAGACGTTGGATTATATTATATATACCTGGCAGGGAGAAAATTCTTTGTGAGTTGTGGTAATCAAATCTCAAAGACACATGATATCCGATATGGTGTTCCACAAGGCTCTATCCTGGGTCCGCTGTTATTCTCAATCTATATGCTTCCGTTAGGTCAGATTATCTCAGGTTACAATGTGAGCTACCACAGCTATGCTGATGACACACAGCTGTACTTATCTATAGCACCTGATGACTCCGACTCTTTCGATACACTAACACAATGTCTTACTGGTATTTCTGAATGGATGAATAGTAATTTTCTCAAACTAAATAAAGAGAAAACTGAAATTTTGGTAATTGGCAATAATGGATTCAGCGAGGTTATCAGAAATAAACTTAATGCACTAGGATTAAAAGTTAAGACGGAAGTAAAAAATTTAGGGGTAACTGTTGACTGTAATCTGAATTTTAAATCGCATATTCATCAGACCACTAGGACAGCATTTTTTCATTTAAGAAACATAGCTAAAGTTAGACCTCTTATATCATTGAAAGATGCTGAGAAATTAATTCACGCTTTTGTTTTCAGTAGACTAGATTACTGTAACGCACTCCTCTCAGGACTACCCAAAAAAGACATAAATCATTTGCAACGAGTGCAGAATGCAGCTGCTAGAATCCTAACTGGGAAAAGAAAATCCGAACACATTTCTCCAGTTTTGATGTCACTACACTGGTTGCCTGTGTCATTCAGGATTGACTTTAAAATACTGCTTATGGTTTATAAAGCCTTAAATAATCTCGCTCCATCTTATATATCGGAATGCCTGACACGTTATATTCCAAATCGTAACCTTAGATCTTCAAATGAGTGTCTCCTTATAATTCCAAAAGCTAAACTTAAAAGAAGTGGTGAGGCGGCCTTCTGCTGCTATGCACCTAAAATCTGGAATAGCCTGCCGATAGGAATTCGCCAGGCAAATACAGTGGAGCAGTTTAAAACACTGCTGAAAACACATTACTTTAACATGGCCTTTTATAACTTCACTTTAACATAATCCTGATACTCTGTATGTTCAATTCTTCATAATAACTATTCATGGTGGCTCTAAAATCCATACTGACCCCTACTCTCTTCTGTTTCTTTTCTGGTTTTTTGTGGTGGCGGCCTGCGCCACCACCACCTACTCAAAGCATCATGATGCTCCAACAATGATGGACTGAAAGCCAGAAGTCTACGTGACCATCATCATCAGGTCCTTCCATGAAAATATGATGATTTATGTTAGGTAGAATGCCCAGAGGGACTGGGCGGTCTCTTGGTCTGGAACCCCTACAGATTTTATTTTTTCTCCAGCTTTTGGAGTTTTTTTGTTTTTTGTCCACCCTGGCCATCGGACCTTACTCTTATTCTATGTTAATTAATGTTGACTTATGTTTATTTTTATTGTGTCTTCTATTTTTCTATTCATTTTGTAAAGCACTTTGAGCTACATTTTTTGTATGAATATGTGCTATATAAATAAATGTTGATTGATTGATTGATATATATATATATATATATATATATAGTGAGTCAGTCAGTCAGTGAGGGCTTTGCCTTTTATTAGTGTGTATAAAGGCAAATATAATATAAAACCCAACGCCTGTATGCCTGTCCGCTTTTCATAGATATATATATATATTATATTAATATATATATATATATATATATTATATTATATATATATATATATATATATATATATATATATAGATAGATAGATAGATAGATAGATAGATAGATAGATAGATAGATAGATAGATAGATAGATAGATAGATAGATAGATAGATAGATAGATAGAAATGTACTTTAAAGAGTACACACCAAAAGAAAATTGGGGGAAAAAAAAAAACAGGTAAATAATGAATCACACGAACTAACATGGAAATATACTAAAATGTGTAAAGGAAAAAAAAAATCCTAAAAAGGACCAAGTACTACTTCCACACTAAGAGAAAATAGACAATTAACCCCAGTCATCAGCATTATGGTGGGTACAGTCAAATCATTTATAAAATAACCTACTGAAACCGATGTAAACTAAACGTGGGTTTTCAGGTACAATCTGAATGCCAGCAGAGCTTCAAAGAGAAATATAGGAATAGTAAGAAACCTACTGTATTGGGCTTACTAAACATCCAGGTATGCTTTTATAAGCTAGTGTCATTTGACAGTTTCTGTACATACACTCATATTCAAATGCTTCTGTCCCTAAAACGTTTAAATTTTAAGAACTCTACTATTTAAAGCTACAAAGAATGCAAACGTATACATTTTCTTACCAGCAGTGCTGTGCTGAGAACACAAGGATTCTTCGCTTCTAGCTGATCTCAAAGTCACAGTCTCGATACCTGATCCTAAAATACAAAAAAAAGTTAATTAAGAAAATCAAATAGTTGATTTGCATATAAAATAATACATTTATTCTTTTTTGTAAAATGACGTATTTTTAACATGTGTCACACGTGCAATTAGGAGGGAGCTGACTGGACCAAGTGGAGGTAATTACCCACCAGGCCAGGGGGTGGTGGGGTGCACTAAACCTACCTCCGTTTTCTCTGCAGGCCAAATACAGGAAAACCTGCCTGAGTCAATATCAACGATGTCAATTCCGGTTCCGGCGCCCAGACTGATGCCACTTCCAGTTTTGGCTTATAAAGCCGCCACTGTTTCTAAGCTAAATCAGTTTAGTCTTGGAAGACAGAGAGCTCTACTACCTTCATTTGAATACCCATTTGCAGCCCGGGACAATATAAGGGTGGCTGCCCCAAACCTTTTTCGTGTGTTGAGACTCATTCTTTCACACATGGTAAACATTATCAATGGCCCTATAAAAATCATTTAAAACAAAAAACATCTTTGAGGATGAGTGAACATTACAATGGTAGTAATGGATATGGAAAATTACTGTGGTACACAGAAGACTTTGCAAAGGCCTTAGGCCACCTAAAAAATTTTTTAAAGCTAGTTACCAGAGCAGCAAGTGTCTATTAGCTAATTAAAATGCAATGTTACTTGCACTAATTTCAAGTATATGTATTGAAATAATAAAAAGAATGTGTTATGTTTTGAAAACATGTCATTGTATTGGGTAGCCTCCCTTAGAAAGCAAAATGGAAGCAATTCTTTTTCAGTACAGTCCTGTACAACTTTTTCAAGTAGTCCTGTGTTTAATTCTTCTGTGCTTCCTGCAGGATTTGCTATTACTTCCCTTTAGACTTTCAGGGTATTTTTCGTTCTTTTTCCATTCATCTGGTGCAGTGGAGCTCCAGTTGTCAGGGATAGTAGGTGGCTGATTTAATGCAGCTAGTGTTCTATCTGCTCCAAGTTGGACTTAATTCTTTTTTTGTCAGGTTATCATGCAGAAAAATATAGTTTTTGTCGAAAACATCATTTTCTTTTTTTAGCATGATGAATCAAAATCTGTTTATAATTCTCAGCAGCCATTTTCCATCCATTCTCACCAGATCACATATGCGGTTGGCAAAAATGCACATTCCAACCATGGCAGAGCCACCACCACATTTCACAGAAGGATATAGACATACATTCTTGACAACTCTTGTTCTGACATGCTGGAATCTTTGTGAATGAAGTATTTCAAATTTGGATTCAATGCTGCATTGGACATCATGCCGTCGATTATCACTCCATGCTTTATGGTATTTCATGTACTTCAATTTCTTCTGTGTGTTAACTTTCTGCAAGAATGGTTTCTTAGGCTCAACAGGCCCTGTAAAGCGGTTTCTATTAAAACTTTAGTGTCAGGTTACGGCTGCAAAATTAACACTTCAATAAATTTCCTCTGTCCCTTAAGGAAATGAACTTCAAGTACTGTTCAACAGATTCAAACACTTTTCGGATCTTCCTTTGCATTTATTTTACTTGCCTAATGACTTCACATTTCTTTATGAAAGCCTGAACACCACATCTTAAAAATGTGTTTTTTGTGCTATTGCTCGCTATCTAGACTCGTTGATACAAAACTATGACTTTGTGTCTACCAAACTGGGTTACTATAGCTTAGCTACTATGAAAACTCTTCTCAAGGCAACTCTAGTATAAGAAATTACCATTCAATAAACACATTTATTTGTTAAATTGCACTGCTAGTACCTCATGTTTGGGTACTCACTACCTCTATAATCAGAGTCAGATGTACTGCTAACACATATGTCGAACAGCATAAGAGGAGGCTTAGGAACCAGACCTACAGTATGTCGTTCTATCAACGTCTTAAGAAAATACAAGAAATTGCTTCTCTTGAATTACATAAATGTTGTATTTATTTTAATTTTATACATTTTAATATGCAAATAAACTCTACCCAGAGAGCTATCTTTAATCACTGCTTTATTTTTTTATGGATGTTCAGTACACGTTCGATCATGGTTAAAAAACAAACATAATAAAATATGTTGTATGGGTTTCTCACCGGTTTCTGTCCGAGAAGACTGGAAGAGGGACCGAACCCTTGTTGGTTTCCTGCCACCTTGCTTCCCAATGGCAAAGAAAGCTTTCCAGCTTCCACCACCCGATTTACGTAGTTTCATACCACTCTTTCTCCTGTGGACATATTTAAATTTGACATGCAAACAATAAGACAACTCATGGCTAAATCATACTTATGTTTATGTAGAGAATGTCTACAGTTGACAGGACCATTACACAGTAATTACTTTAACATTTAATACAACAGCAACTGTTTGCGTGGAGTTTGCTCTTTGTTCCAGTGTTAGTGGGGTTTTCTCCAGATACTATATTTTCCTCTTTAATCCCCAAAAAATATGGTGCTGGTTTCTGCCTTGCACACATCAGTGCAAAACATTTTCTTACTACCAATAATCCAATTTGTTTTTTAAAATAAAGTAGAAAAATATATTATAATAAATGAGGCCATTGTTTGATTTAAAAAGGTAAGTATCTTCCTGTATTTCTACTTGTTCTTCCCATTGTATTGGCAAAAGATATATTGCAAATTTAGAGCTACAATTAGGTGCATAAAGCATTTGACTGTAATCTGCTACAAAGCTTATATTTTTATTAAATGAAGACGTATTTGTTGCAACTTTAATCAAAATGACTTTAATCACAAGTGTATAATGCATCCCCCAATGCGTATATCTGGCAAATTGACAGGTTAAGTGGATCGGTTAGCTTCACACATTTAGTTATTGACGAGGCTAAACTGACAACCTTGTGGTTTAAAATGCAGCACCTTAGTCTTACCTTAATTAATGAATTATAAATGTTTAATCAATGAACAGCAGTCTTTCTGGTTTGAAACAGCAACAAAAATCACTCATGAAAATAATGGTGCTTAATGCTAATAATAATGCTACTAAGACTTTGGAAGATACCTTTCAGGTGGCATATCAAGGACTGTGTGATATTTTCCTTGAAAGCATACTGGACCTTCCCTTAGTCCAAGAATTCCACTTTGATCTGCACACAGAAGACTTGCTTGAGTCCTGGCTTGAGCCTCTTCCAAAGACAACAGTCGAGTTGACAGAGAGGAGACCATGAACGATTTTGGCCTTGTAAGGGATGGCTGTCCCGCTAATGAAAAAATGAATACATTAAAACGAATAACATTAAAAATCAAGACACATGACGACTTCAGGTAAGCATACATACATAAGCAAAGGTTGACTCATTGATTTGTCAGCCTGTGTCTGTTACTTTAAAACTGAATAAAGCAGAAAAGCGAACAGCAATGATTCCCTTGATGTGAAATTCTGCATTATTGGTGCAAGAAAAATCATATCAGCAAAATAAGCACAGTAGCAAGCTGAGATGTGTTAATTGCTACCCGCAAGAACTGAATTTAGAGGGTTAAATAAAACTTTCTGAAATAATTCCTTTTAAATATAGCATGAAAACACAGTGCATTTATAAAAATGTCTTAACAAAAACTGCAGTTTTAAAAATTGGTTCCAAATCATGAATACTTTTCCAATAATACATTAAAAGCTCTGGAAATTAATATAGAATTTTGGAAAAATACTAAAAGTTGCATTGAGTGAAGAAGGCATCCATCACCAATTCTGATATATTTTGAAGTTAGCACAGCTAATTAGTGCACATCTACTTATTTGGGATAATGTGCCTTTGTTCAGAATTAGCTGCTTAAAACTTAAAAATAGAAAAATGAAAGCAGAATACTGTATATAAATATTTAAAGCCTTTCAAATTTATTATAAAATGATATATACGGAAAAGCATAACAGAGGGATTGAGTGGCCCTCACTGGTTCATTTAAGCAGTTGGGTCACAGGACAGGACAGGCACACAGACCTCAGCCTACATGCGTGTTCAGTTTTGACTGAAGGGATTCGAGCAGATAAGCTACCATCACTAAAGAACAGACCAAGGCTCTATGGTATTCGGACTCTATAATGTGATCATTTCTGCTATTTTGGGATTATGAAGAGAAGCAAGATTTACTTTATTTTAGGTATGAAAAATGTTTAAAGAGAGAGACAGTGAAATTTGCCATGTACTTAAACAAGTAGAAAAATAAATAATTTTAGTGTTCTGTATAATATTAACACTCTCTGACACCTGGGGTGTTTTCAACAATAAATTACAATTTAGGGAGAGGGCAAAAGAAACTCCATGAACTGATCAATCAGTTGCAACTGTCATACAATATATGGGGTGTATAGTCAAAAACTGGAAAGGCCACTAAAGCGCCTTTATCATTTTCAGTCTGATCACAATACAACTACACTTTTCAAACCAAGTAAAAAACCCCACAAAATCAATGTCACTCATATTTTCATTTTCAAATAACTCTTTGACTTTGCGCAACAGATTAAAAAAAGTTTTTCCATAGTAAATTGTGGCCATATTTTAACAGGAAACAGACCTAATGAGACAGTTTTAGAGACTTCCAGGATGCAAGCATAAAAAAGGGACAGCTGAGAAAAAAAATAGCAGACCCAAAGCTACCCAAGAACAGTTAGCAACACAGGGCTTTATTAGTGTAGGCACATAACTTAATAGTTACCTGTTAGATGTTACTTAAATGCTGTCCACCTTGGATTGGGGAAAAATTGGGAAGGAAGGGGAGGAGAAAAGGAAAAAAAAAAAAGCAAAACAAGAAGTCTTTTGGCGAGACTCCCCGTAGAATATTAATTAGTTAATTAAGAATTTGGGTAAATATCAGTGAGCCTGGCTTTGAGTAAAAAAGAAACAAGCAGACAGGTTATTTAAGGAGAACTGATATCTTAAATACACAAGTTTACATCTTTTCGATATTATGGCATAAGTCTGACATGAGAAACTCCTGTCATACTGTATTAGTCTTCACTGCTGTCAGCTTCAAACGTTGTACATCTGATTAGACAAGAAACATTACCTAAAGACACTGGTGCACGACAAAACAAAACCTCTATTAAGTATTTCTTCTTAATAAGCTACCAGTTAAGGGATATAAGGTGACAGATCATTTTCTCTATGAACATTGAAGGAGTCCAGGATCCAGCATCAGTTATCAGTTAGAAGTGTGTCGGAATAACAGCAGGTAGCTCAAATGGTAAATTTTAACCATCTTGATATAGTATTTCAAAGGGTCCAATAAAGTGTAAACATTTTGGCAGAGGAAGATGGCAGGGGTCCTTCCTAGTATTTTTGAACTAATATTAAATACTTTATGACTTAAGTATTTTGCCTCCCAACCCAAAAAACAAATTCTTCCTGCATTTCAAAGCTACTGCATACACATAGTACAGCGCTAGAGACAACTAAATGTACTTACTGTTAAGTAGGATAATTATTAGTATTACTGCATGTGGGATTTCATGTAATTTTTACATTAACTTAGTATTTAGTTGTACGGGATAATGAGATATTTTGAAAAATATTAATTTCTAAGACTTTGAAAAGATAAGAAAAGCAGATATAGTACATTTATCTTTTGGAAGTTTGATGTAGCAAAAAAAAGAAATATTTATCTGCTTATATCCACAGTATTCTGAAAAGAATGACAGCAAAGCTTAGGGCAAAGTTAAGGGCTCCCTATATATGGTTTCATAACAATTCTAGTTTTCGGTTCAAGTGTTCAAAGTCATCATTCGCAAATCAGTCAATGACGATTAAAATAAAATAAAATAAAATGAAATAAAAAAAAGTCAAATTATTTTCGTTAACTCTTTTTTGCTTACAGTTTTTGTCTGAAAGAATTTTATGGGCTAATAATTTTAGATTTATTTTTTTTTGCCTTTTACAAAAAAAAAAAATCTACAAAATATTATTCATTATGATTTTTTTTATTGGATCTTGCTCTTCTCCATTTATTGTTCTCTTATAAATATAGAAAGTACTCAAGATAATAAAATAAATATACAAAAGACTAAAATAATAATAAAATGTGTTAGTATTATGCCTTCCTATAAAAAGTACTTCATTCTGATACTTTCTGAAAAGATATGTAGATCTCACTATCTCAGATAGATAGATTTAAAGAAAATTCTATCTATTTTCCATCTAACACATGACAACACTGGGAATGGGTTAATTAGCACTCCTGATGGTTCAATACTTTTGTGGACACAGTGCAAGCAAAAAAGTAATGGATAACTTTGTCCCCAAGGGAAAACTTGGGCTTTTTTTTTTTTTTACAGCATCAAGTAAAAAAAAAAAAAAAAATTCACACACACAGGTTTGAACGCACACCAGAATGAATAAAAAGAAAGAAAAGTTCTGACTTGATAGCCATTGTTTTAAAGGAGCCTAATTTGTTTGCTGAAAGTACTCTGTGTCAGTGTGTCTTAATAAGATTACAAGATTGACTAATAGCTGTGTAAAATATATCAGCATGAAAACTGATAAAAGCAAATGCCATCATAAGAAGCCTTTAAAAATCCATATTGGAATCCATATGAAATCAGCCAATTTACCTGACAAGATGTTTCCGCAAAGTTTGTCACAAATTGAGGTTGTAAAACCTCAAATTACTACATGTAATTATAGTTTCCAACATATTTTTTTTTATTAAATTGTGAACATGTGAAGGATTGTAATACATTTTTATGGCTTCCAGTGAACACTTCTGTGTCTGTTCTAAAAGGTTCTAATCACTGATAAAAGAATGTTAGATGGAATAATACCATGACACACACTCATCCCTTCTAACTAGGTTTAACATCTAAGCTTGATTAACAAAATTATCTTAACATTGCTTTCTTTAGTACTAGTACAAAACAAATGTGAAGTTTACATACTTAATGGTAAATTAAAGGGCTAAAAAAAAAAAAATTTTGGTTATTGCTGAGAAACAGGAAAATATTTAGTAGTAGTTTTCTTCTCCAATTGATTTTACTCACATTGGAATAGTTAAAACACACAACCATTTCAGGACTTTTTCTGACTGCAGCTCAAAGCTTGAGCATGTTTTGGGCTTATGACCTTTGAACCTGCTGAATAGCAAATCTCCATGTTGGTCTCGGGTAAATAGATTATTAGAGAGCTCATTAACTCCTCCATGTCTACATTTTGAAAAGGGGAGACAGGAGAATGAAAACCGCATCAAATTATAATATTTAATATAAAATTATATTAAAAAAAACACACTCATAAAGTCTTTGCAGAATTCTTTTGTTAAAACTTTATTTAAACTTCATATGACTTAATAAAATTCTAATAAAGTATATAAAAGTTTATTCAGATTTAACTCCCAAAGTCAGGCCATTGTCTGGGTACTGTTATTTTTTTTCCTCCCATTTTATTTATTTTATATTCATACAGCAATCCACTTTGCATTAGTGTCAGTTTCCTTCAGTTTCAATGATGCTCTGTTGCCGATTGAACTTGATCCTCTCCAACCCTTCATCCACAGACTGGTTCTTAATTCTAGCTTCCGCCAAACTCAGTAGCTTGCATTTTTCAGACGGATGAGAGATCTTTCTCATATCCTGATCCACAGCTATAGAAATAAAGATCCTACTCAATTCCCACATGCAGATTTATAAAAATATAGGTAATGGACATTCTAAATTAGGGGTCTCAAAATCAGTTTCTGGAAGGACATTCAATTATTTTTGTTCAATCTATTTTTTTTTAGGTACATTACTAATGGAATTTGTCATGTAATTAGATTTCTTGCTCCAGCTGCCTATTACCACTGTTATTACTAACAGTTTTGAGTTCTCTATGTAATCACTAGCATGGAGTGAAAACTTTCATGTTTCATTTAATTCACTTTCTTATTATTTATTTCTTAACTAGCTGCAAACTAAGGAGTTGCTCATTTTGTTTTGACTTAAGTTGAAAGCTTGTCTAAAGAGACAGGAGAATTTCAGTGGGCTGCATAATGAAGGAAATTTAAAGGGCCGAGACACAAGAATAATCTAACTGGAAAGGCAAAGCTCAAAGGTAGACAGACCATAAGTAATGCCAAAATATTTAACACACACAAGTAAAGATGAACACAAAATAACAAAACAAAGATTCCAAACTACCCGATATCCTTTCTTTAAATAACCCTGACATAAAAATGTCAAATTCAATGACTCCATCAAAACACGTGGCCCGCAAATGCTGCTATTGCTGTAAACAACATCACTATGGCAAAGGAATTCAAGCATAAAATGCTGGGTACCACGAAAGAAACCAACAACAAGATGGCATCATGATAACATCATAAATAAACATGATGCAAAATAATAAATACAACATATGCATAACACATGTGAACAAAAACAAACTCACTCACACCCAGAGTGATAAAAAACTAGACTGCACAACACAGCTGGACTGATATATTATTACCACTTAATTTATAATAAACTGGTGGTGTGAAAAAAATATTTAGAAAGAAATTAAGTTTAAGGTGTTCGAATACATTGTTGCTCTGAAAATTATTATTCAGTAATATGAATAGCAAAGACTGAGAGCAGGAACAAGCTGACTAAATGATAAGTTCCATTAGCTGCAGTACTGGTATAAAATGAAAACATGTATTTTTATTTATTTATTTATTAAGTTTTATTTACTGCAGCCCTCCAGAAACTCACTCATTCTGATGAATTAAGCAATCTATAAAGGAAAGCTTCTGGTATAGACATTAAGAACTGACACAGAGCCTATTAATAAATGCAGCATAAACAAACAGCAGCAGCATAAAGAGATGGGTTGAATGAGCATCCACAAATAAAAAAATAATCGAATGAATATACAAATACTGTAGAGCTAACTTAAAAGGGTAAAACAATAAATAAATGTGAAGAACAAATTACTGTAAAGTTATTACTTTTAGCCAAAGGATTTATGTTAACTTGCAATCAGTTACTTCTTTGAGCACTGTAAGGAACTCTAATTCTATTAAAATAATTAAAAAAAACACACATCTTTTTTTCTTTCTTCAGTATATCTTCTCTTTTTCAGAATGCTCATGTTGACACTCGAATAGAATTCACCAGTACAGGTTGAGTCAAAATTATGTTAACACTAAAGGATTCTTTTTATCTCGACCACACCTTTCCAAGTTGGTGGATAGGCCGTGGTGGATCATTGCCATGGCCTCCATACTCCCCTGATTTGACACCCTGTGATTTCTGGTAATGGGATCAGGTGAAGGAATGCATGTGTATAGCAGGAAAGTTCGTGATATCAATGACCTGAAGGACAGAATACGGACTGTAGTGTCATCTTATTCCCCATGAAATGTGTGTCCAGGCTTAAATGGTAATGTTGCTTGTTGGTTTTTGTGTGTTGAACGTGATGGCGAACAGCTTGAGACATTCCTGTAAATTATCTTGCACAAAATTGTTTTCGCCATTCAAATGTTAACAATTTTGACTCACCCTGTATATAAACCTAGAACAGTGTATATGTTCTGGAAAGGAACACATTGTGAAAAATACAAGCCCACTGTTTTAATACTTGTCTTGTGCTTGTTACTTGACACGTTTGTTCGGTTTTAATTGTCATGTCAATAAGCAAACTGCCCAGTAATTAAGGAGTTCCCATTGGATTCAACCTTTACCGTGCATGTGTTAGTGATGTTGTGTTCTTTTTATTGTGCTCATCTCTTTTGTCAACTGGCCATAAACTGTGTAATGATATTGAAAGAACATATATTGTTCATCTCCTTTTACATTGTTAAGTTTGAAATTGCGTATTTTAATTATTTTAACTGTATTTGAGTACATTATGTAATCAGTCATTTGTAAAGCCTGTAACAGTGCCTGCAATCAGCAAAGAGCGATAGACAAAATTAAACCAAAATGAAGACATTCATGAAATGGAATTTCCAATTTATATGTTGTTTGGATTGTTTTGCATGCTATATTAGAAATAATGTGATGTGTTTATTGTCTTTACGTAAAAAACTTCCCTATAGTTAAATATTTATTTAACCAAAAATAGCACCCAGGAACAGTTTTGACAGTTAAATAGACAGCTAGGTTAACTGATGCCATATATTTCAATTTAAAGGGTAAATAATTAATATGCTTGCATTAGTTTAAAATTGAAATACAATCTCTCATTAGCTTTAATCAAATAAAAGAAGCTTAAGATAACATTTTGAAGCGGTAAAGAAATATAGATTAGTATCAAGAGCTTTGTATGAACACACATTTAAAAACAATGCACATATATTAAAAGCATAAGCTTTAATTTTCAAGATTAGCTTATTTTTTATTTCAACATTCATTGAATGCTTTTCAAAGAACAGATAAAAATAATTGAGCCTGATGTACAGTATACTGTTGTAGTTTAAAACAGTTTAATTGACTAGCATCTCTCCAACCAGGTTGAAATAATGCCTAATTTTCTAAAATGATTCCTTTTACAGACAGTTTTCTAAATATATAGTTCCATGTTTCTATGTTGGGTAAAGGGATGTTAGAATACCCACATTTTTGGTCAGGGTTAAAGTACATATGTTACTATAAAAAACTTACTATATGTGAAGTAAAGCATTTATTTTATTGGTTATTTAATGTTTCCAAAGCTCTTTTTAAATGTGTTTGTAACTGAATCATTACCACATTTTAAACTTTAACTACAAAAAAAAAAATCCTGTTACTTCAAAAAGACAACCATAATTACTTTAATGTTTATACCTGTAGTAGACTTTCCAACAGAAGTGAATGAATCACTGAAGAGAATCTCTACATGGTTTAACAGAAATTCCACCACAACTGACTGGACCCGAACTTCCTTGAAAGCATCCGTGCCACACAGCCCAATTGATTCAATCTCCTTCGATCTAGAAAAGAAAATTGCTTTAAATATCTAGGAATACTTTGTTTATCCTTATTTTGGTCAAATTTTTTCCTCAAAGTTTCTCTTTCACATATCAGTTTTTAGTTAAGGTAAACAAACAGACTTTACTACGGCACACTGCATTACTGTACATTGTAACAATATACAAAGTCAGGATGTACCGATTTATTTATGATTAGAGGTTAACCATTCTAAACTGACAGTTATTCTGTGTTGTTTAATAAACTGTGCATTTTCTTTAGCCATACTGAAACAAAGATGATGTTAAATATTTATTAAATGCTTACAGACATAAAATAATCTTTGGCTCACAGCATGGTCCATTAAGAAATGACTGAGTTTCACTGAAATTATCAAGACCAATTGAAAATATCCAAACAGCCACATAACAGATGTACTAGCAGATTTCAATTCTAAGAACCCTTGGTAAAGAAACCCTTGCATTGTACTCCATTTCGACATAAAACCGTGTCTCTAGATGGGTGGAAAACACACATATCATGCAAACTCCAAAAATACTGGTAATACTAGGAAATTACACAGGGTTTACAATTGTACAACTGCAGCTCTAAGCTCAATATAAAGAAATCTACAGTTTTGAACTGAACATCAGTTTGTTAGCTGATCATGCCCTCCTTTTTTATTTAGAAAAAAGTAAATTTTTGATATGGATCTCATACTGAGCAGAGGACAAAAGTAATTTGCACCTAAGAATGAATTTCAAGTCCGTGTAGAACACAAAAGACATCCTTTTTGCCAATACTTAATGATATTATATTTGCTAAAATGATACTATAATGCTGAAAAACACTACAAATGGGAAGTTTACTTTTCTACTTACCGAAGTAGGTTTGGTGCCCAGACAATTGCCAGGTTCTTGATATGCATGTTGGTTTTTGAGCAACATAGTGCAAGTTGAGACAAGTGCTTCAATAAGAACTCAAGAGTTCTACAAAAACAAAAACGCATACATTTCAGCTCATATCTTGCAAAACAAAAAAAACATTCATAACATTATTTTCAAATGTCAAGGATGTGATGATGCTACCTGGTGCATCATGATACAGTTGGTAAATATTTCTGATATATAATACTTTTATATACTTTCTGATATAATTACAGAGAAGGAATCCATGAACAGATTTTACAACTGATTAATAAGAAAGTGGAACGTTTCTAATTTATACTAATAGCCAAAGAGGCCTATAGAACGCTTCTATAAATATGAAGCTTGGCAATAACCTGAAAATAATTGACACATCACTTTTCTTTGCACACTCATATTTATTGTAAATCCACTAGCCAAAAAGAACATTCCTTCAAACAGTAAATAAATAAAATGAAAAAAATATGATCATTGGAAAAAAAGGAATACAGTACTAAGAAATTTCTTGTTATCACATGCAATGTACCTCTACCTTTAGATTTACTTGTGATAATTATGTTTCATTATTTTCTATCTGCATTGAGAAAAACTTGATTACATCGATTAATTAAAATTTCAAAAACTCAGAAAAGTTAATTTACTTTTTCAAAATGTAAATCTTGCTGTCATTTCCCCAAAACACTATTCATTGAATGAAGCTGTGTTTAGTAATATCTCTCTACCTTAAAACCAAAACTTGTTTGTTCTTCATGAGCAACTTTGATTTTCATGTGATAGCATTTAAAATTGTCCACCCAAGTACCTGTCATTTTTATGACATATAATGTAAGCTTTGTCCCCTTTGGGTTAGAGAGAGAGATCTGGGATAGAGTGAGTGGCATGAAATACTACAGTGTGATCTATTAACAGAGAAATAGTGACCTTCAGGAATAGCAGTATAATGGTAAGCACGTTTGTCTTTCTAGCAGGAAATTCAGGGTCAATTACTAGGAAACACAGCCATACCAACATAAATAGAGCCAACTTGGTGTCTGTATGCATGTATGTATATTTCATTTGGCATTAATTAAAACCAGCTGCAAAGAGTTTCACGAAAACTGTGAGGATAAATTAGGGACAGTCAATCCTACAATACAAGATAATACCGTCTCAGTGTAATGACAGGGAGGGCTAAAGGAGTCTGATCATGTTTGATTACAGTAGCTCAAAAGTACTAGGGTGTTGTACCGTGTTAGCCATTATGAATGTTAAGGGGCCCAAGTTGCCTCAAAAGCTTGCATATTGTAATCTTTTTAGTTAGCCAATAAAAGGTGTCATTTTACTTGACTTATCATAGACTATATTGAGCTACTGAGATCAGATGCTAACTTTAAAGAGGACTGGCTGACACTGAATGACAATCCAACTGGGATAGCAGAATGAATAGCCACAATCTTAACAGTGGTCAAGGAAATTCCATATTTATAACACAGATTACTCTCATCCTATCAAATTAAATCTAATATTTTAAAAACTTTGAAAGAATACCTGGACAATGCTAGTAAAGCAAAACTAGTATACATTTTTCATCTTATTAGGAGTTGCTTGCACACAAGAACACTGTTAACTTAATGCCAGCATAATTTACTTTGATGTAATGCTTTTAGTACTTGTCTTCACCAATTAATGTTCTGTTTTGTAACAGTCAATACTTAGTTTGATTGCTTGTGAATATTGCAATTTAATAGTCTAGTTTGCAATTTGGGATTAATAAAGTTTAACTAATCTAATCTAATCTAAAATGCTTTCAGAGGGTTTACATTATAAAAGGCACTACAGAAGCATTTGAAAACTGCACTGAGTAGCCACAATTATTTTAAAAATACCTCTGCAGCCAGCGACTTCTATTAACACAATATCACAGTAACACTTTTAAGTTAATGCCAGGGCTAGCTATCAGCATTTAAAATAACAATAGCAGCAAATCAAGTCTTAAAGGAAGGAAAATTAGGTGTGAGTGTCCATTTTTGCTTATTCTATTAAGATTGTATTGCTGCTTTAAAAACTGAGTAGTATATAAATACTACTGTCTATATGAAGTGTTGAAATGCAACTGCATTTATACTTTTTTTTTTTTTAGAGTTAATTATGTATGCTGAAGATTGTAAACAACAAAAAATATTCTTATATCTTTCATATAAAGTTTTAAATTGCCAAGGCCATTCTTACCAATGTGAACTTGTCATTAATTATAAACCAGCATGAACATCAGGATTTTTAGATGCCAGCCTTCTAAAGATTCTAAGGATTAACAATATAACATTAAAAAGCTAAGCTTTTAGTTACACTGCCCCAAATGATCGGCTTAGTTCTATAGTTCTCAGCTTTTCAAAACAGACTCAAGACTCAGTACTTTAGTCTAGCATACCCTGAGCTGCTGATTAGCGATAAACACTGCATCTCTGTTTGTTGGCTATTTGTATCAAAAATTAAGCAATACATTAAATTATGGATAGTAACTAACCCATGTCTACTCTGTTTCACTCCTCAGTGTCCTGCTGCACTCTGCTCTACTTCCAAGCAGCTTTCCTGCTCATGGAAAGACATCTGAGATACTAAGAGCTTTGGAACCAAAGGATGAAAAAAAACTATGTTGTCATATTAGACAGCCCAGCACAGACTTTCCTGCCGAATGCCCAGGATAAGGTGGATAGACAGTTTGCCTAGATCACCCAGACTGTAACTGTATATATAACTATAACTAGGCATGGGTAGAAATATTGACATTCCGATTAATAGTTATTTTTCATTTAGATGATTTGATACTGAATCTTAACGTCTCAAGACTGATCTTGTGAATCTCTATCCTGCTCAATTACAATATGTAGATTTTTGCTTATCTTCATGTTTTGGCATCCGATCCGGCAGATGGCGCCAATGCGCCTGTTAAGGCTTTCTACAGAAAATGCACTTTACTATCTTGCATAAAATAGTGTGTCCTCTTTAACTGAAATCAGTCTCTTAAACACTTAAGTCAGATGTACAGACTTCAGATATGGCTTCAGATAGTGCGTTTGTAAAGAGTAACTGGATAAAAGCAAAACCATATGTAAGCTATGTAATTCAGACATTAATTATTGTTGTAACACACCAAATCTGACAAATAATTTACCCCAACGTCACCCATAAGCATAATCTCAATCAATATCCAAATGAGAAGAGCCTAAACAATCCACACTGGATACGGCGGGTAGCTCCAAGTTTACATTTAATTTGCCTCATGCTTAAAAAATAACAATCTATAGCAGTATTTAATCTGTGAAGATATGAGATCCTACACCATTGATGAAAATGAGGGATTTTAACATATTATATAGGTTTTTGAACCGTGGTATGCTATACCAACCAGAAAGCTATCAAGTGAAGTTATTGTACCAGGGCTTTAGGAAGATCTCAAGTAGAAAATTGAGACATCTCTCAGAACAGCAGAGAGAGTAGCCCTAACTTGAGACAGCTGAACACCCAGGACAGTAGATTCCTATGTGACAATCACACACTAAAAACTGGTCACTTGTGGCGGATGTGTTGCACACAAGCACGCTGAATGTCAGTCACACTGACAGCAACCTCACTGCCTATACACAAAGCTGCTATGATGACTCGCTGTTGTTCTAAAAACCTTTCTAGAATTTCTAATGCGCTCTTCAACTGCATGACTGCATCAATCACAAGTTGGTATTTTGCCACGTCCAATAAACATTGCTCCTCTTTAAGCACGTGGCTAGCTGTACTGCTACGATGGAAAAAGTTTGCAATGCGCCTCTCCCGGCAAAAGCAAGTGATACAAATGTGAGCATGTGCGAAAAGAAGCCGACTTGAAGTAGCTCCATAACAGCGGCCTTATGAGTCATGATGGCCTGTTCTTTTCCTGTTATGTTCCATTCATTCAATGCCACTGTCAACAGGCATCAGCTCTAGATCCTTGTTTTAAAATGCTTCATTTTTGTCTGATGACTGGCAGAGCACATTTAAGACTGATTAAGGTGACTGCTACAAGTGAACAACTAAAGATAATTTTAACTTGAAGAATTATAGAAAGACACAAGTCTTCGCGCTGTATCTTTAATTTCAAATGATTGACGACTATTTTAATTGTCCAACAGGGGAATAAATTTGGCTGTTTAGTTGAAGGGTGTCTACATGGAGATTCATAACATACAAATAGGTTATTGAATAACATTATTTCTGAACAACACTATTTCAGAAGCAATATTTGACCATTTCATAATATTAATCACAAGATAATAGATGTTTTATAAAGTAGATACCATTGCATCGTATTAAAACAAGAAGGCCCCCCATAATATGCGTGGACTCTGATGTGGTGATACATGTTCAGTTATGGTGATTATTGAAAGAGTGTGGTGCTGTGAATTTTTTTTTTTTTATTTTAGAAAGTGACATTATACTTTGTTACACATCTTTCAAAATACCGATGTCAACTGTTCATTGCTAATCAAGTACTGCTTCTTATGAAGTCACTATGCAGACACCTTTCAAATAAAGTGTTACATTAATGTGACAAATATCAGTATTAATCTTCTCTATGCAGGGTTAAGTAATTTCCACTACTTCAAATATATCACTGCATGCTAATTCAGTACAGATCAAATCGGGACATAAATGCTGATACCCAGCCTTATATCTGACAAGAGCTTTTATTTTTTCCAGCACTGCTGCTGACTGGAGTTTTTTTTTTTCCTCTTTTCTGTTGTCAAATTGCCACTGCTCAACAATAATATAAGGTTCTATTTATGTTAATCAGTCTGGAACAGTTTCTACTATAGGTGTAGACAAATCTGTATTATGTGTATACAGCATGTAAATAATAGTTTGTAAAGTTTGTAAGTGCATTTCACCTACGAACAGATCACAACGCTCAGTGCCTGAAGTGAAGAGTGCTATAGAGAAAAAAAAAAATTGAATTTTAAATTTTCACTGCATGTATTTCTAAAATATCTACAAGCTGTGTAGATTTTCAGTTGCATTTAAGACCATAGCTCTCAGCCCCAAGGACTAGGCTTTAATTCCCAATGAGATCACTATTTGTGAGTTGATCATACTTGTGTGTTCATCGGTTTCCTCCAGGTGGTCAAGTGGCATGACACCTACCAAGGATATGCATGTTAGGGAAAGATGGTCTTCTAAATTTGGCAAGTTTTGAAGACGTGTGGATACAAGTTTCTTTGCCCTGTGAAATTCTGGGATATGTTCCAATTTTGGCTAACACCAACATAGGCTTCAGCGCTTATTATAACCTTATCATGGACCAGGATGGTTAGATGACAGACAAACTCTGTTTACTTCTTACCTGTAATGAGGTGGAGGAAGTTGCTGAATAACGTCATGAATTTTAATCAATCTTTCTTCTTCAGTGCTGACTGACATCGAGTCCTACGAAATACATGCATAGTGATTATTCTGTTTTTATTCTATTCTATTCTATTCTGCCTCAGTGCTACGTACATTGTTTAAACTTGCTAGGATATAGCACTAATCTATTATCAACAATACGTTGAACTTATGTTGGGAGGAAAAACCACTCAAATATAAATAAAAAAGTCATCACAAACACACAAATTATTTGTTAATGCTTAAAATGATAAAATAAAACCACTCAAATATAAATAAAAAGTCATCACAAACAGACAAATTATTTGTTAATGCTTAAAATGATAAAATAAATCATGCTATTCTTAATAGGGTTCTACCTTTTGTTATATATTTTAAATGATTCTTACAATAGAACAGAGCAGCATGTGTGAATAGTGCAACTTAGTTTGAGGTGTGCCTGTAATGGACCATGATTTAAATGTATTCCCATAAATGCTCAAAACTCTGGGAGAACAAAGCCTATCTCAACATATGCTGTAACTGACAAAATACAATTGCAATTAAAAATGATCTAATCTAGAGCTATGATTTAATACATCAAAAAGAGATACCCTTATTAAACTGGCAAATGTAACCTTCATATAACCTGATCATAGTACATAGTACCTAAACAGCTTAAAACAGTGATTGCATGTGTTATGAAATCTGGGCTCCTTCTAGTTCTAGAGCACAGCCACTCTGATATATTCTGCACTTAATACAAGGTGTTATTTAAGATGGACTTGATATTGTCTTCTAGAATTTCTAATTGTAGTATACTCAAACAAAATCATATGGTATTTTAAATACAAGACTTTGCCATATGAGGACAAGAAATGAATAGTCCAAGACTAAAAACTGTGCCATTTCTATTTTTACATAAACTCACACCAGAAGCCTGGAACCCAAAACTGAACAGTTTTATAGTATTTCTGTCAAGGCCTTGATGGAACCTACAATATCATATTTTCAACTAGTTAATTCAACTGTTTTGATGCTGCATATGTCTTTTACCTATACCAAAAAATTTCTGTTATGTAAAAAAAAAAAAAACATTTATTGATTTATTTGAAAGTTATAATTGCGAGCCCAAAGTAGAAATGAATTTTAGAAAAAATGAATACAATATATGTTATTATGATGGATAAAAACCACAACAAATGCACCATGGCAACAGTAAGAGCTCAAACTTGTGTTGCATACTAAATGTAAAAGAGTATTTTTAAGATATGACAGTCAGTACCTGGTGCTTATTGGGAGACAAAGCCTATGCTCACCCTAAAGTCAGGTAAGGACATAAATGAATACTCAAGAAACATCAAAAACAGGAAATTCCAGAAAAAAGATGTGCTATAGACTAAACGAAGCATTTTCCTTGCAGTTGCACAGCAAGACTTAGGGCGAGGAAATATCAGTATATATTTGGTGTCTCAAAGGTTTATACATAGTGAGAAGCACAGACTTACCTTCTGTTGATGTATTAAGTTGTTTTTTTTGTTTTTTAAGTAATTAGCATTCCTTAAACTATTATAAAATAAACAGGAAATCACTACAGTTGAACAGGTCTTGGTCCATACTTCCAGCAAAATACATAGGGAGTGTGTGTGTGTGTGTGTAAGAATGGAAGCAAAGGTTTATGACACGGTTTGCATATTTGTAGCTGGAGATCCACAAAAGGAAGAGGGGTCACGTACCTTAGAATAGTTTTTTTTTTATTCCTAAGCTTTCAACCACCTACCAGGTGTCATCATCAGAAATGATTAGACATACAGGAATAAAAGGCAATGTATAGTAAGTGAGGGTTGCGTAATTAAAACTCAATTAACAGACACTGGGACTTGAACACAGCATATGCAGACTTAAGAAGAAGAAAATCCAAATAATAAATAAAGACTTTATGACCAACAGCTTTCCGAACTCCACCTTATCGGTCCACTCTCCCCCCCTTACAACAATCCTCGCTATCTATTGCCTTCGATTCCTATATGTCTAATCATTTTCCTCTGATGATGATGACACCTATTAGGTTGTCTAAAGCTTAGGAATAAAAAACTATTTTATAATTTGTGACTCATCTTCTCCCTTTGTGGATATACAGCTACACACACACACACACACGCAAGCCTGGATTAAGACCCTCATAGGCGATGTAATAAATAGAGCTCCTTAACAACATGCTATCAGCACATGCTCACAACCTCCCCTCCTTAACAGAGATTTTATCATACTTTTTAACAATGTAGTGTGCATACACCTGGTCCTTCAATGCAGTGTAGTAATTCATACTCTTACTTTCGTTTCACCCTGAGGGTTTGGTGGGTCAGTCTTGGTGAATTTTTTGAACAGTCAAATAATTGTTTAATTGAACACTCCTTGCTAATTTTGCTGCATGCACACACAAGGTTGGTAATTGGCGAAAAGTGCCCTGGGCACCCTGATGGTAGTTCTACCCCTGCATATATGTCCCATTTCTGGCTTAACAAGTTATGCTAAGTCAGGCATATTCAACATATAATAATGCTTCTAATTTTACATTGCTGAATGTTACTGTAACCAAGGAAAAAATACAGATGTAGGTCACATCAGATTTCAAGGTAACCCGATGTCAGAAAAAAGTGTTCTAGATATAAATGATCTCCGCATATTAACTTTATATTATTACATCCACAGAGAAGCAAACATTTATACTCACAGCAAATTTATCGTACAGCTGATAGGTGAGGAGAGGGTTGGGTAGCTCTCGAAAGTAGAGTTTACACAAAGAACCCACACAGTGGATGTCTTGCATGTACACATCATTAGTCAATTCTGGGATGATCTCACTGTCAAACTCATGCCTGAGGGGAACAGGAATTGCTTAGGAGAAAATTACATCTTCAATAGTATTAAAAATACCCGAATTCACCAAAATATAAAATTGTTACATATAATTTATCTTTGAATGGGAAAATGTAAACAAGTGATAAACAAAAATCTGCAAAACTAAGTGTATATGCTATGTACTGTACATACATACACATAATCTTCTTTTAAAGTTCTAAACCCTGATGAAATAACTCTAAGAAAACAGCACTTAATATCCTAAGGAAGTTTCTCATATAGATAAGTGCATTCTTTCTAAAAGTCAAGGTTGTTTGATTATAAATATTTTGGGAAATATTTTAAAATACAATGTAGAATGAAGAACATGAAGAATGTAATGTACTATACATCAGAATAGGACTGTTTATTTATACATGTTTAGGAATAAATTACTTTAGGCATATTGAGACTAATCTGTACATACCTTAGTTTTTGAATGTTAGAAGAAATACCAGAGTGTCTATAAATTCCATCAACTATTCCATGTTTTTCAATAAACTCTGAACAACTTCTCAAAACCTGTGGAACTAAAGTTAGTAACAAGAAAAGGTATTCAGAACAAAGATAAAAAAACAAAAGATAACATTTTTTAAACAATATAATGTGCAACATGGTTATTGTTTCAAAGTTTTGCAAGTTTCTCTAAATTATAAGAATTCTAACAATGACGACTGTCACATGAACTACCTATTAGCCATAAACTAAATAGCCTCAACAGGTACACATCTTAATCTGAGATTAGGACTGCTAGCTGCTTGCCACATATTCTCCCCCTCTGCACAATTCTTGGGTACTTTCGTCTCTCTTAATTTTTCATTTGCTTCTGTGTCTCAGCACCCATCTCATCTGCCAGAGAAATGCACTGTGTTCTCCGACTCAATTCTGAGATCAACTATTTCTGGAAGAACATAGTCATTTTTAACCCTATCTGATATTCCACTTTGGGATCAGTGGCAAACCCAATACAGATAACAAGGGCATCAGGTCACTGTATTCACTCTTTGTCCCTGGTTTCCTGCAGCAGCCATATCTGATCCGTGGTCCCTTACTCTTGACAACTACCAGTATTGCCCCAACAGTTTCCCTATATGAATATGTGGTGCCTACATCATTACATCCTACTTCTTCTACATGGAAAACATTTGAAGCCATCTAATGTTCTAGAAAAGTTTCCATGACTCCCTTTCCAGCCGCTGATGACTGCTCTTTCAATTCAGGTTTACAGGGAGCTGGTTGATCAACTTTTTTTTTTGTATTAAAAAAAAAAAAAGGGACTTAATACTTGTGACTGGAAAAACTTTTTCCAAGTAGGAAGTGTTCCAGGCCCATCCCCAGTTTTATCTGCACAATGCTAATTTTACCCCTGGCATTCCCATTCCAACTAGGCAAACCGTAACTAGATAAGACTTTTAAGACATTTCCAGTTGTCACCCACCAACCACCCTCCCAGAGCAATAAACAAATTAATTTAATTTTAAAGAGAGTTAATTCTTTTCATAATATTTTACGGAAAAAGTACTTTTAGGATTATACAAATGAAAAAATCATATTCACCTTTACTAATTATTACCATTTCTGTAAACTGGCACACCACACAATATGCAAAAACACTGTATACATAATATTACCTTCATGGCCTGAATTAAGCAGATGTTCCCCAAGGTCACAACCAAACACCCTCTCCTTCAGTATTCCTCTTTGCTTTAACTTTTGTTTGCTTGGACGTGACTTCATGAAGGTCCTTAGAAAGCCAATCAGTTTTCCATGCTTTTTAGAGACTAAACACAGGAAAAAAATGGTACATAGACCTTTTGATTTCTACATACATACTTAAGTCTCAGAGGAATCAACGTAAGTATTATGCTAAGTACATTCATAAAAATGCATTTATTTTCTACAAAATTCTCATACCACTCTGACATATGGTCTTAAATGTGTTTTTCTAAACAATTTTAATCCTTTCGGGAGCCACCTGTTAGCTTCATCAAAAAAGACATAAAAGTTAATTCCAAATATTGTCTTTACTGAAGTTTTACAGTAAAAGCATAAGTTTAAAAAGTATTTGCATGTTAATTTCAAAGCCAAACAGAACGAAAACGTATAACGCAATGAATACCTCTAACGCAACATGAAACAATTTTCTTTCAAATTATTACGTTTTACTATTTTTTACTATTAATTGCTCGCTGTAATGTAAAAAATAGTTAGTAGTTCTATTATGCATATGTTACAATTCCCATGAAAAGAATCTGTTTAAATTGTACATCAGCATCCCCATATGCAACTGGCAGAGCTAAAAATGGTTGAGAGGAGGATGTGACTTGAAAAAAATCTCATTGCCAAGGTCTCAGTTCGTTGGACTTGAAAAAATCTTCCAAAAAATCTCGTCGCTGGATTTTTTTTATATATTAGAGACAATATACACTCACCTAAAGGATTATTAGGACCACCATACTAATACGGTGTTTGACCCCTTTCGCCGGAACTGCCTTAATTCTACGTGGCATTGATTCAACAAGGTGCTGAAAGCATTCTTTAGAAATGTTGGCCCATATTGATAGGATAGCATCTAGCAGTTGATGGAGATTTGTGGGATGCACATCCAGGGCACGAAGCTCCCATTCCACCACATCCCAAAGATGCTCTATTGGGTTGAGATCTGGTGACTGTGGGGGCCATTTTAGTACAGTGAACTCATTGTCATGTTCAAGAAACCAATTTGAAATGATTCGAGCTTTGTGACATGGTGCATTATCCTGCTGGAAGTAGCCATCAGAGGATGGGTACATGGTGGTCATGAAGGGATGGACATGGTCAGAAACAATGCTCAGGTAGCCCGTGGCATTTAAACGATGCCCAATTGGCACTAAGGGGCCTAAAGTGTGCCAAGAAAACATCCCCCACACCATTACACCACCACCACCAGCCTGCACAGTGATAACAAGGCATGATGGATCCATGTTCTCATTCCGTTTACGTCAAATTCTGACTCTACCATTTGAATGTCTCAACAGAAATCGAGACTCATCAGACCAGGCAACATTTTTCCAGTCTTCAACTGTCCAATTTTGGTGAGCTCAAGCAAATTGTAGCCTCTTTTTCCTATTTCCTAAGTGGTACCCGGTGGGGTCTTCTGCTGTTGTAGCCCATCCGCCTCAAGGTTGGGCGTGTTGTGGCTTCACAAATGCTTTGCTGCATACCTCGGTTGTAACGAGTGGTTATTTCAGTCAAAGTTGCTCTTCTATCAGCTTGAATCAGTCGGCCCATTCTCCTCTGACCTCTAGCATCAACAAGGCATTTTCGCCCACAGGACTGCCACATACTGGATGTTTTTCCCTTTTCACACCATTCTTTGTAAACCCTAGAAATGGTTGTGCGTGAAAATCCCAGTAACTGAGCAGATTGTGAAATACTCAGTCCGGCCCGTCTGGCACCAACAACCGTGCCACGCTCCAAATTACTTAAATCACCTTTCTTTCCCATTCTGACATTCAGTTTGGAGTTCAGGAGATTGTCTTGACCAGGACCACACCCCTAAATGCATTGAAGCAACTGCCATGTGATTGGTTGATTAGATAATTGCATTAATGAGAAATTGAACAGGTGTTCCTAATAATCCCTTAGTTGAGTGTATATACATACACACTCACACCCTTACTGAAATGTCACATTTTGGCGGATCCTTTTAGGACCTTGCAACTAATATTTTATTTAAAAACAAAAAGGACAAATTTTAGGTTAAATACTTGTTTAGTGCAGTATACAATCCTCACTATAAATATCAATACGGTTGCAATGCAATCAATCAGGTTTGAAATAATTTATAAAGGTAATTTGACCTGAAATTACTTAAGCTTTTCCAATTATATCTAAAATGTGCTGCTCTTGCATGATTTAACTAAAGTAATATTAGTTGTATATTTATTCTTCCCAAGAATGATCCATCAATATAAAAAAAAGAAAAAACACACATTTCCTGAAAAAGATAGCATCTTATAACTAAAAATTCTAGGGATTTTTTACCCGATGAAGGTGAAATTGACCCTGTTACAGCCACAGCTCCCGTTTTTGAACCAGCACTTTCCAAGTCTGCAGTTAAACAAATGAAAACAAAAATCATTTTTCATGTAAATTATACATTGAGTAACAACCTGTTATTTATAAAGTCACAATTCACAAACTGACACTGCTATAGTTGTCATATCTTTAAGGACTCAAGTCCCAGGTAACAATGTAAACACCTCAGTATTTTTCTCTCAAAGCAGAATGGCACTGAACGTCATACATCTGATAAGACATTTCATAGGGGCTTATTAAATTAACCCAGTGTTATTCATACTTGACCTCTCAGAAAGACTCCTTGGGTTGTTCCTTTTAAACAAACATTTAGGCATCCCTTAACTGGGTTCTCCAAGAAAACTATACTACCCAGATTCTCCAAACTTGGAGTGATGTCAATATACTAAAGTGCTTAATTTGTGCTTTATTTAATGGAAAAATGTTTATTTTAATGACACAACAAAAATAGTCAACAGTGACCTAATGTTCCTTAAAAAGAATCATCTGCATTTTTAACAAGATAAACATTGATGTGCTAAGATGACACATGTATTGATAACGATGGAACAGTGAAGAAGTTGTAGGTAACAATGCCTCGAAAGCTTACATATTGTAATCTTTTTAGCTAGCCAATAAAAGATGTCATTTTGCTTGACTTTTTTTAAGAAAAGCCAGAAAAATCAAATAAAAACCAGACACGTGATTAAAGAAAAATAGATTTTACTAAATGGAAGAATAGTGAGTAGCCAGCAGAAAAAAAAATTGTGTACACGATATGTACGATAAAAATATACAAATAAAACATACAAAAAAAACAAAAACCAACATACATATAAAAGAATGACAATATTAAAATAAAATCTGCATGCCCTTAGGATATGGGAGCAAAGCAACAGTACATGGATATGTGTAAGTAGCCCCTGCATTAGACTGGCACTCTATCCTGGGTTGGTTACTAAATTGTTCTTTATGCTGCCAGACAGACTTACAGTGTCAAACAACCCATAATTGGATTATGTGGATTCACTTCCTTAATTTTTTTTTCCTCCCATAAAGGAAACTATGCCATTTCTTTATATATAGGCAGCATCACTAGAGGATACTTTGAATCACAGCCTAGATATTATCTGTGTGAACTTTTTATATCATACTCTTGTCTGTGTAGATTTTTATCCTGGTACTTTGGTTTCCATTCCGTATTCCAATGACATGTACGTGAAATTTATTGGTGACTATAAATGTTCTGCTATGAGTTAGTGGGTAAGTGTACAAGTGTGCTGTATGATGGACAGGAATGGTACCCTCTGCAATAGCTTCAGCACCCTGAAACTTTGATAATGAATTAACCAACTTATAAACTGACATAAGATGGTCAGTCCAATCAGTATCCTGTATCCCTATGCTGAATTTATGTTTAAATTTATTATACTGCAAACAGTCAGTCAATCAGTCATGCTCTAGTCCTGAACAGGGTCGCGGGTGGTATTGGAACTTATCACAGCTAGCACAATGCGCAATGTCCAGTCCATTGCAGGGCAAACACACACACACACACACTACACGCACAACCCAACCACAGACTAGAGCCAATTCAGTACCGCCGGGAGGAATCAGGAGCACCTGAAGAAAACCCATGTAAACATGGTGAGAGACCATGTAAACTCTTGCAGGATGTGAACCATGGCATTTTTACTGTGGGGCAGCAGCACTACCACTGTAGCACTGTGCTGCCTACTATGTAAACAGCTGGATGAAAATATCACTTGGTTGTCTCCCACAGTCTGAGAGTAGTGCAATACTAACAGACATTGAATACAAACACAGACAGAGAATGTAATAGGCATACATTTAAAGAAACATCTGATGATAAATACAACAAACAGTCATGAAGTACTCAGTAGAAGCAGCTGCTTTATGACCTAACAATAAAAAAGTCCCTGAATCTAGTGGTTCAAGTGCTAATGGCCTCGCATTGCTTTCCAGAATGGATAGGACAGATGAAAAGTGACAGTGCAGTAGAGTTCAGGGATTTAATAATGCCGTTTTCTTCTTAAAGAGTATACAATACATTATGCATGTCTTGGGCAGTGAGGAGAGCTATGTGCCAGTAATATTCTGTACCGACCTCACCACCCTTTGTGATGCTTTGTAGTTCTGTCATGAGCAGGTGCTGTAACACAGTGTCACGTAGCCAATGGGGACAGACTTCACTGTGCACCTTGTAGAAATAAGTGAGCAGCTTGACAATACCCAAGCTGTGTTATGCCCACTTTAAGACATCATTGATGGCGACAAGAAATTTGAAGCTGCAGAATCTTTTCGTGGTATACCCAACCTTCTGAAATGTATGATCTTTAAATGAAAGCTTATTGCCATGGCACTGCACACAGGGCCAGAAAGCAAGTCTTCTCTTTGTAAGCCATCTCATTATTTTTTCGAATTAGGCCTATAATGGAAGTTACATGAGCAAATTTAATGATGGAGCTACAGCTGTGTCTGTCCAGTCGTAAAGGATAAGAAGTACAGTGGAGGCTCAGAACACTACCCTGCAAGTGCTTGCATTTAGGACCAGTGTGAAAGAAAGTCTGTTACATGGCTTTCATTGCAGAGTGTAAATTAGTTTACATTAATATACAAATACATTAATACACTATACTAATACATTGATTCATTGTTGTAGCACAAAGTGGTTGTGCAGGGTCCTAAATATTCCAAATATAAGCTAGAATTCAGCAGAGCTGCTAACATCTCTAATACATATGTGTGTAGCAAACAATACTAAAGATATTTTAGAGGTCAACATTACATTTTTGTGAAATAGAGAAGACAAGCAGCTAATGTTGCCATTGCTAGCATGCATTCAGAGCATTCGTGGGCCAGCACAAGCTATACCTTGTTTAAGTCCTGCAGCATTCACGGCCTGAGACAGTTTCTCATTGATCAGCTCTACACATTCACTTGGAAAAAAGCCAACCTGTAAGCAGGAAACAGATTACTTCACATCACAGAAATTTATAACACGATTAAAACCTGATACATCCAATCTAATTCAATTTATTCTTGTACAGTGCTCTTCATGAAGGTATAAAAGCACTTACACAAATTTACAGGTATATTATGATAACAGGAAAGTACAAAACCCTTAATTTATATACAGAGGTAAACATTTTAAAGTAAACTGTAAAGAAGAAATCAATTGTAATGAGTTAAATATAAGCAACACACCAAAGAAAAAGAATTGAAAGACAAGAAAAATGTATGAGAATAATGCATTGTTCAGCATGTTAAATGACTTCCAAATTGAACATTTCTTTGCAGACGAAGCCTTTTTGCTTTTTAAAAATGCATAAAAGAAAATTAAGAGTCTTTGGGAGAAATGCCAAGATTAATTTATGTTTTAATTGAGTTTCTATGTTTTGCCTTTCAAGTTTGTTGACTAGAAGTATAGTCAATGAAGCAGAAGATGCAGACTTCAAATAGAAATGAGCCTTTTTAAGTGGAAAACATTTAATTCAATGACTTTCCAATAGATTAACAAAGTAATCCGAAAATGCACATGAAAAAGGGTTACTTCTCAGCAAGTCTATTATACTTCACAGCATTTACATGGACTTCATATACTGCTCAAAAACATTATGGGAATGCATAATCATCACAATCTAAAACCAAGTCAATTAAGCTTCAGGAATATCAATCTTTTCAGTTAGGAAGCATAAACGATTATGAATCAACTTCACCTGCTTTGGTACAAATGAAAGTGTAGTTGCACTGAAAAGCCTCGAAAATGGGAATGCAGTTGGGGGCCACAGACAATTGCTCTCTGCTTACATTTTTTGCTCAGTATATAAAGTCTCTGAATACAGACTAACAATTCAATGAGGCCTAGGGCCAACAAGGTATTGTGTCATGCAATGACAAGTTGCGCTCCAGCTATGATGAAAATAAAACAGACTTGCACTAAAGAAACTATATATAGCAGATACAGAGGGCCCAGTTACATTTTGCCACCCATCCAAAAAAAAAAAAAATCTTTCAGCAAAGCAAGCTCACAAATATTTATATGAAATGATACCAGTTTTCCTCTGACTTTGAAAGCCCCAACTAAATATTGAGTGATGTACATGCTCATACTTTTCATGTTCATACCTTTCAATTAGCCAACATTTCTAAAAATCCATCTTTTGCATTGGTCTTAATTGATATTCCAATTTTCCGAGATACTGAATTTGGGACTTTCATTAGTTGTCAGTTATAATCGTCAAAATTAAAAGAAATAAACATTTGAAATACATCAGTCTGTGTGTAATGAATGAATCTAATATACAAGTTTCACTTTTTGAATGGAATTACTGAAATAAATCAACTTTGTCATGATATTCTAATTTTTTTGACTAGCACCTGTACACAAAATCAGAATTTGGTGAATGGTGAGCTCCCACCCTTGAATAAGAGCAACACAAAAATTGAGGTCTTTTAATGTGAATACAGTCAAAAAGGCTAAAACACAATAAAGCAATTATTTGTTTACTTTGCTTACTCCAATTAATGGCATCAAGAGAGTTCTGAATTGTAATTTTTCATCACTATGAGCCAGAAGTGGTTCATTCTTTCACTTGTTGCCTTCCATGGATAAAATAACACTCCTCAGTACTGTGATGATGGCATATTGGGACTAGCTTTTGTGCCTCAAAGATCCTTAGAGCTCTGTTGTTTGGGTAGATGTGCTCCCGTTAGTTATATCCATTGAATCTTGGTTTAAAGGCAGTTGCCAGACAAACAACAACTTTGTCACTTGGAACATGGATATCGGAAACCAGTCGAGGAACAAGGTGGGGAGTGAGGTTTCCCAACATGTACTCACATTGGCTGGTTGACATTACCCAAAATGCTGCACGGCACCATCATGTGAGATGCATGCAAGAGGTTGAAAATACTGACTAGACACAGCAGGACTTGCTTCTATGCACAGTGCTGGCTCTGCAGATGCACTTCTTGATCAAGGGAGTTCTCATTGCTGTTCAGTAGTCACCTCACATGAGAGGCCTGTGGTGGGTTGTTCAACCTGCAGGCCAAAAAGGTGGCAGCTGTGGCAGTGGCAGAAGTGAAGCCTTGTGTGGGAGTAGTTTAGTCAGGTCAAGAAGCCTAACTTTTTAGATGGCCTGAAGGACACTCTTTTTCCATTATCTTTGATAGTCAATGTTTCACAAAGTGCATTTGCAAACAACTACTCAGATTCACTTGAATAACTGCAGTCTTAATCACAGCAGCTCGTGAGAGCCTATGGAATGCTGCCACATTTTTGTTTTGTTCAGAACATATAAACAGGAATTGATAAAAACTAACCATTATCATTTTGGTACATAACTAGACCTTCATTTGCTATTTTTTCCACAACAAAAAAGATGACTAAATAGAAAAACATAAGCAAATAAAAAAGAGAAAGTTTGCTGATGTTCATGCATCACCTGTTAGTCACCAGAAGCAAATTATAAAACAAAACAAAAAAAGCTTTCTGTTAACTCATATAGATGCTGCATCTTTTTAGTGTTTCTTATTTAATGCAATTTTAAAAATGCCCATTCAAAATTTTACTTGCTTTGACTACATTGTCCTTTACTTGTTTTGACTACATTGTTGAAACTGAAACAGAAGGCAAACATGTCATAAGGGCTTAGGTTTTTAAACTGTTTTACCAAATACCATACTATGCTATGCACCCATAACAGACTAGATAAGTAAAACATGCATTTTAACAAATAGGGTGCTGAAAATAAAAATAACTTTGTTATTTTGTTTAGCGCATCTTGCAATATTTGTGAGCTACATGAATACAGTATGACAAGTCATGGTTTTTTGAGGTGCATGACCCCATTACTTTTAAATTACTGCAAACCAAAGTTATTTATTCAATTGAAGCAACAAGTGAACAGTTAACTTATTGAGGTTCATTACTCTAAGTAAAATTGCATTAGATTACAGTTTGGAAATGAAGAATACATTTTTGTTCTTACCAATCCCAGATCTGGCAATCTGTATACACTGTTTATAGTCAGTGGTAAGGATCTTATTCTACTTATTGGAAAATACTAAGCTTCTAAATTGTATTATATAATAAAAAAAAACATATTATAGGGCATTCTCTCACCTGAAAGCCATGCTTGCCTCTCCACCAGCTGGTGTCCTCTTTTGGTGGCATGTCAATTACCGACAAAATATTTCCTACCTATAGTATAAAAAAATACCAAAAACAGAAAATAAACAAAAAAATCCCTCATGTTTATTGTTGATTATTTTTCCTAATTTTATACAGGCAGGAAATTAATATGGCCATACACAAGGGCCTAACACATTAATAAGGAAGACAAAGTTTGTTTGTGAATGAACTAGATTGCAACAAACTAAAAAAATATTCCAACTTATTCAATCAATATTATATAAAACAAATGTAGCAGATATGAAGACCGAGATCTTAAAATGACAATATTAATATTTAAAATATTGCCATATCTAGATAAAAAATGACAAAGGCATTCAAAAATGAAGAACATTAAAATTGCTGCTTTTAAAGCTCCAGTTTAAAATATGGGAAAAAAAAACATTTTTAAAAAGCGTAAGAGCAGAGGTAATGCATGTATTGTTGTTCTTTTAATTAATAATTTTCCATTATAAAATATGAACAAATACTGCAAACCCTGCAGTTAAAAAATTCTGTTCATTATGTAAGCCTCTTATATAACTGGGTATTGAATAATTTTTGTGTGTCATATTAATGTAAAGAAAGAACTGACACAGTTTCTTATACTCCTCGTAGAAAGATATTTCAAATCTAGGAAGGCTTGCCAGGAACATAATTTACACAATTAAAAATATACAAAACATTATATGTGCAAGATTTAATCTAATTTTTTTAATGTAAAATTTCATCTATGTGTCTAACTATTATTAAAGCTGCTTAGCCCCAGTTCAGGGTAATGGGAACTGGAGCCTATCCTGGCAATACTGGACACAGAAACCAAGTGGGCCACCAGTTCATCCTACACTTGTGTTCATACGCACATTGCACTTGAACTGGGCAATTTTTCCGTTGCCAATCAACAAGTTATTTTGGAATGTGGGGGGAAAACTAAAATACCATTAAGAAATGTTTTGCAGAAACTTACAGACTTTGCAAATCCTGTGCCCAGGCCAGAATAACAATGTAAATGCTCAAGTTAAACTAAACTTTAATAAAATCTTTACTAATGGTCAACAATGATTGACAACACTTACTTTTTTCATGCAGATTTCGGAAATCTACAGAGTTTCTCTATCACTCTGAATTTTTAGGTTGTGTATTTTTAAGGCTGTATATTAGTATATAAACTCTGATTAAGGTATGTGGGCTTCTTAAAGTTTAATTCATGATTAAAATGTTTGTTTGTATTGCTGTTTGTGAACATTTTATAACTTTCTAAATGAGCATACAACAGGTCTGTTGGGTCAAAGTTTGCATGTTTATACATGGTGAGAAGAACTTGTTCCCTGTTTGAGGCACAGCTCCTTACATTTTGGTGATACGCTGTCAATGTGTAAAAATCTGTGTGTTTACATCTTAAAAAGTGATTTTTTTTGGATTCTGAACTAGATGTTTTTTCCCTGGAAATCTTGTTTGTACCAAATTATATAGAGATTATCAATGCCTTTCACACAAGGGATCCTGAAACACTGCAAAAAGTTACCAAATATTAAGAGTTAAAGTCATTCAGAAATGATGAAAAAATAAACCGGTAAACATAGTGCATTGGTCTACTTCTACTACAGAACACCTTTTATTAAAACTGAATGTAGGTGAATGGTGCCTATTCTTTATTCATTGATATATTAAAAGGTTCAAATTACCCAACTTGCAAGTGAAGAAATTAAAAGCCCACTTCTTTCACTGAAATAACTTAATAAAAATACAATTAAAAAAAAAAAAATAAAGTGTTCAGGTAAACTTGGTATAAGGAGATTACCATTCATTGTCAGTCATGTCTTCATAAAATAATAGCAGAAAACCCTCATTTAAGATATAAGCTGAAAAGCAAAACTATTCGCCAGCCCCTATATGGATACCTCAATAGAGAGCTCATCACTTGCTTGGGCAGTATAGCGCTTGATTACATGTGCTGCAGCTATAGCAGGAACATTAAGGGAAGCTTCTTCTTTTAGGAGAAAACGGTTTCCTCTGTTATCAATCTGCAGAGTAAAGGAAAAAATTGTGATAATGATTAAAAAAGTGAAAATACTTGTGAATGCCACACTGCAAATTAAAAAAGAAACTTTTTATTTTTCAGTGTGGAACAAATGGTCATCTATTTCCCCTACTTTGAAAGGACGGATTCTTTTTTGTTTATTTACACAAAGATACTATGTTAAGAAATTACATATTGAGAAAAACTAATATACTTTATTTTACCTTTACTTCCTTAGCTGTAACAGTTTATATTTTATTGATACACTGTACTTCAGTCTAACAAATAACTTAAATGATTTACTTGTTTAACTTATACTGATACATATTCTTCATGAACAAAAAAATAAAAATTATCCATTTATTAAAAAATAAAAATTTGAAAAGCTACTATCACTGTGTATTCCCCTTATAACTGTTACAGGGAGAAAACTTCCACCAAATATTTTGGACTACTTTGGTAGTTTAAATTCTGTTAATAGGCTATGAATCAAATAAGTCACTATTATAATGTCTATAAAAAGAAACACAAAACTCTGGAAAAAAAATAAACTTAACAATCAAGTGACATGTATTGTATTTACTATGTTCTGTTTTACACTAAGAAGGTTTGGTGGAAGAAAACAGAACAGTTTGCTTTGGCCTATGAGAAATTTTAAACAAAACAGTGAAATTACATTTCAATATGATGGACCGGATTATAATTTTACAGAGAAAAATAAATATTACAGATCATGTTCTATCAGACTATTAAAGTGTTAAAAGGAGTGACAATTGTAAATGGGTTACCTCCATCCATGTGAGGACAGGGCCACAGTTTAGCTTGTTATCAATAATCATGGACAGCCTTTTAAGATAATCCGATAACAGCAGAGAAAACTGTAAACAAAGGGTACAATAAATTAAAAACAGATCATAGGTCTGTCACTAATACTCCCAACCTTTGTATGCAAAAAGAATTGTGTGTAACTGAACACAAAATAATCTCGCCATAAAAAAAGTACTTGGTACAAATAACAAGAGAGTTCATACTGAGAGACAAAGTCCACCATATGAGACAAAAATTAAGCCAGAGGACAAAAGTGTAGACTAAAACAAGCATAAAAGTAAAACATACACTAACCATAACTGTACTGCAAATTAAAATTGTCTCAATTCTGAATGCCAGTAATATACTAAAATGCAAGGCCACATAAGGCTATATCACAACAAGAGTTTGACAGACTCTCTCAGAATAAATGCAGGAATATAATGTTGCATATTCATAACCGATTGCAACTCAACACAGGTTTAATAAGTGATCAACAAGTTTCTTAATATGATACTCTAATGGAATAATTGAAAAGGACATTTTAACTCTAAAAAAGGTACCTAGAGTAGAGACACAAACAGCAAATATTTATATTTCATAGAAAAGGTTTACCTCATTTCTTTCTAAAATTTCATTAACTGGTGGAAGTTCATTTAATTGTGAATAGCGCCGGTCATAGATGCATAAGTGGAGATGACTGTCCAGAGTTCGGAACTCTTCATATGTCCTCCGAACCATCCAAGATTTTCCCTATAAAATCAGAAAAAGATTAAAGTCAAATCTTAATAGCAAATAATCTTAAAATATTTCAGAGTTATTTTTGTTTTTAATATTTAAACTTAAAAGAATTTTTAAAATAAAATCTTAAATCCATTATCCAACCCGCTATATCCTAACTACAGGGTCACGGGGGTCTGCTGGAGCCAATCCCAGCCAACACAGGGTGCCAGCCCACCGCAGGGTGCACACGCACACACACACTAGGGACAATTTATGATCGCCAATGCACCTAACCTGCATGTCTTTGGACTGTAGACTTTACAAACTCCACGTAGAGAGGACCCAGGAAGCGAACCCAGGTCTCCTAACTGCGAGGCAGCAGCGCTACCACTGTGCCACCATGCCGCCCTGAACAAAAGATGTTGTTTTGTAATTATTTCCATTAATATGCTTTTGCTTGACAAGGCACATTGAAAAGCATAAGTATTGTTTAAAAAAAAAAAAAAAAAGACCAATGAAAACATAATACTAAAGTGTTTAGTCTTGGTTCTTTCTGCATATCTTTTTCATAGTGCTCTAATGTTATTCAAGATGATAACCCTGAGAAATGGCAGCTTCATCTGGTCTAAGAAAAAAAAAAACAGCACTGTATTCTGCTAATCTCCAAGTAAAATTAATTCAAAGTTATTAACATAAATCATTCCAAAAACTGTTGCTAATGATACTCATGACTCATGGACGGTTATAATAATTTATAAGCAATGATGTTTTGCATTAGTCATATCTACCACTGTAATTAAAGTTTTCCTGGGTTTTAAAGAAAATTGTAAATTAAATTATTATCTGAGATACATGCAGTGGCCATTCATTCTATTTTTAAATTTAATGTCCAAAAACTCAGTTATACAGTAGAATAAAAGCATAGAAAGACCAGAGCACACATACATACAAAAAGCAAACTAAAATCAGAAGTCTTTGAAAGAAAAACCTTCAAATGAAATCGAAAGATTGCAAATTGACATTTAAACTTGTATTAATTTTTTATGCATTACATTTTCCCCCCTTAGTTTTGTTATCATAGATAACTCATTATACAATAATTCTATCAAAATGCACAACCAGTAGGGTTGTAAGCCTTTTCACATTTTGGATACGTTTCCTCTCCAGCACTATATTTTGAATTTACTGCAGGATATTTGCATTTGATGAGCTACGAGTCATGCACAGAATCTGAAATTTCATTTAACACTAAAAACAAAGTGAAAATGAACAAGCATGTACAGGTTAGTTTTCATTGCATGACCCATTTTCACCTAAATAATGTGTCATTTTACACAAGCTGAGGGAATGTGACAAGGGCAACATGACTGCATCAGTTTGTTGCCACTCTTGCACAAAAGCTCAGCTATACTGCCAGACCAGTCAGATTAGTAATACATTTTTAGAATCCCCTATGGGAATACTGGAAGCAGTGAACTTTGTATTCTGCTTTTTCCACAAGATACTAGCAGATGACTCAAAAATGACCTTAGTCAAGCTAAGATAGAAAATAGGAAGCCACCTTAAAAAAATGATGCAAAATATTTATTATTTCAATGTGCATGCCCAAAGCTTGATTTTAAATTGACTTTTTTTTTAATATTATCATACATAATACACTGCTAGCACCTGCTGAAACAGCTTTTTTGGGTATAATATTTTACTATATTCAGTTCATTTCAACAAAAATTAGGCAGGGGTGTTCAAATGATATAAAGCATCTCAAAATTAAATTTTAGGAAAGATGTTTCACAATGATGTTTAACACTAAAAACAGAGAGAGTGCCAACAAATACCTGACATGACACTTGCACAAGAAAAACAAGGTCCTTGGCAGATGTTGCTTCGATGCCTGAATTACTCTGTTCAGATTCAAACTGCAACTGAAATACAAATCAACAGAAGGAAATCTAAGCAGGCAATCATCATAAAATCAGTCTTCAAAATTTTAAACTTTGTTTACTTGTTTTGACTACATTGTTGAAACTGAAACAGAAGGCAAAAGTGTTGTAAGGGCTTAAGTTTTTTTTTTTTTTTTTAACTCTGTTTTACCAAAAGCCTAAACATCCATAACAGGCTAGATGAGTAAAACTATTGTGCTGAAAATACACAAAAGGAGACAAACATGGTAACTCTGAAAAAATATAAAAATTTTACTGTATATATTTATTTTCAAAGGAATAGACCTTTACAGTATCCTGTAGCTTACTTGGAATAGACCTATAATTCACTAATCAGGCAGCAAAGATCCCTGAAGAGTCACCAACAAAATATAAACCACAGCTGCAACAGAAACGGTTTAGTCAGGACTAAAGTATCATAAGCTGAAAAATTTAGAGTTGCCATTAGTCTCATCACCATAGATTACTGCAGCATTTTCCTAGATAATCATTATTATATTCTATAAACACATATATTAGCACATGTGTAGTGAATATACTGTATGTGTAAAAAAATCGGAATGAGCAGAAATAACTAAACAAATGGTAGAATTCACTCTTTACTGCCTCCATTACTACATGATTTTCTTACCTGAATGGCTCCAAAATCCACATTCTCATAATGGAAGTGAGCACAGTCTACCAACTTGGGGAAGTGACCTTTCACACTTGACAGTCTGAAAGACAAAAAAAAGTTAAGCAGAATAAATCCATTAAGACAAAATTTCAAAATATAATTTTGGCAAAATTAAAAACCTGTAAATTTCATGTAAACAAAATATGACTATTTTACTTATTTAAATGGTAAATGTATTTCACTAAAGTACAATGTAAAAGGCGCTACAAATATGCAAATATGGATTTAAAAATGGGAAAGAAAATTTGTGGGCAGCAAGAAAGCAACCTAAAGTTACCTTGCTAACAGCTAAAAGAAACCCATTTTGTAGTTAAAAGCGATGGTATTTAAAGTTCTCATATAAATCAGCAGCCATAACACTTGCATTTCATGTATATGCATGTTTGGGCCTGGCCAGTAATTGGATGGGAGACCAACCAGGTAAAAGCTTGGGTTGTTGCTGGAAGAGGTGTTAGCGAAGCCAGCAGAGAGTGCCTATCCGGTTGTCTGAATGTGGATCCCAATGCCCCAGTGCAGTGACATCGACACAGTGCTGTAAAAAGATGACGCAGTCCTTTGGATGAGATGTAAAACCGAGGTCCTGACTCTCTGTGGTTATTAAAGATCTTTGTGAAGAGTAGGGTCCTGGCTAAATTGTCCCCATGGCCTGGTAATTCTGGGCCCATCATTATCCCCGTCTCTAATTGTGTCTCTTACCTCTTCACCACCAAACAACTAACGTGTGGTGAGCGTAATGGCACAAAATTGCTGCCATCACATCATCCAGGTGGATGCAGCACATTAGTAGTGGTTGAAGTGGCTCCCCACTAACTGCATAAAGGGCTTTGAAAAGTGGTGTACAAATGTAATAAATTATTATTATTAGAAATCATAGCCAAATAATGCTTCTCTGCTAAGGAATGCAGCATTAAAAGATTGTGTTTAACCACTGAAGATTGGAACAACAACAACAACAACATTTATTTATTTAGCACATTTTCATACAAACAGTAGCTCAAAGTGCTTTACATAATAAAAGAATAGAAAAATAAAAGACACAATAAGAAAAACAAAATAAATCAACATTAATTAACATCGAATGAGAGTAAGGTCCAATGGCCAGGGGGGACAGAAAAAACAAAAAAAAACTCCAGACGGCTGGAGAAAAAAAATAAAATCCGTAGGGATTCCAGACCATTAGACTGCCCAGTCCCCTCAGGGCATTCTACCTAACATAAATGAAACAGTCCTTTTTGGATTTAGGGTTCTCACAGAAGGACTTGATGATGATGGTCACGTAGACTTCTGCCTTTTAATCCATCCATTGAAGAAGATCAAAATTCTTCAAATGCAATGGAGAGAGTAGCACAATTTCTCAAGCTGGGTGAACAGGGACTGTATTGCCCCTTTACAAGACTGACCAACCAGACGGCTGTTTTGGAGATGTCACTGGTTTGCACGAACACCAGCGGCAGCTAAAGTGACAGGTTCTCTTGACCATCTGCTGTAAAACTTGCTGTAATTCAGCAAATTATTTCATATCTTGGCTGGAAATGATCACAGAACAGGGTTTAAAGTTTCCTAAGGCCCACGGATTCAATGGGTTTCTTAGGTTAAATATGAGTCAGAGAAAAAGAAAGGAATAATACACCACGTCAGTGGTGTTTATACATTTAATGGCCAATGGGTATGGCCCCATCAGATCATACACTTGTGTAAAATGATTAATAAGTATCTCTCAGTAATTTATAAATAAAATAACCTTCCAACTTTGGTTTAATTTTTTTTTTATACACTTTCCCATCATATACTCAATGTAATTTCCTATATAAAAAATAAAGCCAGCCCACCACAGAAACAGATTCTAACATATCTTTAAAAAAGGAAGTTTCAAGATACCTGAATATCATCTTCTGATATCTAAAATAAAACTGGACTTCTAAAATAGCTTTCTGTGTAATTTGACATGTCATTATATAGATTGTGGCAGATGGTCGGGACGCCCCTTTGACACTGGATCTGGGGCAGCAGCCATGGGATGCACACTAAGTCCCCCGGAACACTTGGTGGCAGGACCCCTGGGTTGCATCAGGTCAATATTTTGGAACACCGGAGCTCATTCCTGTTGGGCTCTGTGGCTTCCACCAGGGGGAGCTGCACAGCCAAACAAGCCCGTCCTGGGCGGGAACGCAGCCACACCTGGAGGTGCAGCTGGAAGTAGGTCAACGAGCACCTGCAGTACTTCCGGGTAGGCTATAAAAGGAGCTGACACTCACCACTCCG